>NW_026570351.1:0-345344 GCF_019649055.1 Paramacrobiotus metropolitanus | reverse complement strand
TGTGAGCGCAGGCGTACTCAGCGTACACCCTCGCTTGGCTGTTTGTTGTGTTTTTGGTTGTGCGCCCGCCTACGCGAGGCAGCACCGTAGTGTTCTCTGCGCCACCGCATGGTGTGGCAGCTACGTGCGCTTGCCGTAGTCGGCAATGCAGAGTTGCACATGTTGAATTTCTATCGAAATTAGTCTTGTCAATAAATCTCTAGCAGTCAGGCCGTTTTTCGCTTTTCCATAGCGTGTGCTGTAGCACTGCCAGATTTGTTTGGTAGACGGAGTTACGTCAACTCCGATTCTACGACGTGAACCTTCTACGGTTCCCGTCTTATATGGTAGCAGACGACGTGTTCTCCAGGATAATCTGAAGTTTTTCCCCCGTCCAATTGACGGAGTGTTTGGAGTGTGCGAGGAAGGGCTCGCTGACGAAGCAGTCGGAGAAGGACGCTTGGATCTCGACAGCAGATCAGCATCAGTGTCTCTACTGTGTAGAGCACGCTGTACTGTTCTGAGGCGGCCAGGGTTAAGGTAGTAGCTTTGGCTGGAGGGCACAAGCGCCGAGAAAGATAGCCAGAAGAGGCAGAAGCCCGAAGGGGGGCACGAGTGGGCAAGCCACTTTTGGTCTGACGGGTGTGGAGTTCAGGTGCGTCTCTACTGTGTAGAGCGCACACATCATACGCGCTCCCCCAAAAAGGTGGTCGAGCGCCCCTGTCGTTGCCAACGTCAAGGCGCGACAGAAGACCCGCAGCCAGCAAGTCAGTTGGTCGACGCACCGCTGCGTCCTGTCGATACGAGACAGAAGGGGTTAACGGCTGGCCCAGGAGAAGTCAGCTTAATCGTTGGAGGATTTGGAGGATTCGCGGAAGGACGCGCGGGATCGATTTCTGGATCACGGAGACGATCAGACTTCTCCGACCCGTTCCATTGTCCATTTTCAGGAATGTGAGGTTGTGCAAAATCAAGCACCCGGAAAAATTCCATGTGCCACAATACATCAGCGAGATGGTGGAATTTAAAGAGGAAGTGAAACCGTACAATCTTCGGAAAGGGAATCGGACCATAATCAAGGCGAAAGCAAAGAAAAAAGTCGGCGAAACAACCTTGGCTTGGAAGCTTAATAAAATGTGGAAATTTTTCGTGGATTCTAATTCTTCTGATATTTTTTAGTGTTCGATCGGTTGGTGCGTTTAAACATGCGTTGTGCAGTGTAAATTTTGTTTAAGCGTGCTGGGAATTTTCTATGCAGTTGCTGTTTGGCCAGGTTTAAAATCCCATGCTAGTATGTCACCCTAGCCGGAAATGGGCTACCTGCTCCACGAAGAAATAATAATAATAATAATGTTATATAAACTTTATATTCACCGATGTCAGCGAAATTCATAAAAAATAATTCTGTTATTTATGACGGGATAAATTAGCGACAAATTAACAATATCAACAAAAACGTTTGGATCTTTGGCACGAATTTCGCTGAGTAATCTACGTGGTCCTGCATTTCTACAGCTGTTCTGCAACCGCGGTCGGTTATTTCCGCTTTTAATGCGAATGTTTGCGATGTAGTCATCACTCAACAGCAACAACTGAGCCCGTCTCATTGCAATGGGCAATTGCCCATTTGAAGTTGTACGGTTGTTATTTTCTTTAGCGACTTCTGGGCTGATAGTTAATAATACCACTTTTTTTTTCTCCGCCGAACTTACAGTTAGTCGTCGATTTCTGGAATCTTTTCCATCTTTCCGGAATCAGCGGGTAGTTGTGCCCCACGACCTTATCGTTAATCCTTACAACTTTCATACGCGCACTAAACGCATTTATATGTAGATTACAGTATCGAATGTTAATTACGCATAATTATAAATTATAATAAATGGCAAAAGAGTGTCTATAAAATACAGGGTGTGGTCCTAACAGAAATTAATTAATTTAAAAAGGGTGCCTATAATTAACGGGGTGTGAAAAAGAGGTGACTATAAAAAACGGGGGTGTTTGTGGTAGCTATAGTATCACCGTAGTCTAGCTGAACCTGCCTGCTCTGTATTACACTACCTCCGCTCTTCTCTACTTCTCTGTCTGTCCCTCCGTTCAGCTAGACTACGGTATCACCCTAATAAATATCAAGGTGACTAGATAGCCATCTAGTACACCTCCGTTTTTTATAGCCACGCCTTTTCCGCACCCCGTTAATTATAAGCACTTTTTTATACTTGCTTCATTTGTTTTAAAACACCCAGCTTATTCTAGGCATCCTTTTAGCAGATAATCATATTTGTTGGCAACGCGATGATACGAGTAACATATATGTTACTCGTATCATCGCGTTGCCAACAAATATAGTGTCATGTTATTATCGCGTCGCCCAAAAATATAATTACAGTGCGTATAAATGGAGTTGTAATATCTTTACTCTTGTGCGAATTGGATAGGGTAACAGTGATCGCTTAGGTGCAGAATGAACTTTCTTGTTTGTGTAAAACAAGAACCAGTGCCCAACGATCATTTCTGATGTGCGTTGACTAAGGTCCTAAGCATTATTAGCGGCAAAGATGGTTGCCACAACCACCCGCTCATGAACCCTAAGGAAAGGTGGAGAAAGCTCTCATTTTCAGCGATACCAAGCGAACCGAAGAAGAAAATTATACAGTGCTGAACGAAATTCGCACTGAAGACTCAAATGCTGATTGTCAGTTGGCATCATGGCTGGCCGTGCTAAAAAGGTCACTAAAATTGCTAAAATTACCTCAAAAGATATCTTCTGAGAAATCGTATCACAGAAAAACTGTTTTGATAAACATAAAAATCAACAGCAGGGTGTGCTCATTTACATGATATTAAAAACTGCTGTGGGAGGCAATACTGAGGGAGGCTCTGTAGTCATTTTTTGGATCAGACACTGGGATACACGGTATTGTACACGCTACTAAATTGGTGTGTTCTTTGGACACGTCTTGTGAAAACTTTCGCTTTCGCACACTCCAAACACTTGCTTACATTGCTTTATGACATTCTATTGCAAGACGATTTGTATACGTGGGGGGCAGAAACCGTTTATGCGCGCAACATCCGGGTGGCCCGTTTTACTGTATATGGAAAGAAATTCCATAAGGCTAGAGTAGCCAATGCAGTCGTAGACAAAGCCCACAGGCCACTAATAAAAAACGCCGGTGATATCGAGAAACCCTTCCAGTCAGCTTTTGTTTCTTCGTTGTTAAAGTTGACCCTGCCGTGCGATTTTTGGATTTCCAAAGTCAATAATATTAACACAGATAATAATATTAACATTAATTAGTGGTTTCAAACGTAGAGCCCTAAAAAAATAATTTGGCCACGCAGAACTGCAATATCCGCTGCATGTACCCGATCTTCGTCCCATGAACCTGGCGCCTTCCTTTACATCGAAACAGTTATTTATGATACGTAAACATCAGCCGGATGCTTCTAACCTAACCACAGTTCTACTGAGCAGTTTCTTCTCATCGGTTATTGGTGAGAATTATTCAGAAGTGATGTGCTAACAACAAGGACTTTGTCAACCAGCATTTTTCCGGCAGTCATTCGGTGGTTCGAACGACAGGTCTCAGATGAAATGGTCGAAGATCCAACTTCCATTGCGACAGCATGGTCAAGTTCAGTACCCACTGCGTCAACGTTGACAACGACTTTATGTCTAATCGTCGCAGTTCTTCTCCGCTCCAGCCACGCTTCCCACGGTAGCGGTTTGTCGGACGGGGATCATTGCTCTGATAGGTCTCCAGTATCTAGAGATATCAATAAAGAACATACATCTTCATCTAGATTCTAAGGGCATTTAGAATTAACCTCGCACTTGTCTATGGTCTATCTACAGGGAGTTTTTCTTATGTGCCGCGGAGGCTATGCCACTGGTTCGCCTCCGTCTGGTATAGATTGGTCTGATTTTCACAAAAGTTGTTTTATACACATTGTTTTTTACTATTAAGACAACAAAGAGATAGAATAAATTCTGATGTACCAGAAGGAATCTGAATGACGTACTTTGCAGAAATTTTAGCTGCATCAGCCATCTCACAGTGCCACACCTGAAGACTGCCATTGGTTCACCAACCGGAAGCGGTTGAAATACGTAGTTTTAAAATGTCGTAGTTAAATTCGGAGTTTTAAAATGTTTAAGTGTTTTAAAAAGTTTATTTGCTCATTAAATATTTGACGAAGTTAAAATAAAATAAATTTTCTGAGGATTTCAAGGCAGGGAGTGCGGAATCCAGTGCCAGCGTGCGGTTGCAAGAATTTTCGAACGATTCGATGAGCCTTGTAGGCTCATGGACGAGGGCGAATGTCCTACCCGTTTGATGGTGGCACAGTTGTCTGACTCGATCCACCGCGCAACAATTAGTGTTTCATTCAGCCGCAACTGCTCCGCAATCCACCTGTGAGCGCAGGCGTACTCAGCGTACACCCTCGCTTGGCTGTTTGTTGTGTTTTGGTTGTGCGCCCGCCTACGCGAGGCAGCACCGTAGTGTTCTCTGCGCCACCGCATGGTGTGGCAGCTACGTGCGCTTGCCGTAGTCGGCAATGCAGAGTTGCACATGTTGAATTTCTATCGAAATTAGTCTTGTCAATAAATCTCTAGCAGTCAGGCCGTTTTTCGCTTTTCCATAGCGTGTGTGCTGTAGCACTGCCAGATTTGTTTGGTAGACGGAGTTACGTCAACTCCGATTCTACGACGTGAACCTTCTACGGTTCCCGTCTTATATGGTAGCAGACGACGTGTTCTCCAGGATAATCTGAAGTTTTTCCCCCGTCCAATTGACGGAGTGTTTGGAGTGTGCGAGGAAGGGCTCGCTGACGAAGCAGTCGGAGAAGGACGCTTGGATCTCGACAGCAGATCAGCATCAGTGTGTCTCTACTGTGTAGAGCACGCTGTACTGTTCTGAGGCGGCCAGGGTTAAGGTAGTAGCTTTGGCTGGAGGGGCACAAGCGCCGAGAAAGATAGCCAGAAGAGGCAGAAGCCCGAAGGGGGGCACGAGTGGGCAAGCCACTTTTGGTCTGACGGGTGTGGAGTTCAGGTGCGTCTCTACTGTGTAGAGCGCACACATCATACGCGCTCCCCCAAAAAGGTGGTCGAGCGCCCCTGTCGTTGCCAACGTCAAGGCGCGACAGAAGACCCGCAGCCAGCAAGTCAGTTGGTCGACGCACCGCTGCGTCCTGTCGATACGAGACAGAAGGGGTTAACGGCTGGCCCAGGAGAAGTCAGCTTAATCGTTGGAGGATTTGGAGGATTCGCGGAAGGACGCGCGGGATCGATTTCTGGATCACGGAGACGATCAGGTCAGAATTTCGTTTATTAATTTCGCCATTGGCGCAGACGTAAAATTCTCAATTTTCATTGGTCGGTGATGAGCTGAGCGAGAAAGTAGGCGGTACATTTGCGCACGGCGCGCTAGCAAAAATTTTCACATTTCCTTGTGACGTCACTCTGCCTTAGAATTTAAAAACAACGTTTCTGATTGGTCGGTTATTAACGCTGTGATTGGCGCAGCAGTAAAGCTGAAGCAAGCTTGAGATTCAGCCAATTAGAAGCTGAGATTTTGAGACGAGGCGGAGAATTTGCGCACGGCGCACAAGAACGTGACGTAGCCAGCCGAATAATTTTTCTGAGTCGACCGATGAGATTGTGACCTTTACCAAAATTTGACAAGAATGATGACCTTTAACGAAGATGGAAAGTTGATGATTTGACGCAAGTTTTAAGTTGAGTTTCGTTAATTCCGACATAAAATCCAAAAATATCTCGAAGTTCGCAGTTTTGACAAAAAGTTTTGGTGACCTCTACCAGACCAAGTTCCTAAAATCAAAAAGTGACCTTTACTTATTCGGAGTAAGCGTTAAGCTGAAACAGCTGATGACCTTTACGAGTTATGTCTTGCTGAAGGAAGTGACCTTTACGAGAACTTCGTCAAATTTCCGAAGTAAAAAGTGACCTTTAGAAAGGACTTAAATCTTTTAAAGGCAGAGTGACCTTTAGCAACTGAGCTCGTATAATAAGAAGTGACCTTTAGGACAGCGCTTGATTCTGTTCACGTGTAAAACTCACATAAACATAATCTAACACACGTGTGAGAAACCTTGACAGCATCGTCCAAAGTTATCCGATCACCTGAAACAAGCAAAGATATGGATCAAGAAAGAGACGGTAATGAACCGATCTCCTCCGGTAGTTCCCAAGGAAAACGGTCCAGGGACACAGAAAACCCTTATAAGGTGAAACTACAGCCGTTTACACGGCCAGTAGAACATGATCGTGCAACTCGAGCTCAGAAAGCCTTTGGAAGGAAGGACTCCAAAGGTTCAGAAGCCACATATCAAAAGGCTTTGAAAGAGACGCAAAACGAAAGTTCGAGTGACGGAAGTGGAAACTCCGGACGTCAAGTCGGAGATAGCACGGTAGACCAGTCAAAGGTCACCGACGAGAGAATGGCAGTCGATGGACAAAATTAAGTAGACCTTACGGTCGAGACCGGAGGAATGTCACGGTCGGCTGAAAAGGTCAAGGAGGAAACCGCGGATCAGTTAAAGAAGGGAGAAGACGAAGTCAGTCAAAAGGTCACCGGTGGGGGTGAAAAGGTCATCGGCAGCAATGAGCTGCTAGACCAAAGAAAGGTCAACGCTGATGACCTTTCAAACGATCCAATGGAGTCGAAGGAATAGCTGGATGAAAATGGCACCAGCTTCGCATCAGGTGATGAGAAATATTACACCGATGATGAGGACGATACAATAAGGATGACCTTCCATACCGCGATGAAAGAAGCTGACTTAGCGGATGGAATGATAAAGATGACCTTTAACGAAAAGTTGGAAGAGACCTTCGAGGAACGGCGTCAGGAAAGGCTGACAACGAAAGGTCACCAACTCCCAAAACTCCCGCATCAAGTGGAGCAAAGCAGCGAATCAGAGAGCTGGAACAGCTACTCGACGAGAAGGAAGGGCAAGCATTCGCTGCAGTACGTGAACAGAGAAATAAAACCTTCGAAGCGGAAGCAGAAATTTATACAATGGAACAAAAAAAGGTCACGCTTGAAGATGAAGCGCGACAATGGAAGGTCAGATACGAAGCGCAAAAACAAATCGCAGAAGAATTGAAGAAACTAGTCGATGATAAGGACATGGAAGGCATACTCGCAGTGGATGACCTTAACAGAAGCATGTCCGAGGAAACCGAAGAAAGGTCACGGGAGATAGCAGAATTGAAAGCAGAACGTGACCTTTTGAAGAATAAGGTCAGGGAAGCGGAAACTCAGCGCGACGAGTCCTTAGCAAATGCAACGAAGTTCACAGGAAAGGTCACGAGCCTCACGGCAGAAATCTCAAAGTTGAAGGATGACCTTAAGCTGCGAGATGAAAACATAACATCGCTGCAGGCGCAAATACAAGAAAGGAAAAAAGAAACAGCACGAAGCAGAAAGCCAGAGAGATCAAGCAGCATTGAAGCTCCTCGAACTGGCAGAAACGACGAAAAGCGAAAGTAAACGGCTAAATTATGAAGTCGAAGGTCACAAGAAGGAAGCTCATAAATGGATGACTGAAGCTAAACGAATCGATGTACGCATCACGGTGCTAGAGATCTCCAACAAGGAAGGGCAAACGGAGATCGAAAAACAGAAACAAGAAATTGTGAAGTTAAGTAACGAACTTCTGGGAATGGCCACCGCAGTGATGGAAAAGGATGATAAGATCGCTGAGAAAGAAGCGGAACTGAAGACAGTTATGGAAGAATGCGATGCGAGAGGAAAGACCCTCGTACGCAGAGCCGATCAAATTACCCGTTTAGAATCGGAAGCAGAAATCATGAAAGCAGCAAAGAAAGACTTGGACAAAACCCTTGACCAGAGGGCAATCGCGATCATGGAACAGATGAAAAAGGTCAACGAAGCAAATGCCGAATACGAGAAGTTACGAATGGACGCAAACAATACAGTGAACCAATTACAAGAGATAATCAAACGGAAAGATGAAGAGATCAAAAACTTAAAAGGTCCAGCAAAAAAGAAAGAAGCAGAGGCGACCCAACGTCAGGACAAACAACCTGAACGGAATGAATCTCCGCCACCTGGCTACGGTGAAGTCCACACCGTCGAAGGCAGCTTCCACTTCGAAGCACCTAAAAAGACCGGAATGGGCCGAACTGACGACAAAGAGGAAACAAAGGTCAAGGGTGAAAAGGTCACGGAAGATACCGAGTTGGCGAAGGGGCACTCGGGACCGAAAGGCGGGAATAGCTCAAGACAACAAGACACCAGGCACGACGATGCCCCAAATGAATCCGACCCCAGACGAGATGAACGAGAAGACCCTCGCGCTAGGCGACAAGAACGCGACGGCGCCGATTATTACGAAGATGCACGGGAAAGGGATGAACGTGCACAAATCCGGGCCGAACAAGAACGGTTACGACGAGAACAGCTCGAATTCAGGGAATAGTAAAGCAGATGGGAAGAAAGTCAAACTTGGTTGATTACAACGGCAACCGGGACAGTCTTCTCGGTTGGATTCGCCAAGTAAAGGAAACGAAAAGGGCATTCCGGATGAGTGACGAAGAGATCATACTAGAAGTCGCCAATGTAGTCAAGGGGGATGCAAAAGTTTGGTTCGATGGCGAACGAGAAATCCTCGGTGAAGAAAACGACGAGATGACGGTCGACGAATGGATGACCAAATTCAAAGAAGAGTTCGGCGATCCTGACGAAGGGGTCCTCGCCTTACGCGAAGCCATGGCTAGAAAGTTCAAAGTTGGTGAAGAGTCACTGGATCAGTTCTATCAAGCGATGATGCGCTTCAAATCAAAGAAAACTATCACGGAAAAGCAGGCGATAGCTTTCTTGATTGACGAATGCAAGAGCGATAGTGACCTTTACAAAGCAATGAGAGCTCGAACATTCGAGACTCCAGCGGACATCAAAGAATTCTTCCACACTTGGTCGGCGGGAGAAGACAAATATAAGGTGACGAGAGGGAATCTAAACCGAGACGACTATGTCGTTATCCGGTCGGGACAGGTGGCTGAAGTCGCGAATGGGCGACAGAACCTGTCACCTCAAGCACCAAGATATAACACGGAATTCCCTGCTTTAGGCACTCAAGAGGTGACCTTTAGCAAAGGACAGAATGAACAGGACGGAATGTCGTACGCAACAATTGCGGCGATACAAGCGGCAGTTCAAGAAGCAAACAGGCCAGCAGTTGCGGCAGTTCAAGCAGCAGTCCAACAAGTTGCTCAACAGAAAGCTGGACCAGTGCAGAACTTACAAGGAAATGCCCTGAATGGAGGGTTCGCGGGTCAAGGAATGGCACAAGCAAATCCTTGCCTCGCTGGCCAAGGATTCAATGGTGGCGGAAGAGGAAATCGCGGACAGCAAGGGAACCAGGTTACCCGATACGAGTAGTAAAAGGCGTCCCGCAAAGGGATTTTGATCTCTACTTCCCTACTGGACTTCCTGACTGCAGTTTGTGACGTCACAATAAGTAATCAAATTCCACAAAAAGTTGAAACTAAAACTATACTTTGTATTAATAATTTACAAAATATTACCATAGTTACTGATTAAATCGTTAGTTGTTGACTGTATTTAAATATTTGCTCTTAGTTTTCTATAGTGTATAAGGAATCCCTTGACCATTTACTGTACTGTATTATTATTTGATTTATGTGCGGGGATAGTATAAAGTAGATGAAAGCATTAAAAACTAAAGCGGATAAGACGCATAAAAATATTACGTTATTCAGAATTTTTATATAGTTTTAAGCACAACAGCGAAATGAAAACCGGTAAGTAATAGCTTGTTATTCATCGTCCGAGGTGCTCATCTCCGATTCGCTTTCTCCTATGTCATCCACGCGCGGGTCATCACGGACTTCCGGATGGTCACCTGACAAAATGAAATAAAACCATAATATTATAGGAAAATGAATACACATAGACAAGCTGATCATACCATACAGCGCGTTCTTAGCCAGGTTTATGGCAACATCCAGTTTGTTCAAAGCAGCGCTGACATCACGTCCGTTCTCAGACTGGGTCAGGTATCGGTCAGCAATGAGAGTGCTAACAGTGGACATTTCTTGGACAATGGGAAGAAACGCTTCCTGGGCTGCAAGAAACTGTGAAATAAAACTTAATACAAGTCAGAGAAACTACACTTACCAATGGTCATCTTCTCAATGTTTAGCTTTGATTTGAGATGTTCAAAGCCATTTATCAGGGAGAGGCAGTGTTCCTTAATTTTGTCGTTATACATTGATACAGAGTTTGACAGCTCAGTCAGTTGTTTCCACAAGGATTTGTACGCCTTGGTTCTGGCCTTGAGCTCACTCTCCGACAGCTGATTGGTAGGCACAAGTTCACTGGTCGTTCCAATGTGAGTTCGCGAATTTTTCTCCAGCAATTTCGTTTCGTCTTGTTTCTTTTTGTTGTCAGCGATGATGCGCGTGATTTTTGTGAGTAGTGCGATGGGTAGTTTGATATTTCATCGATCCAGTAGCCCTCATCAGACGATGGCATACTGTCTGGCGGACAGGCAGCCAAAAGAGTTGCAATGCTTTCCATGTGATACTTTTCCATTGCTTGTGCAACGTCCAACAGCTTCTTCAGTATCACAATAATAGCAGTGAACATTGCTTTCTGATGGTGGTGAATGTACGCAAGGTCAAGAGCGCTCTTCTGGAACTTGCGCACCAGTTTACCCTGTAAATAAATGCAACTGATAATTAGGTTACTGCATAAAAACATTTCTTACCGTCTTGGTGCGCCATTCGTCGGACTGGATGTTTAAGTACTTGGTGGTGTCCACAGCCAGCCGGTTTCTATATTTGATGTCGTAGACATTGCTATGGCTGGCAAAATCCTTAAAATATTGTGGCAGTTTCGTTGCGGGTTTTTTGGAATCCCTAAAAGGCAGTAAACGTCAATACATACTGCCATTTCTTTTCAACTTTACTTAGGACTTAAAACTGACAACTACAACAGTGGGTGAAACTTACAGAATTATTATGATTAAATAACGAATACATAATCGCTGCGCTTGCCAATTGCTTACGTTAGTGTACATGTTCATTTAAACAGAATTACCCATAATTGTGCAACACTTCGTTTTGTTTTTTTTTATTTTAAGGGTATCATTTGGAGCATTTATCGTTTACGTGCGTTTGTTGTTTACCACGTAAACGACAACTGCTCCAAAAAATTTAACCCTTGTTTTTTGGTTAATTAGCGGGTTGATTTGAAGCAGAGAGTAGTTTAAAGTTAAATTTAGCAGTCCAAGTTTCGTTTAATTTAAAGAGTATTTTTGGGAACATCTATCCTTTGCACGCATTTGTTGTCAGCGCGCAAACGACAGCTGCTCCATAAAATACAGTCCTTTTTTACCGGGTAATTAGTGTATCTGGAATCGGCAAATAGAAAAGTAATCACAAGTAAAAATTAACCGTCACAGCATTATCTATTCCGTTGCCTAGAAAACAAACGTCTTTCTACGACAAACGGAGAAGAAACAGCAGTGAAGGTAATCACATAGCAAAAGTCACACTGACATTAATGACTTGACTTGGTTAATTTCACAAGTGTTTATATAAGCGCTCTCACACGCAAAATAGTTTACCGAGAAAGATAATGCTGTGAAACAAATTGCTGTGCAGCAAAATGCGTGCACAGTATTTTGTTGATATAAACAGTTGTAATAAAATGCGTTCACGCAGTTCAACAAAATACGTGCAAACATTGTAACCAAGCTCCTGGATTTATTGTAATGCTCAATCATGAACAGCCGGACGCTTCCAACGACTCCGGTAAGTGAAAACAAATTTGAATTAAGTAATACTACAAGTCAACCGCACCTTTAATTATAGGATACGATACGGATTCGGACAGTTCCTTCAGCTCCTATGAAACAGAAGAAGAAATTGGTAACTTTGTAAAAATCCTGGAAAAAAAACAATATTGCATATATGTATAATTTTCAGACGATTGCGATTGTACCGAGGAGCAACGCGGTGTCAATGGAGAGTGTCGAATCACCAGCTGAGGAAAATGGAAAAGAAATCCAAAAGGAACTCGATCAAAATCTATTTGAGAAGTTGACAAAGTTCCTGATAAACTTCCTCGATGTGTTCGAATTTTTTTAAACCAAGTATATTACATTTTCCACTATTAAAGACTACGCATGTGGCTTTTTTCATCTTTATTGTCATGCCGGGAAAAATCTCTGGCTCGTAATATTTGTCACCAGTCGAATGGCCAATATTTTCAAGATTTTGTCGTCGCAGCTGACATGAAGCAATAATATTAACAACCTTATAATTTGTTATTCGCGCTCCTTTGTAACCCGTAGCAATAAGCTTTCGCAAAAAGTATTCTGCACACTTTCGTGACTCGCGTAGTGTGCGTCCACCATTAACCGTAATTTTTCCGTTGCGATATAATTGGCAGTGGAATTTTTCGGATATATTACGCACCACAAAAGACAAGAGAATTTTTTAGGATCGTATTCTGTGATAAGGTCTCTGTTCAAATTAAGCTGGTGCAAGTCGATTTCCACATTCAAGTGCGCAGTTGCGACGATATTAGTTATTTGCGCCATGTATCCAGAAGTTGGTTATGATCTCAGGTTCCAATGGCCTTTCGGAGCAATAATATGTGGACCAACAATGAGTGGTAAAACACAATATGTTCTTAAAATGCTGAAAGAAAATGCAATGGACGTCGTCCCAACCAGAATAGTGGTAGCATACAGTCAATGGCAAAACTCGTACGAAGAAATTAAAAAGATTTTTCCACCGACAGAATTCGTTAAAGGGTTAAAGGACGATTTACTAGATTCGGAGTTTTTTTCTAGAGCAGAAACTAATTTGCTGATTATAGATGATCTAGCGGGCGAAATGGCAAGCAGTGAGTTAGCCACAAAGCTATTTACGCAAGGAATACATCACAGAAATTTGTCAGCAATTTATATCACACAGAATTTATTCAAGCAAGGTAAAGCAAGTCGGGATATTGCCTTAAATACTCAATATATTGTGTTGTTTAAAAATGTTCGCGACAACAACCAACTGGATTATTTATCACGGCAAACAGGATTTAAGCATCTAAAAAAAGCGTATAAAAAGATTACTGCTACTCCGTTTGAACCTTTGATTTTGGATTTAAAACCAAATTGTCCCGATTATTTGCGTGTCAGATCTCATGTTGTGCAAGAAAACAAAACGGACTTGCAAACAGCAAGAATTTACACCGACCCGAATTTTTGTGCAGTGCCGTCAGCATGACGAAACATTTGAAAGAATTTGCTTCTTTTTTACTGTTTCTCTCGTCGCTCAACCCCAAAGATCGCAGAGCTGTCGCGAATCATTGTAACAAAAAGCATATTAAAGGACTGGAAGAGTGCTGCTTGAATATCGTAAAAAATACCGTAAATTTATCACCAGAAAGTACGCGAATTTGCAGACGCTGGAAAAAGCCGATACGATTATTAGCTCTTCGACGGTATCCCACAAAAGCTAAAAAAGCGCTATTAACACAAAAAGGTGGTTTTCTGGGTGCAGTGCTGCCAGTTTTAGCAAGCGTTCTGGCCGGAGCGCTAAATTCCTAATTTAAGGTCATGGAGGTACATTATATTGTGCCTGAGCGGGATATCAAGAAGCGAGCCGCCGAGCTGACAGTTTTACAGGCTCCACCTGAAGCGAACAACATTTTATCGCTTGGCGATTTGACATCAAAAATCCTTTCAAGTCAAAATTTAAGTGAATGGCAGAAAGCACAATTACTTAGTAAAAATTTAGAACGGTTCATGGCATTAAAGCCCAGAGCACTTCAAGAAGGTAATCCCTTGGATAGTCTGTCTGTAAGTGTAAACGACGCCACAACTCCGACTCCATCAATCTTAACCACACCGTTAACTGAACCCAAGAAAGCGAAAAAGAAAAGAGTTCGCGCCACAACAGCATCGTCAAAATCACGCAGAAAAATCAAGAAAAAAACCCTGACTGATATTGATTCGGATGATTCGGATGAATATGATCTCCCAGTGTTTTCATTACCGTCAAATGAAAAAGGGAGACGTGGTAAACGCGTACTGGAACAAACGCTAAACGAAACAAAAGTATCACCCGATACCAAATTCCAAGCTGTAAGCGCAGAAGAAGTGCCGCGCCGGCGTGGCGAGCGGGTACGAGAGCAGACAAAGTTTTTTATAAAAGGGCAAGGTATTAAAGGCCGCTGGCTAAAGGTTCTTTAAAATGTCGGGTTGTGTGCCGGTAAATCTAAATTTTGGACAAGGGATGAAATTGAATTGTGTTTCTTCTTGCTGTTCTAATGACAGTGACGAAAATAAAATAGAAGATTCGTCTAAAGCTGGTGATAAAGCCAACGAGGTACCTAAAATTACTCAGCCTGTTTCCGATGGACCAGCACTATCTCAATCCTAGTGCACTGAGCAGCCTAGGGGGGCTCGAGCGGTTTCGCAAAAACCTTCCAGAAAATGTTTCCAAGGAAAAAGCCAAAAATATTCTTGAAGGGATCGATGCCTACACTTTACATAAGCCTGTCAACAGAAAATTCCGCAGGAATCCGGTGGTCGTCCTAAATAAAAATAGCCAGCTCCAGGTAGATTTGATGGATATGCAAAAGTTCAAAAAGTGGAACAAAAATTATGGCTACGTGTTAGTTGCTATTGATTGTTTTTCTAAAAAAATAGAATGCGAGCTAATTAAGTGTAAAGATGGTTTATCAACGGCAAAAGCATTGGAAAAAATACTAGAACGCCTGGGTCCATTCGACAAAATACAGGCTGATAAAGGCCGTGAATTTTTCAATAAAAATGTGAGGATTTACTCAAACGGAAAGAAATTATGCTATTCAGTTCGGAAAACGATGACATAAAATGTTCGATGGCGGAGCGCGTTATTCGAACGCTGCGTGAGCGCATATGGCGCTTATTTACTAGTCGAAAATCTCCAAAATATTACGATCAGCTACAAAATATTGTAAAGACATATAATCACACTCCTCACACTTCACATGGCTTTTGTCCTGCGGATGTAACCGAAGAAAATTCCTGCTTGTGTTTAATCGATTATACGAGAAAACAGACCATAAAAAAAAAGAAACCAGTATTTAAGGTGAAAGATGCCGTCAGAATTGCAAAGAAAAGCAGGACTTTGAAAAGGGTTTTGAAACAAACTTTCAGGAGGAGCTTTTCGAATAGCAAAGGTAATACCACATACACCGGAGCCAGTGTATCAAATCGAGGATGAAAAAGAGGAACCAATAGTAGGAAAATTTTATGCAAGGGAGCTAACGCGGATTAGAAAATGAATAACTTGCAATATCAACAGCCATTTTACATCACATTGCCGAGTGATGCTTGCACAGATATTTACTCGAATAACACTGCATCCAGTTGGAAAACCAAATTATGCAAAACAATTTCACTGTCTGGAAAATGGGAAGTTGCAATTGTCGAACTCTATTACCCAAATTCCATGTACAATCTCCTACAGACCAGACCATGGATTGTTTGCAGGTTTACGATATTGTATCAAATTCAGATGCTAAAACAGGGTTGGAAAAGTTTCTATTTGAGAAAAAGCGCATTACTTTACACGCCGGTAATTATACCAACGAACAAATCATTGCAACAATTGCTTCGCAAATTCCGAAGCTCCTCTTGGCAAAAGGACAAGAATCCAAAAGAGGAGAGCCTTTTCTATTGAATTACTAGCTAATAATCAAAAAGTACAAATTGCAATTAATGCCAATACCGTTATTCTGGCTATTAACAATGAACTGCTGAAACGCATATTGGGGTGTCAGCATCGACAACTGTTTGCGTATTCTGATCCTGCAAATATTGTTGACCTTGCGCAAAATTTTGACGGTTTAAATCAGCTGGAGGAATTTTTCAAGGAAAAGAAAGCTCGACAACAAACAGTTGCGAAAGCAAATACAGTTTCGCCGCCCCAACCGCCACCGCCGCCTGCGCAGACACCAGCGCCAAAGCCAGCTGCGCCAGCAGCCACAGCTTCTATATCTGCGAAAAAAACAGAATTACCGTCATCAAAAAATACCGAAGGAACCGGTTCAAAACAAAATACGTCCGTTTCAGAAAGCGTTAAACAACCGGAACGAAAAAAGTCAAAGCCGGCACCGATAATTATCCAAAACTTTTTGTTTACTGCCCAGGAAGCTATAAACGCCATGATTGGCAATCAATCTTTATATATTTATTGCGATGTTGCAGATTTTACTTTGCTTGGTGACACGTATGCGCAAGTTTTAAGAGCAGTGCCTATTAAGGCAACGGAGGCTTTCAAAATTATCACGGAACGGTTTGAAATGCCTCATTATGTTCCACTTTTACGACCCATTTTCGACAATATCGAAGTAACAATTGCCACTGATCTCGGAGACAACGCTAAATTCGCAACAGGAAAATCGATGGTGAAGCTCCATTTCCGACCGGCAAGATACTGAAAATGGGATATAAAGCTTTTGCGCCTGATCCGGGATTATTTGATGATTTACTAGGTCATACACAGCTGGGGAGCGGATTTGTTCGATATCGTGGAAGCTATCAAAACGGTGGAGGTTTTGGTAGTTTTCTGCGTGCAGTATTTTCCAAGGTTGCTCGTTTTGTTGCACCAGTTGTAAGGGCGGCAGCGCCGCAGGCACAAGCCGCTTTAGCAGCTGCTACGCCTCATTTAAAAGAAGCAGCTAGTACAGCGGTACATGAAGCTGCAAAATCTGTGGGCAACAAAATCGCCCAAGTTCTCGCACCAACTCAACAAACATCTAGCGGCGGTAAAAAAGGAAGAAAAGGGGTATTAAAGAAGCCAACGAAGCGGAAACGCACTACCAAAATTCGCCGGGTCCCACCATTTGATCTTCCTGACTATATTTAGAAATGGCTTCCATAATCGAAGGGTCAGAACCTGCCATTGCTGCAGAATCGCACATTTTTGCCATACCGCCTTCGTTTGCGGACCGATTCCGGACAGAAGAAGAAAGAATCGGCCCCACAGCCGCCATTCCGGAAAATATTCCGGCGGGTGGTGACATAAACTTTTATATAGCTCCTTCATCAAACGCCATGGTTTCTTTACCGGACTTAAGCATAGAATTAGAAGTAGCGTTGAAAAAAAGGAATGCTGATGGTAGTTGGGAGCGAATCAAAGCGACGGATACCTGTGCTCCTGTAAATAATTTGATTCATTCAATGTTTCAATCAGTTCAAGTTTCGGTTGCTAACCGATTGGTCAGCGACTGCGCAATCTATTATCCATACAGAGCAATGTTTGAGTGCTTGCTAAATTACACAAAGGAGGCGATGAATACACAGCTAACATCCTGTGGCTTTTACTTGGATGTTGCTGGAAGTTTTGAAGATTCTGTTAACAACTCAGCCGAACAGTCTCGACTCAGGCTTTTCGCAAAACATGAATACATTCCTTTAAGCGGGAAATTGTTTTCGGATATTTTCATGCAAGACAAGCCTTTGATAACTGGAGTTCCGTTACAAATACGCTTTGTTTTACATAAACCCGAATTCTATCTTCGTGATTTTGCGAATCCGGCGCAGGACGAATTTAAATTGTTCATACGCAATCCAAGAATTTTTGTTCGCCGTTATGT
This sequence comes from Paramacrobiotus metropolitanus, assembly GCF_019649055.1. Lineage (NCBI taxonomy): Eukaryota > Metazoa > Tardigrada > Eutardigrada > Parachela > Macrobiotidae > Paramacrobiotus > Paramacrobiotus metropolitanus. Next base: position 327,696 of record NW_026570351.1, on the reverse strand, counting down.
TGGTAAGCAGTAGAAAAATTTGAAAATTTCTGCATAAAAAATCTAATGTATTGGTATTACAGGGTTCCAGAATACATGAATGCTATAAGCAAGCGGTTATTAACCACAACAGCAAAATATCCTATAGAACGTGTTCTGATGCGCCCGATCGAATTACCTGCGAACATACAAAGCACTGTTTTAATAACATACACATTGGTCAAGTCCCCAAGGTGCTTTTTGTGGCTTTTGTCGCAGCGGATGCATTTAACGGCACGAAAAGACAAATCCATTCAATTTTCAACACTTTAATTTGTCTCAAATCAGCGTCGAAGTTGATGGACAGTCTTTTCCTAATTGGCCGTACGAGCCGGATTATGCAAACGGTAATTACTTGGAGTGCTACGATGGTCTGCTAGACACTTTAGGACGGCGTAACAGTCCTTTTGGCGCACTGCCTTTTAATCGCGACGAGTATGCAAACGGATTCTGTATTTACGGCTTTGATTTGACGCCAGGGGGGACCGGACTCGGACCTCTAAGTCTAATCCGTCAGGGTAATTTAGGCATCCGAGTAGTCTTCAACCAACCGCTCAAGCAGCCCACGATCATGGTCACGTTTCTTACGTTTGACGCGGTAATAGAAATTAACAACTTCCGTCAGCTAATTTGTGACTTTAACAATTAACTAAAATGGATAATCGAACAATAACAAAGCTACTTTGCCAAAATCCAAAAACGGAGAGGATATTTCGAGGAGTTTATGCCCGGGATACACTGCCCGAACGCTCCAATGTTTTACCTGCCGCCTACATCGTCAACACGGATAAATCCAGTGGTTCTGGTGAACACTGGCTAGCATTCTATCAAAGCGAGCCGTCGTCCATCGAGTTTTTTGACTCGTACGGACGATCTGTGGAGTATTTTGACGAGATTAGAGAATGGCTAACTGATTTACATGTTGTTTATCAAATGGAACGTATACAACAAACGTTTTCGACAGTCTGCGGTCAATTTTGCATTTTTTTTATTTATAAGCGCGCCAGCGGAGACCGTATAAAGACATTATTCATTACTTCACAAAAAATTACGCAAACAATGATGCAATGGTTTGTCAATGGGTAAACAATCACTTTAACATGAACACAGCAATGTATGCAGAACTTGAATAAAATAAAAAAGCAGCAGATTTTTTTGGGTTTTACATTTCACATTTTATGTCCCTGAGGTAGAAGTGAAGCAATCAGCACTGTTTTTTTTTCGCGTTTACATTGAAATTTTTATGGTAACACAGTCATGCTTTACCGTAACACAAAGCGCAAACGTTTCCGTCGTCTTAGACACCACCGTCTTCACCACCGTTGCCGCTGTTCCTTCCTGGGCCTGGTTGACTTCGATAGGTAGTTTCATCTTCCCGTCTCAATCTCCGAAATCTTCAGCTTCTCCATGGCAATACGTTTGACAGACTCACAGGGTATCCTTGTGCTGGTCCAAAACTGTTTGGCGTTAAAACCAAAATGTCGTCAAATCCGGTAAGTTGGCCCCAAGGACGCAGTAACAACATCATGCCAATAAGACGTTTGCCATTTCCAAGCTCGGTAATGATGTCGTTCATCATTTCTTCCGTTAGATTCAGTGTGCCCAATCCCCATTCACAGGCATGACTGGCTTCACGAACAGTCGGTTGTGTAAATAACGTTACCATTTCCCGCAACGTGCACAGTTCTCGTGCAGACGGTCAAGCCACATACCATACATGGTGAACGGCAGGCCAGCCAGCAGGCTTGAGAAATCCGCTGCCGTTGGTTCGTTGTGAATCACCAGCGAGCCACGTGCTTTCAGCAAAGCATTGATGTCCTTGAACATTGACGGGTCTTGGATGGTGGTACGAAGCGATTCAAACGACTTTATCCCAAAAAAACACCATTCTTGGTGGCCTGCATGTCGCCGTTGCCTCTCTTGCAGAACTGGCGGATATTGGCCAGCGCTACACTGTCATAGCTTGACCACACAAAGTAGACGTCGTTTCCGAGGTGAAACAGGGTGGACAGGTTACCGCTGGTTAGCTGTGGGTCCCGGATTAAAGTCGTAATGTTGTTGTAGATGAGTCCAACGAGGCGCATGAACTGGTCATTGGTGAGAAAAAATGTGTTTACTCTCCCCGCGTCCATTTCGCAGCTGGTCCAGGAGGATTGGCAGTCGTAAAGTCGCCAATAATGAACTCCAAGGCCTGGGTGTCACTGTTGATGCGGGTGCAGATGAACTGTCGTACCCGAACTTCATGGTGGGAATCCTTCATAGTGGAAAGCGATCTTTCCGCTCGCAAACCTGCGCTGCTTCCCCAACAAGATCCGTTTTATCGGGTACGAAACCGCGTTTGGCAGGAGGTAGACCAGTCAGTTTTGACTCATACGGACGATCTGTGGAGTATTTTGACGAGATAGAGAATGGCTAACTGATTTACATGTTGTTTATCAAATGGAACGTATACAACAAACGTTTTCGACAGTCTGCGGTCAATTTTGCATTTTTTATTTATAAGCGCCAGCGAGACCGTATAAAGACATTATTCATTACTTCACAAAAAATTACGCAAACAATGATGCAATGGTTTGTCAATGGGTAAACAATCACTTTAACATGAACACAGCAATGTATGCAGAACTGAATAAAATAAAAAAGCAGCAGATTTTTTTGGTTTACATTTCACATTTTATGTCCCTGAGGTAGAAGTGAAGCAATCAGCACTGTTTTTTTTCGCGTTTACATTGAAATTTTATGGTAACACAGTCATGCTTTACCGTAACACAAAGCGCAAACGTTTCCGTCGTCTTAGACACCACCGTCTTCACCACCGTTGCCGCTGTTCCTTCCTGGGCCTGGTTGACTTCGATAGGTAGTTTCATCTTCCGTCTCCAATCTCCGAAATCTTCAGCTTCCATGGCAATACGTTTGACAGACTCTACAGGTATCCTTGTGCTGGTCCAAAACTGTTTGGCGTTAAAACCCAAAATGTCGTCAAATCCGGTAAGTTGGCCCAGGACGCAGTAACAACATCATGCCAATAAGACGTTTGCCATTTCCAAGCTCAGTAATGATGTCGTTCATCATTTCTTCCGTTAGATTCAGTGTGCCCAATCCCCATTCACAGGCATGACTGGCTTCACGAACAGTCGGTTGTGTAAACGTTACCATTTCCCGCAACGTACAGTTCTGCAGACGCAAGCATACCATACATGGTGAACGGCAGGCCAGCCATGAGGCTTGAAAATCCGCTGCCGTTGGTTCGTTGTGAATCACCAGCGAGCCACGTGTTCAACAAAGCATTGATCCTGAACATTGACAGGTCTTGATGGTGGCATGAAGCGATTCAAACGATTTTATCCCAAAGAAACACCACGTGGGCATGTCGCCGTTGCCTCTTGCAGAACTGGCGGATATTGGCCAGCGCTACACTGTCATAGCTTGACCACACAGTAGACGTCGTTTCCGAGGTGAAACAGGGTATACCGCTGGTTAGCTGTGGATCCCGATTGTCGTAATGTTGTTGTAGATGAGTCCAACGAGGCGCATGAACTGGTCATTGGTGAGAAAATGTGTTTCTCCCAGCGTCCATTTCGCATCTGGTCCAGGAGGATTGGCAGTCGTAAAGTCGCCAATTATGAACTCCAAGGCCTGTGTCACTGTTGATGGGTGCAGATGAACTTGTCAGAACTCATGGTGGGGAATCCTTCATAGTGAAAGATCTTTCCGTCGCAACTTGCGCTTTGCTTCCCGACAAGATCAGTTTTATCGGGTACGAAACCGCGTTTGGCAGAGGTAGACCAGTCATGGTATATCAGAAGAAAATAGACTAACTAAAAGTGTCAGGAAGAATAATGAAAACGAGGAATTAGAAGCCTGTATTTATATTAATCAAATACTCTAAACACCCTGACCACAAAATCCGGTTATAAACCGTAGAGCAGAGCACACACGCACGCACGCGGCTACACGCTAGAACAATGGACGGTTTTGCAAGTGCTTTTGGCCCTCGTGGGGATCCGCGCTATCCAGCCGAAAGTGTTGAGAATCGCATTGAAACATTTCGTGGTTGTGGGGGTAAAATTACCTCGAAGTGGCGAAAGAGTACGCCGAACTGGGCTGGTACTGCACGGGATCCAGCACCAGATCCGTTGTGTTTACTGCTGTGAGATTGAGGGGACATGTCTAGCGGCATCTATCGAACACCGTGCAAGAATCCATGCTTTGGCAAAGCAGTTAAAGATAACTTCCCACAGATGTGGGTGGAATGCAACGGGCTGCGGATGGATTACGATCAGGACAACATTGAGTACAACCATTCACCACCAAACAATCCCGACTGCGCAAGTATAACACCATGTATGCGCGGGCGTTTTCCTTTGACGACAGACCGTGGCCCGAAGAAAAACACTTGGTGTACAAGCTGGCCGAAGCTGGATTCTACAACTGCGGTGAGCTTTACAACAAAACATTCTTTTTGGCTATCAGTTGACAAGAAAAACAACTCACGATTGCTGGTCGAACAGTTAAACCAGGCGAAGGGGGGTGGGGGGCCCCGTTGCTCGCTGCCGACACATTTGGCTAATGTGTCGGACGCGGTAAACAACGTCGACCGGAGCGCTTCGCTTCCGGTCGCCGTTGTTTACAGGACAATGGGTTTTATTATTACGCAGGTCTTACTGTGCCGGGAGTTTCGGTATGCCCGGATGCTGTACGCTGTTTTTTGCTGCTATGTCTTCATTTCTGGATTGCCGCTGGATCTGGAACCATGGATTGAACATGCCCGCCAATCACCAGCCTGTGCATATCTGATGAATGTAAAGGCAAACGGTTCATCAACGATGTTATACGAGCTTGCAAGTCCCTGTTACCGACATTGGAATACAAGGTGGGTTTCATCTGTTTGTTACTTTTATTTTTTAATAATAATAATAATATGTAGGTATGACAGTTTTGGAAAACAAAGCACGGCTCGTTGGCTTCAGTCAAGACCAAATTGATGCCGCTAAAGTGAAGAAGGGCCGTTTCTATTTTTGGGAGGAATTGGAAGAAGCGGTGGAGTTCCACAACGATGTTTCGAGCTTGCAAGTTTTGTTTGCACATTTGGAATACCCGTCGGAGACGATGCCCGCACCGTTGAGCAGTTGAAATGTAAAATCTGTCTGTCGCGGTATGCCAACACGCTGATCAGTCCGTGGGCATTGGTCATGCGGACAGTGCGCCAAAGCCGAAGAAGGCCGTTTTATTTACTGCCCGGAATTGAAGCCGTGGAGTTCCACACGCCATTTTTTTACAAAAGCATTTTGCTGCACTGAAAAGTACCCGTGGAGAAATGCTGCACCTGACTGTTGAAAGTTGTATTCTGCTGTCCGGTATGCAACACGCTTTCATTCCGTTGTTGATTGGTCATGTGCGGATGGATAAACGATGATAAGGATGCCTTGATCCGAAGCTCTTTGGGATAAAGTTTTAGTGACTTGAAATTCAGCTGCAGGAAAATGTAAAAATGTTCACTGCAACAAGTACTTTGGGTATAATTAAACGCAAAAATTTTTGTACAGTTGTTGAAATTAAATTGTTGTTGTTAGTAACGCAACAACAACAACACAACAGCCAGAACTACACCTTTCAATCAAGTCGTGGTCTCCACCACCCATTCAGCCAGGTTAAAAGTTTAGTTATTCGTTCAACAATCACTAGCTTAAAAACTCTTTAATTTTATAGATGAAGCAACTGGTGCGGAAATCCGTCACCACGGTAACTGCACAATTTTTCTTCTGTGCCAACAGCAGCAGCATACGCCTCAAGTGTCATTTTCATGTTGCAGTGGGTGACCAGATATTCCGTTTAACACCTTTATATGGCCGCCTGGAAGACTTAAGAAGCAAGTCTAATGCTTTGTTTGTTATTGCAACTTATTTTCCAAAGGTATATATAAATTGCAGGCATTGATCCAGTTCAAGGATATGGCCGCTACGAATACTACAAGCAGCGCCATCTCTACATTATTCTGTCGCCACATAACACTCTGCAGCAACCTACAGCTCTACCTGGTGATCAACAACTTCCCGATCCATTACCCATCACAGATCAGTCGCTGTCGGTTTCAACAGCACCGCTTTCCGTTCCGTTCTCTGTTGTCACTACATCTCCGACTGCAAGTTGCTGGACCCAGTACTCTGCACTTCCATCATCGTCAAAAGTAAGTTTCTTATCCTGATCCTTAACTCTTTTTGATTATTTACATTATTTATTTTGTAGATACTGTTAGTGCAGCGCCAGCGGATTCTGGGACCAGCATCTCGTGCCACCTGCCAAGCGTATCAGATTAGCAAACGCTGAATCCGTGGACTGGCTCTACCAGACCTTTACTGATAAACGGGACGACCGGACCTTCCGAAGTTATTCACAGTACCGCGATGCGTATAGCATCTTTGTCAGAAAAGGATCCAATAATCCTTTCATGGCTTTTACCGGTTGCATAAAAATCCAACGTACAGTTCGTTATTGCCCGCCATAAAATACGCGGTGCAATGAACTGGTTGTCGGAATGGATATTCTGGAAAAGATTGTAGAATGGACCAATACGCCTGCTTTTGCAAAGTACCGCCAGAAAACAGTCTCCGCTCCACCGCCAATGCGCATCCGAAACCCTATCTTGGTGCATTATCGACACCACGTCCAATACCCAAGCAGCTTTTGTTCATGAAAACCGTAGTACGACTGCCTCCGATGACTCAACCATGTCTGTACGTATCAGATCTGGCGTTACCATAAAAAATTGTGTTGATATAAAGTCAGATGAGTTAGAATTTGTAAAGCAGAGTCAGGAACACCCTGCTGTCATTAAGAACCAGTTGCTGTGACCTTTCTGGTTGCAAAAATACCTCGCATAGCTGCTGACGCTGCTGATTCAATTGAGTCTAATAATGATAATGATACTAATGCTGTTAATGATGACGATGTTACCGAAGACCCGCTTCATATAAAGAACTTTTTTGTGTTGAAACCGTTAAATGATTTTTACAATCGCCGTTATCAAATGACGTGTAAAAGGTTTGCGTGCAAAGTTCATCACCTCAATCATATTCCTTTTGCTGAGATTCCCGATGTCATAACAGCCATTTTGAACGAAATTTTAAATGAAATCCTTACTGACATCCCAGATCACGAACGGGTAAGAATCAAGTTGCATAGCCGTCACCTCTCGTTCCCTATTCACACACCTTTCATTCGTCGTGATCAGTTAACCGTTGCGCGATTGATGAAAGAAGTTTCCCGCGTACTCAATTCCAACCAAGAATTTGTACTGGATGATTCTTTGAGCTGGAAATCCACCATTCCAACCTTCCCGCTGGATCCTGTCGATACGATGTTCCTTTATTATTGCGCAAAAAGCTGGAGACCATGAGGAGCGTAATACCTGTTCGTAATTCAGATAACCTCTGTTTGGCTCGTGCGCTTGTTATAGCTAAGGCCCTCGCAGATGACAATATACCGCTGTACGAACGCTTGTATCACACTAAAAAACTCTGTACGGCTTCCGACAGAACGCTGCAGACAAAAATGGCTAAAGAACTCATTGCTAACGCAGGACTGGATCTTCGACAATATACTTTGGAAGACGTTCAACAGTTTCAACTGGCCTTACCGGACTATCAAATCCTGATAACGAGTGTCGACCACCTCAATACGATCGTCTATGCCGGCGAATATGCCGAAAAAAAGATTCGTTTGCTACATCATAGTAACCATTTTGATGTCTTGAAAAGCCTGCCGGCTTGGTTCAAAACATCGTACTGGTGCGACCGTTGCAATCGCGGATACGATCATAAAATCGCCATCGATGCCAATACCGTTGCAAACAATGCCTGCGATTTGAATGTAATCCTGGAGAAGAAAGAATATACTGTTCGGACTGCTGCCGAACATTTTACGGTGAGGAGTGTTTCAATCATCATCGCGCTGCTGGCTCGGGAGAAAACGGGATTACGGTATGTCAAACGTTATTTGTCTGTCCATCTTGCCAATCATTTGTCTCCAGAGTTTTTCGTACCACGGACCACGTGTGCGGTGAGATTTTTTGCACGGTGTGCAAAGAACACGTATCAAATGACCACGTCTGCTACATTGAGCCCGAAGTCCTGACGGACCAGGATCTCGGAAAGCACGAACAGGCCCAGTTTCTCTATTTCGATTTTGAGACATACCCGTGTCCGGAAACGGGCAATTTTATTCCGAACCTGGCCGTTCTTCAAAACGACAACGGCCAGGAATGGATTTTTCCTGCTGACTCGTGCGATATTGGCCGGGATATAACAACAGAATTTTGCGAGTTTTATTTTCCGGATTATTTGAAAACTTCACGTCTTGGCCCATAATCTTCGAGCGTTCGACGGTTTTTTTTGTTCTGAAATGGTTACTAAGAAATGGGATAGTTCCAAAGCTGATAATGAACGGCTCAAAAATTATGCAACTAGATGTTCCTGAATTTGGCATAAAATTTCGTGATACTTCGAATTACAATCCCCAATCGTTAGACGCTTGGGCTCAAGCGTTCGAGCGACAGAGCAAAAGGTAAATTCCCTCATCCCGTCAATCGCCCAGAAAATTTTGGCAAAATTATCCCTATCCTAAGAGGGAGGAATTCAATTACAGCTTGATGAATAACAAAGAAAGAAAAGACTTTATCAAAGGATTTTATCGAAAAGATCGCAGAAAAAAGAAAGGAAAGTACAATGTCAACGAGGAGCTCGTCAAATACTGCAAGCAAGATGTTAGCACCTTACGCGTTTGCTCTCAAGAATTCCGAAAGTTGTTCATGGGTATTTCAGGTGGGCTTTGCCCATTTACTTCCGCGCTAACAATTGCGGGTATATGCCATTTTTTCTGGCGCGCACGGATACTGGAAAAAAACCTTATTGCAATTGTGAAAAACCCTAGTCAGCGCACGCAGTCAGTCAAATGTGGTAAATGGTTGTGCTACATTGAAATGACGGAAGGCAAAGCACTTGCAAGAGAACAGAAGATTGGAAAATATTACGTGGACGGTTATGACGAAGAAGCGGAAATTATTTACGAATTCTATGGCGACTACTGGCACGGCAATCCCGCAACCACAAGACGCACATTTGTAAATCCTCATCTCAAGCAAACGATGGAGAATTTGCATGCGGCAACCGTCCAGCGAGAAATCGCCCTTGAGCAAATGGGATACTCTGTTATTAAAATTTGGGAAAGCGAGTACGACCAGAAATTGGCAGAGGATGAGGATTTTCGTGAAACACTAAAAGATATTCATGTTCACGCACCTCTTCAACCCCGCGATGCTCTATATGGAGGCCGGACCAACGGGACACGGTTGCATTATAAATGCGAGCCCGGAGAACAAATACGGTACAATTAGTTAAGAAAGGATTATAATCTTGATTTTATTGATAGGTGTTTTTAGGTTTGCCGATGTCATTTCGGAATATCCCTTTGTAAATTCGCGGAAGAGATATCCAGTTGGCCCACACGTGCGAATTACTGCGGACTTTGATGCAAATTTGGAAAATTACTTCGGACTATTTTACCTGACGATTCTACCGCCCAAATGTCTATGGTTACCAGTTCTACCCTATCGTACTGAAAAATTAACTTTTCCGCTATGCCGGCTATGTGCTGAGACGCAGCAAATTCTAGTTGTCATCACACAGACGCCGAAAGATCACTTACGGGCGTCTGGTGCTCTGTGGAAATCATTAAGGCACTATCCCTGGGATATACGGTGATAAAAGTCTACGAAATTTGGCATTTTCCGAGTTCTCGCGAAGGCTTATTTAAAGAGTACATCCAGCATTTCTTGAAATTAAAACGGAGGCCAGCGGCTGGCCCTCTAATGTTAAAACCGAAGAAGAGAAAGCTGTATATGGAAGAATTTTTACTTCGAGAAGGTGTATCTATTGACGCCGAGAAAGTGGAAAAACTTGGGGCTTCGCGCCTTTGCAAAGTTATTTTTAAACAAGTAAGTCTTCAATTTCCTTAGGATACATTAGTTGAAATTGCTTAATGTTTCTATTCTCTTTATAGTTTTTGGGGTCGACTCGGGATGCGCGAGGACAGATTGTCTACACAGTTTATTTCGAGCCCAAAGATTTTTATGAACTTTTATTAAATGATGCGTTGGAAATTCACAATATCGAATTCTTCAGTGACACCGTAATTCAAGTTGCTTACAAGTCCAAGGAAGACTTTATTCCAGTTAACCCAAAGACTAATGTTATCCTTGCGGCGTAAGTGCAAATTAAATATAATAAATACGTTTTTCTCAAAAATGTTTATTGGTTGGATGAATTAGGTTCACGACTGCCCATGCCCGCCTTCACTTATACAATTATATGGCCCAAGTTGGACGTAACCTGATATATTTTGATACTGATTCCTTAATGTGGATTCATCGGCAAGGAGATCCGGAAGTTCCATTGGGAAACTACATGGGGGACTTGACAAACGAATTAAATGATGGTGAATTCATCACAGAGGTCACCATCTGTGCTCCTAAATCTTATGCTTATGTGACGAACAAAGGAAAGCATGTCTGCAAAGTTAAAGGTTTTACACTCAATCGAACTATCAAAAAAACACTTAATTTAAATACTTTCACTTCACTCTGGACGACCCCCTGGACCTCAAGTGTACCCCTTACGGTATTCTTCCGTGATACGGCGTAATAAACGGACCCTTGAAATTGATGCTGTGGACCAGGTAAAGCGCTTTAAGCTTACCTATGATAAACGAAGGATACTGCCAGACTTGACGACGCTCCCATTCGGGTACGTCGACGAAAATAACGTTCCTGATTGATTATTATTAAGCACTTGCTGCTGCTGTTGTTGTTGCTGTATCATCGCTATTGCGATAGGCAGAATAATATCGCCTACTAAAATTATTATTACCAGAATAATTATACAAGCCGCAGCAAGCGCTGTGAGAGCTGGCTTGTGTTTTCTCTGCTGCTCCATTTTTGCAAATAACTCTGGCACTACATCACTGGTGATTCGGCTAATTGATGACTTAAATAGTATCGATGTCTTTGAACTATAAAATAATTTTGATTTTACTGTATTTTTATTTTGCTTACACTTCAAATAAAATCAAGGTAAAAAGATACAAGACTTGGTTGATTTGGTTGTACAGCAGATTGAATATTATTCAGTAGCAGCAATATACTTGATAAATTTTGAAAACCGGAATCGATTATCGAGAAAAGTATAAATTATGCTTTAAAAAACCTTTTTGCTTCACTGAATATTTTTACGAAATCAGCTTACTCTGTTGGTTCCATTTTCCGCTTTGACCTTTGCTCCTGCTCAGCCATATGGACTTACGTTGTGATGATGCTAGCACAGTCGTGATGTCAGCCTGCAAATGCTTACACTTATAATTACAGCAGATATAACTGATCAATTGCTATAATACATTAAAATTATATTAAATTATTCAGATATTTTACAAACGATTATTTAAGGTGAAATTTACTTTGGCGCTTGAAATGGTCGTAGTCCGTTGTAATTGTGGTAAATTATCTGCAATTAAGACATTTTAATGATATTAAAAATAAATTGCGGTAAAAATGGTATAGCAATAATTAGGATGTAACAATATTAATATTATGCTAGGAACACAGAATAATTTGGTTCCGAATAGTAAATTGTACCGTCGTAGACGTTCACGCAATGCTGTGTGTGTGGTTAGATGGTGTTCCTAATAGTATCGCTATCCCGCAGGTAATAACCTGTAAATAATTAATTTCAGTCATTAATTGCATTCGGACTCATAAAGTAGCTATAATATAATATTCAATAATAATTAATAAGTCTTACAGTATGAAACAGAGAGCAAAAAGATTAAAAGTTGATTTTAGGCAGAAAGAAAAATTTCGTCTAGATCAGTGTTGAAAATTTTCCGAAAGAGCCAGGGCAAACTTTTAAGTCCCGAAACTGTTTACTGGATTACAAAATCCTAATTCTGCTCGAGTACAACAAAACAATTAGTATTCAGTGTAAGCCTTCGGAGTATTAGGTCAGAAAAGTTAATTAGTAAATAGTAATTAGACAAGGAACTTACGGTAGAGTTCGTGCGGAAAAATGTGCGTAGTGCCGCCAGGAACTTTTCTGGCCACAGATGTACACGCACACACGCTCAACAGACGCGCCAAACAAGGAAATGATATCACAATAGCACGGCCAGCCAAATCACAAACATCACCATTACACTTCATTTACAAATACATACAACTCATATTTATAGGTACCTGCTAAATTTTCTAACGTTTAAGCGTAAAATTAGAGATATTGTATTTTAGGAGAATCGCAATCGAAAACGTATGCATTCCAATGCGATTGTTCAATAGAAAGTGATGGAACATCACGTTCCATCGTGTTGACAGTTAAAGATTTTTCTAGCTCATAAGTCTGTGCTAGTGAGAATGAATTCAGTCAGTCATCTCCAGTCTGCAACTTCAAGATTTCCAACAACATGGCCAGCCAGCAAAGCAACGAGATTTCATCCACCATTCCGGAGGACAGCGACCTTCCAGAAGAAATCCGCAGATTGAATCTGGATGCGGACACCATCGCGTTTTTGCGTCGCAGCGCTCAGCAGGCAAATTGTAAGTGCTGTTATTAATTTCTATAGCTTTTAGGTAATTTAATCATTTTTTAGTGCCATTGGCATTTTTTGCCTCTAAAATTACGCCCCAGATGCATGAAGAAATGAAGCAGGCGGCCAAATGGAAGGCCGACTTGGACGACGATCTTTACCATAAAAAACAATTTTGACAATATCCAGTGTTTTTGCCTAGCCAAATTAAACTAGGTAAATGAAATAGGATGGCAAAGGAATTTCTAGTAATTTGTTACTTGTAAACTGTGTACTTTGTGATTTTGTGGCAATTCCTTTAATACGACGGTAAATAACTAAATAAAATTCTCAGACGATAATCGTACGCAATGTGGTTTTGCAGCGCATATAGGTAACGGTACAAACAGGGCGCTATAGCTAGCAGTACACCACACAGGTGCAGCGCAGCGCGGGGCGGGAGGGGGGGGCGGTTGGGTACCAAGAGAATGGCAGAAAAGTGAGCTGCGGAGGACGCGGGATAGGTAACGGCACGAGCAGGGGCAGCGCAGCGCGGGGGCGGGGGTAAGGGGAGTGGGACCGAGAGAATGGCAGGAAGCTGGGCTGCGGAGGGCGCGGGGTTGTGACGGACGCAGAGCTGTAGCGAGCGCGGGGCTGTGACAGACGCGGGGCTGTAATGGACGCGGGGCTGTGGAATTTGCGGGCCACAACAGCGGACGATGGGGAATTACGACAGAAGCAGAGACGACGGGGCACCCGAAGAGGATTTTGGGATAGGCCACGCTGAAAGCGACGGTAGACGGGGAGAAAAACGGGAGACGTTGGACTGGCAGACTCACAGGATGATGAAGAGTACGAGAATATTTCGACGGACCGATTTTGCCCGTTATTATGCAAAAATTTTAGGTAAGACTAATGTGCGCGTCAAAGAAGTCATTTTAGCTTTTATTGGAACTTTATTCAATTTTTCCGTGAATTTTTGACATATAATTGTGTCACATATGCTATCAAACGCTAATAAATAGGTAAAACTACATAGTTGTGTAATAAAAATAATTACTACAGTACCACCACTTGTCGTCCAATAATTTTATTCAGTTTTCTCTGCCTGAATGAAGACCGCGATCGACCGTTTCTCACGCGAAGACTAGGACCGCTTGGTCTTCCTCTTGTTAACGCGGGCCGGCGGTCTGGGCATCAATCTAAAGAACGGGTAACACGGCCACCATCTTCGACTCCGACAGGAATCCCCAGGACGATCTGCAGGTACACAGCTGTAATCCTTTGGTACTCTTGTCAGTGTATATAATTTGAAATTAATAATATTTTGTATGTATTTTGTATGTAATATTTTGTCTGTGATATTTTGTATGTTAATTTATGATAATCTTTTCATGTTTTTATATTTTTTTATTGGAAACGCCTTTTATTTGTTGTTTTACTAATTTTCGTTACGAAATTATCTCTGGTAATGTTGTACATTTCGATTATATGCAATATGTACTATTCTATTCATTTAGCTTTTAACCTGTAAATTCTGATTCGTTGCGTTCGTTGTAGATAATTTTCTGATCCGTTTTGTTATGTGAAGTATTGCTGTAATGTTGACTTCGCTGTTTTATGTGAAGGAATTTCGTGGGATTGGTAGCTGTTAATTTACTGATATTGTGGTGCGGTTTTCCACGTAAATCCTATTTATAAGTGCACTAGGGTTCGCGTTGTTTATGATTTGTTCACGATTTTTTGTTTATTTAGTGCTCTAACTTACCCGGAAACAGATCGCTTGGGAAAGCGATACTGACTCTGACGGGGCTTAGAGGCCATATTCCGATGATTCTCAGCAGTCGCTATGTTTCCTATCACGGTCAAATTTTTGTGTTGGTATTTTAGCCTTTAAGCCTTACTTTGATCTGGGCACCAATGTTTGATCTCGTTTATACTAATGTTGGACGAAAAACACATACAGCTGTTTCCGGTGTTGCGCTTTTTGAGAATTCAATGATAGGGATGTCAGTGTGAGTGAATTACTTGGCTTTTTTTATTTTAAATATTTTATTATTAAAAGTTGTGAATAGCAACGGAGAATTTTTGGCACTTTGTGCGATTGAGTAGAACAGAGTTTTAGTATCTGGAGTTTTTTTACCAGGAAAATTTCTGTCCGTTTCATTGACATATACCCTGAATTATTTTAATTTTATTTAATTAAATTAGCTTTTTTTTTGTATTAATTTTATTAATGTTTTTAATATTATTATGATGTCATAAACTGCAGTCCGGAAGTCCAGTAGGGAACTGGAATTCAAAATCCCTTTGCGGGACGCCGTTTACTACTACTGCTCGGTCTTCTTCATCTTCCGGCTCTACGCCGTCTGGTACCGGCAGCGAATATCCAGCAGCTGTTCAAAATGCGTTAAACGATCCTTCCGTGCTTGCTCTAATAATTTTCGGGTTTTCGGGTTGAGTTTCGTTGGGCGGTCGGTAACGCACAGTTCACTTTATCCAAAGGAGAATCACAGGATATTTTCAACGGCTGACTGTTTGCCGCACTCAACCGTTTCATCCCCGCTTCGGTCGGCCGCAGCGCCGTGCGGTAGAAATCTGCGCCCAGCACTGCGTTGTCACCTTTGAGTGTACTCCTTACACCACTGTGACTGGATTGCTTGATTCAAGTAGCTTTATGGCAGATCTACTCCATGGCGGCCGGACTGCACTCGCTCTGCAGCGGTTTCTTCTTGCTCGTCAGGTTATCCAAGCGTTGGTTCAGATTCTTCGCGCGTTTCTCCAGTTCTTTCTTGGTTCGGTATAAACACTGTCTGGCTTTGGTTAGATGTTTGCTTTCACTTCAAATCTTTGTTGATTGCTCTTCCGTCAGTTTTATTTTACGTGATAAGAATCAACGCTGCCAACTATGGTTTATTGTAGACATGGGCCTCATCATAGTTTAAACAGAATCAACACATGGTGTGGTAACCTGTACGGAAACCTTTTGCCTTTCGGCTTTGCAGGGAATTTCTTTGGTTATTGCGTGAGGACATTTCGGATCTCCTTTTTTTCTTCTTTATGTTTAAATCGCCAAAGGCGACGGATTTGAACGATGGTTCTAAACGCGTTGGTATTCCGCGGCGAAACCCAAAGATGAATAACTGCGATCGTTGATCTACTTATTGGCCTGGGAACATCGCCTCTTTCGTTTGTCCGTTTTGGCTTCGCAATGGCATAGTTAATCATTGGTAAATCCATCCGTCAACAACAACAATGCATCGGTAACTTTGGGTGTCTCGCATGTGTCCGTTCCCACAGCTTATTCTTCGGGGTTCGGACGCACATTTCTCATCAGACATCCACTCCGCCGCGTTCGACGGAAAGCGGTTAGGAAATATTGGCATCGCCTCATTCAGTTCACATTTCTCGCTTCACGGGCGCATTACAGGTCATCAGCGATGATATTTGGGGCGCGCTGCTCCGCATCGTCTACTGCAGTACATTTCGGAACGGTCAATGCACAGCAGCACAGCCGTACCTTCACTAGAATTTTTGGTCTTCAAGCCTTCCACGTCGCTCGCATCAACTCCCTCGCTTACATCCGTTGGATCTGCTGTCGAAATCGATTAATGTCGTTTCTTTCTGGAATTTCCGAACGGCATCCCATAGCAGAATCGCGCCGGGAATTCCTCTTCATCCTTCTCGGCGTTCGTAACGTGATATTCTTCTTGTTTTTCTTAGATCTCGGCTTTTCGGATTTGCCTTTGCAACATACGGAGAAGTTTCTACACCGGTTCCGGACATCCGATCGTTGCCTTTTTCTTTGCTCTTCTTTTTCTTTTGACTTTACGACACAGATTTCTTTTTGCTCTTCTATTTCGAGTTCTTTTTTGACTTTGTTTAATCTTTGTCCGCTGGTCCGTTCACCTCGTTCGGTTTCGCTGGTTCTTGGCTAGACGGAAATATGACTTTTTCATCGTCAGTTTTCCCAGATTAACTTGAACATATTCTTCGGTCTCTACAGGTCTTTCAGTCTTATCCATTCGTCGATTTGCTCGTGCTCTTTCGTCGTGATGACGATCCTCTCACGAAAATCGAGTCCTGGACAGCGCGGTTCGATCTGACAGGTATCGGTCAGTTTTGATGGACAGTTAATTTCCATCTGAACGTTCTGGCACCGATCGATCTCTTTTACAGCCCAACTGCGTTTCGTCGGAACCGTTTCACATCTCTGAGTGGGCTGCATTGGACAACCGCGTTCTGTCCCAACGTTTAGGCAGCCATCACTTCTCCTCAACGGATAAGCGCACCCCGTTTGCACTTTTTTGTTGCACACGTCCACTTGATCTCTATAACACGACATTTGAACAGGTTCATCGACACAAGCGGGCTTATGTGGTTAAATTGCTTCGCAGCCAGGAGAGCGTTGTTCTCTTTCGAGTTCGTCGCTGATCGGCGTCACCGGTCGTGAGTTATCGGAAAACTGGACACACTGCGGACAGCCACAACATGAGCTGATCGGGCGGTTTTCGCAGTTGTGGATTTGTCCGGAAAGGTCTGCACTTGGAGGTTCGACAGGTGACGGAGCGCTTGGTGCGGGTGAGGCCATTAGAACTCTTCAGGGTACTGATAGCCGGTTTGGTTACGACTCTGGAATAATGCGGGTCTAATCTGCAAATTTAAAAATTATTCGCGTAATCGGATTGCTGGTTTCAACTTTAAAAACTGGAATAATCCGCATAAATATTGGAAGTGACTTCACAGTTATCCGCACAATTACGGTTAAATAATTTCGCAGTAATCAGCTGAAAAATCTGCACACAATAATTAGGTAATTACAGTAATTTCATATTAATACTCAGTACCTACATGGCCCGCCATTCCGCTTGCATAATTTGGCGATAATCCACACTGCTTTACACCTTAACGTCAAGGACCCCAAAAGATCAGAATCAGTAGTTAACACCGACAGTCAAAAGTTGTCATAAGTTATCACTGCGAAGTTGCGAACCGGGATTTGACAAATCTGTCAGCAGATAACGCATGTATTGCTCGTAGTACTGTACTTGTTGGCTTCGTCCATTGACAAAGTGCTTGGTGCGTATCAGTATGTACAAGACCTTAGCAACTGGCGCTATCTTATACATAACTTATTTAGTCTACCGAAAAATATTACATTACAAAGGACTTACATATTTTCGAACAGCGCGCATAACTATAATTATAAGGTACAGTGCCTTCACATGACGTTACCAACAATAATATTAGTTAAGTACCTGGCTGAAGGAAAATACGGAATACTTTGACCTCGTAGATGCGCGTACTTGATATTGGTTTCCTTCGACCTTGGTTTTTCGCCATACCCATTACGTCCGTCACCGAAATCTTTCGGGGCAGCGAGATCAGCGTCCCCGTTTTCGGCCAAAATCACGTCTTTTATACCGCTGACCTTATTACTATTTGGTTTCATTACGGAGTTTCGCGGTCGCTCGCTTGGTGGTGCGGCATACAGTTTCGTTTTAAAGCGCGCAGCTGCTCATTTCCGGGGTTGGCGTTCTGAATCCCGCCCACATCGAAAGCCGTCCGAAATTTATCTTCTTCTGTATCGAACGAATCCCGCATGCTGGGCAAGTCTGTGTACGACAGGGTGAGGTTCATGATGGAAATCCCGTGAGCGTGCTTTAACCGAGGCGCTATCTGGTGTGCGATCTACGGTTTCATTACGTAAGAACACACACAAATTTTACCGTGTTTTTAATTTCAGATTAGAATTCGACCACTTGTGTAACACTGAGTAAATGAAGAAAAAACTAAGCAGCACATAAATTTGGACCGCATTAAAAACTTTATGGATTTTGAGCAAAAAGTGCATGAACGAAATACCAAACGAAATGCGTGAACTTCAGTTTAGGCAGCGGACACAACTAAACCAGGGGTGAGGCTTCCGATCCATGCAATTATAGCGCACCACGGGTTCTACTCGTCTGAGGATGGCGCCATGTCTTCGAGACGGATCGTGAATTCTGCTGCTCCTTTCCGGAAACCTTCCTTCCCTTAACCCGTTGACGGGCATTGGCGTCCAGGAGGCGACAAGGTGTTTGGGATTTTTTCTCCTGCGATCGGCAAAAGTTAATCGTTATCCTTTAGTGTAGTAAGCAAAATTTATCTTCTTCTGTATCGAACGAATCCCGCATGCTGGGCAAGTCTGTGTACGACAGGGTGAGGTTCATGATGGAAATCCCGTGAGCGTGCTTTAACCGAGGCGCTATCTGGTTCTACTCGTCTGAGGATGGCGCCATGTCTTCGAGACGGATCGTGAATTCTGCTGCTCCTTTCCGGAAACCTTCCTTCCCTTAACCCGTTGACGGGCATTGGCGTCCAGGAGGCGACAAGGTGTTTGGGATTTTTTCTCCTGCGATCGGCAAAAGTTAATCGTTATCCTTTAGTGTAGTAAGCAACAGTAAAAAAATAATTGAAACTTTTGTCTAAAGTTAATTACGAACGACAGGTCCGCGAAAATCGTAAATTTTGGACTTTCCTAGCTGCCGTAGGTCTTGCTAATTAACTAATTAGTGAATGATTAATTAAACCGGAGATAAATCAACAAGGTACATTTGAGAGAGCTGAATCTAAAAACGGTTAACACGGTTTCTGTAGGTTGAACCAAAGATGACCACAGTCCGTCAAAAACGTGTGTCGCCTGCTAAACGCCGTTGAAGGGTTTTGAATACACGGGCGGGTGCAATTTCGACAGTAGCGCTTTATTACGTAATCGGATCAAGCTCTTGTCGGTTTGTACACAAACGTGCGCCACACGGTCACAATTGTCGTAAGCTGGCAAAAAGCCCCTTTTCTGATCAGCCCCCCGGGCGGTCGGCAAAAAAGCAAAATTGTCTCAAACGTTGTCTGCCTCTGGACAATAAAACGTTCAAGGAAACAGTGTATGTACGGTAACGATATAAAATGGCAGCACAGCACTTTGAGCTCTGCCCGTTTCCTTTTACGCTAGCGATGCATCGCTTGAGAGTCTCTCAAAGTGAGGGAGCCCGATAGCTTTAAAAAATATGAGTTTAATTTCGACCAGCCACTGGCATTTGCAAATTTAAGTGATTGCAACTTGTAATGTGAACATTGTCATGGGTGATGCTGACCTTTGCGCGGGCAGCCTTACGGGTTACTTGCGGCTACTTGTGCCTTTCAAAAAACAGTGCTAGCGCATAGTGACCGCTTATATCTGAATCTATCACCACTGCAGCTGCACCATCCCCAACGCTTTTTGATACTGCCATTGCGCCTAATCCCAGGAAAAGTGCAACCGCGGACGACACAGCATCATAAACTCGTCGAAATGCAGCAAGTGCAATGACAAACTTCATAGGGAGTACTTTATGCCGTTTCATAATATGTAACTGTAATAAGCGTTATGGCAAAGAAGTATCGTCAGCGTAATTTGTTTTATGTATTTTATTGGGTAGTAGTGGTCCAAACACATGGAAACGGGCTTTGGCAGCTTTTAATTTTATGCTGACCAGTGGTCAATGTGTTGACCACTTCTATATTGCTGTTTTAAAGCACTTTTTTTAGCTATTTAATAAAGTTATTGCTTTTACGTAATAACTGTTTGCCTAATTATTGCAGAATTAAACGTTTTTATGCTGTAGACCGTCCATGGGCATTGGCGTTCTGCAGGCGACAGAGTAACCACCGCTGACCTATGGTCAACAGAGGCTCACAAAAAATTCCCTTTCTTAATTGAATTTTTCCATCGGGAAATGCTGATTTTCATAAGGAAACTCGCACTCCTTCGGGTACCGCCCGCTGGAGGGTTAACCAGCGCCGCTACCGCCACGTGGGGAACACCCGCTCCAATGATGTCGCATTATATTTACGCTTTAGGCCAGATTTCTGCCGAGGGTGCCAGCGCCGTTTTTTTAGGTTTCGCAGCATCGTCTTGAAGTAATCTACAACCAATAACCAGACCAACCATACTGTGCTGGACGCACAGACGGCCCAGTCCCCCACGTCACACAGTGGACTTACTGTCGGGAACATCTTTGGTCTTACTTTGTACGTGTTTTACAAGGAGGGCGACAGTTCCCAGAAGCCGCCGTTGGAAAACGGCGATACGGCATCGCGAACACTCCAATCGCCCACAGACTTTGCAGTCGACAGTTCCCGGTCACCAGTGCTATATTGCGTCGCCATACGAGTCGCAGACGAACAGCGTACCGTACGGACTAAAAACCTTCAGTGAGGGTGTTTTTATCTACCCTCAGCAGCTGCTTGCCACATGCCACAGCGTAGGTTGTGACCTTCATGGTTCTCAATAAAAATTTTCACAAACGTGACGGTGGTTTAGATTAAATTGCAGATACCGAACTTAGTGAAAAATTAAAATAACCTAATAATCCATTAAAACCATGGACTGTATGTTTTCTTTGCTTTTCATATAATTATTCAAACGATAACGAAGCCAGTCAAAAAAATACATATGCAGAAATATGGAAAATTGATACTTTTATAGTTGTCGTTTTAATATTCGTAATCGCACATTTCTGACTACCGGTATACCGCTTGGCGCTTTAAGCGGCAATTGCGCTACCTGTACCTTTGCACTATACATTGTTTACCGCCAGATTACCGGGGTTCTACATCGTAGTAACAGCTTCCTTAATTTTAGTACACTGGCATTTTATTTATTGCTTTAACTGAATCCGTATACTTCGAAGTATGCTCGTATGTAAATTAATATCGTTTTGGTTAGTGTTTATTTCAGTGCACTTGCTGAAAACTGCTGTGGCTCCAGTGCGGCCAAGGTCTGCAGACCATAAATCTTTGACACAAGGTCGACTCTTCTATTAAGCCTTCGTCAAAAGCATAAATCTCTCAGGACTCTCGAAGAGGGCAGTGCAGTACTTTTCGAATTTCACAGATCCAGTACCATTTTCAGTGATATCAAACGCACGGTCGGTTTCCAATGATTTGGTTAAAAACCTCTAGTTATTGTTTTAGGAAGTTACGAGTTCATCAGTACAACTAAGCTGCTTTAGCAATTCCTTGGAAAAATACGCTATCCGGATTGTTTTCTCCGCAGCAGTGCTAGCGGAAATGCGAGTGTACACATTCTTTATTAAGCATTCTCTAAAACTCTTCAAGAAGGACAGTAGTTTGTCTGGTTTGATTAAATATTGCAGAACTTGGACAATTGCAGGGCCGCACTAAAACTGATAAAATTTCATAGATTCTGTTTATTAATTTTATTATTACCCTTGGTGTACGCAGAACGCCTTCTCCGGTTAATCACGTTTCTTCTTCGTCCTCCATAGGCTCCACGGCGGGAGGCTCCATGGGGACGTCTTCGGGGTGTATCACGGCTCCATAGCTGTCTGTCTTTTCGTCGCAAAAAATATGCAGGCTCTCTTCTGATGGATTAGTTTCACTATCGTAATAAAATGTTTTTTTGTAAAGGAGTTGGTCTTTTTGTGGAACATGAATAGTTATGTCAAGGGCCAACACGTGACTAGCAACAACTGCCATGGTCTCATAATCTTCCATGATCCGTTCTTTCGTTAGCCACCAGGTGCATATTTCATGTGGCGTCCTTTCAGAGTTTCCGATTCCCTTTTGTTCAAGTAATCCGACAACCTCTGGATTATGCAAAAGGCGGTAGACGTGGGAAGAAAAATTGGACCATCGGTCGCCTTTGGTGTCGTATCCTTTTAGTCGGCTACATCTCATCAGAGCGTCGAGGAAGCCATTCTGAACGAAATGTACTTTAATTTTGTCCACAGCCAGTCTTTTGACTGCTTGTTCGCTTACATCCGAAATCACCGTGCTTGCTGCGAACGAAATAACAATGCATCAGTGTGGAAAGACACTAATTATAAAATGGCCAGTATTATGAAATACGACTTAATCATGTTTTTAAAATGTAGCGTATCGTGCTTATGCGTACATGTTTTCCTGTGGAAGCTTTGTCGAATTTGCTCGTTTCTATCCAGTGGCTCCGGGTCAAGGCGCAGCACGTATGGTGCTATTTCCACAATTGGCTCGTTCGTATTCTTATTCAATGGGAATGGATAATTCTGTGCTATTTGCCCACTCCGGGTATCTCTTAAATCGGTGTTGGTTGGCATATTTTTGATTGCAGCGTCATTGTTCAGTAAATAGCAAATTTCAGCTTTCTTTATGTATCTGTCAGCCTTCTTGAACCTCTCCGCAAGTTTCCGGCCGAAGGACAGGTAGTGACCTCCTTCAAACGAGTGTTTTTTTGCTCGCGTCACCTGGACGAACCGAACCAATCCTTCCGGGTAATTGATGAAAACAGCATCAAACCCTGGATTGTTCGGCATTGTTGGCCTAATCCAGAACGGGCTGGACTTTGTCGCAGCGTCCCACTGGTCTTCGTGGCCACCCGGCACAAAAATGCCATCGAACATCCCTGAATGACATTGTGCTTCATAGATCGGTCCCCTCCAAGTTCTGTCCCAATTCTCTTTGACTTTTTCATCGGCCCCTCTTAGCCGGACGGCAATGGAGTAGCTCTTGATTGTGGCAAAAAACATCAGTTCGAAGAAATCACCTTTCATAGCTGAAACCAATAAAAAGGTTTCAGTTATTTTTTTAAAGGCGGAAACAGAAGACTGAACTGTTTGACCGGCTGTTTGTTGTGATAAATCCGGCTGGACATGACTGGGCACGCTTAAAATTTAACGGCAGACCTGAATACCGCACTGTGAGACTGGGTAGTACGCCAATTCGCCGACTTACAGTTCGCTGACCGACAATTCGCTTTTCTACGAAAGTGTTCACAACTTCACACACGAAAGTTTGTCGAAACATTTTTGTTGACGGACAACTTGCTGCTCGATTTGAAACGTTGATTTTCAAGTTTTCTTCGATTCTTGTTGTTTGCTCTTAGCTTTCATTTGTTTCTTAGTTTTCATAGGTCTTGGGTTTCTCATGTCAACAAAAAGACTCCTGCAGGTTGTCGGTCAGCAGAATAGTGGTTAGCGCATTGTCGGTGTGCTGTGAGGGAGATCAGAACAACACCCTCGTCATTTAAATCGCCTGGCTCTTAGGGCCATGACCAGCCGGTCACATATGACAACTGAGTCGATCAGCAGTTATCTTGTCATAGGTTTTATAATAGTAGTAAACCAAGAGCTTCGGTTTTGCGCATTTATGCAGTTCTCATAAATCGTGCTTTAATTCACGGTTGACTTGGCAAGCCAATCGTTAATGCCCTTAATTTAGCAGTCAAACCGCGGATGGCAGCACACCTGTAAGAAGATCGACGCTTCTGTATTAGTACATCAGCCAACCGATGGCGGTAGCACATCTTGCATGCTGGCGCAAAGTTCTAACTTCTAACCATAAGTATGAAAACTGCATAAAGGCGCTACGACGTACCAAAAATAACTGAACTAAGCTTTTGAATAACTTTAAAATCGTTTCAAACTTTCAGTTATACTTCGTTGGTTTCGGGCAAAACGTAACCAAAAAAGATAACTTCCTATAACGAAATATCTGTAAATTATAGATCATAAGCGTGGCTAAAGAGAAATCCTCATCTGCTAGGGGGTCTCAAATTCCTAAATAATTTCCCCCATTCAAACTGCGCTTATAGTTTACACCTCCAAAATGTATTGCAATTATACAAACAAAGTTCACTGTACTAGGTTTCATGTCTCGGCCCAGGAGTTTCTTAATATTTTTCAGAGCGGCTGGTCCGGCTTTGTAACTCATCAGTTGCTTAGCGTAGGAACTGACAAGAGTTCCAGAGTCTGTTTCGTCAGTGCGGCAGAACAGCGAATGCTTTGTTGCTGTGTTGTAATGCCCGGGCGGATTGAGGAGGTATTCTTCGCATTGCTTTGTGCTTATATTTTCCACGGCCGCTCTGATATCCGTTTTGATTTTTTCCAGTGTTGTAAAGAACATATAGCGCCAGGACATGCCAGCGTATTCAAACTTGCAGAAAATTAATTTCTTAGCATTCTTTGAAGTAGGCAGCAGATTGATGCCATCAAGATCCGCTGTCTGATCAAAATCTTGATCTTCATATTGGTCGAACAAAGAAGTGTAGTAGGCAGCCTGTAAATCGTTTGGTTCACTGTATGCAAAATCTTTTACCAGGTCGTCCCAGACAAATGCCAAGAAATGCGGGTTTTCCACTGCTGTGTAGTATTCTTTTAAATGCGGTGCCCACATTTCAATACGATGGATCCCGCTGGAATTGTACGATAGATATCCCGGAGAAGATGTTACAAACCTATAGCGAACTTTGGAATTTCCGCTTTCGTGAGATTGCCGGCAATATTGACTTATGGATCCCATGAATTGTGAGTAAGGACCGTCGGCGTGACCTTCCTGCGTAATGCCGTCGAGTACAACAATGTCCGGTTTACTATCCCGAAGTTCGTTTACCAAGACAGTTTCTATGTCCTTGATCGAAACTTCTGCGTGAGAGAACGCTGTCAAGTCGTTTGCTTTAAATTTGACAAGCATTGAACGGTGATCGTCACGCGCGCGGTTCAGATGAATCCAAAGCAAGCTATGTCCTTCAGTTACGCGAATGAGCGCTTCGATCAGTGCCGTGGTGGATTTACCAAATCCCGGTGAACTGGAAAGTAGAACCTTCTTGTGTCCGGATATCTCCGCCATTATTTTAGCCATCTTCTCAGTCACGCAAACATACACCCAGGGTCGCCTGCAATGGATCAAAAGTTTTTGTAGGCAGTGGCAACTAAATCGCATTCCAACCTACGAATAGTGTTCTGACCCTTGTTGGTATGGCTATTCTAAAACTGACGGCTTTGACAACTGCCGCCCCCACCCCCACTAACGCTTTACATGTTTTAATTTTTTTAAGATGGTACCAGATTGTAACAAATTCGTGTACATGCGTCAAGGCGTTCACTTTCGCGCATTACAAAACACAAACAATGTGGCCGATTGAACTTTATACATGATTGTCCTGAAAAACGTCTAAGTGCGTTCAGCTTGTAACATGGAGCCTTATGGGCGCCCACGTACGTTCGACGGCGAAATAGCGGCGAACCCGGATGAGGCTTTAACGCCGAAATCAAACATGCGCAATGTGGCGCAGCAAACACCAGACTGGATTGCAGAGAGCACAGGTGTGCTGCAGACCATGAAAAATGCAGGGATGGAAATCCCCAGAACAGCAAAACACAATGGCGAATAGCCAATCGTGAAGGTGGAGCTATCGGCCTTCACAAGCTGCACCAAATATTCGTTACGGACCAATCTTCCCGAAATTTTGCACATAAACAATATTCACACTGAATCCCATATCAGTTCGAAGATTGTTCGTGCATTAAAGCAGAGTTGCACCATTTTGTTCAAATTGTAAACCAGTTTCAAAATATTCAATTTTTTTTTAAATTTGAAAAGATTGCTCGAGCCGTGGTTTGGTGCAAGTACGACCATACCTTTGCGCAGGTGTCAAATTCCGTGCGTAATGAAACCTCTGGCACATTCTGATGCATTGAAATTTTTTTTGAGCCAAAACTCCTCTACCGCACAAACGGTTTTTATATCATCGTGCATAAAACATTCGCCATAAAAGTGCAAAAACCTTTTGGAAAGTGCGCGAAAGCGATAGCTGACGTGCGCGTACCCAAATTTAACGGGGCATTTTCCTTAAACCGTAGCTCTCACACTACGCAGCTCTCCGATCTCGACAATATGACGCCCCTTCCGGCTGCTACTGTCGAGACTATCAACGTGATGTCACAAACTGATTTAACTAAAAAATGCTCGAACTATACTGATGGAGAGATGCTAGTAAGCTCGATTCAGCATGATACCATGAAACTGAATATTCAGCCCATTAAACACCCGGATACCACTGGAGCGGGTGCTGCAAGTGTAAGTAAGCGCAAACATTTACCCTCTTTCTTCCTTCATATTGTTTTGGCTGAGTCCGGCTCGTTCGTATAACCTAAACCATATCCGGAAAGACGCGGGGTAACCAAGATTTTGTGGTGGCTGTGACGAGTAATCAGCTTCTAATGCTTGGTCAACATGAGCATCATTTCCTGTGGTGACTGACATATTCTCCCACATAATTATGCCTACATAAAGTACTTCTGTTAAAAATTTCAGCTTTGGGATCGGAGCGCAGCGTATGTTTTCAGACAGGGTGTAAGAGGCGGGAGCGGCATCTGCCACCGGGAGTTACCATTGTCATCTGCCATTACGCGTCTCGCAAGCCGCGAAATACGGCAATTTTTGGAAATACAGAACCAGTTAGAAATGATGTTGCCATTCAACGATAAGTTGCAGTACATTGGAGAAAACATATATTTCAAAACGACAAGCGTAATGGAAGATGATAGTGCCGGTGACCATTGCCGGTGACAGATGCCACTGTCACCTTTTGCACCTTGTCATACGGATACTTTAATTCAACAAATACGACCGCGTCAGTTATCGACTTTGACAGGGAGACGTGCGGTTCAAAACAGAGCGCTCTGTATTACATTATTTCAGATTATTACCTTTGCCCGCGTCCATGTAGCAATCTGCAAAACAACAAAATACAGTATTCTGTATCGACCTTACCACCGTTTCCTTTCTCCTTGCTAGAAAATGTTCAATATAAAAAGACGACAATAATGCATATCAGTGAAAACTGCCACGAATTTAATAAAACCTGCCTTCTTTGTATGAGTCTACCGGTACGCATGTATGCCAGCTAAAAATGAAACCTGGCAATAAACTGTCAAATTTTAATCAGTAGAACTTAAAAAAGACGTATTTTTTAACGCTTATTTTGGTCTGCAATGCACGCTAACGTGTTATTCTTTAGTTATGTTTTTGTACCTAACTTTTTTTGTATCAACTTACGGGAAGCCGACTCGTTGGAACCTTTCACCGATTTTTTAGGACCTTTAGACGTATTTTGATCGGCTACTGAGGAAACAAGAGAGGTGCGGTCGCCTCTTTTCACCTTCGGACCCCTTTCCTCAGTTGTTCTTATATGCTGCATCACATCGTCATGTGGAGGTGGCGTACCAGAAGCCGAGAGAGGAAGTGGATTTTGAAAGTACTCAAACAGCTGAAAGACACCAATGTAAATCTGATCATAACAAGGTTGAACTATTTTAAGCCCACTTGTTAAATGACTTTAAATGCCGATTAAAGCAATTACCACTTCACTTCAGTCAAATTCACGAAACTGATGAGATTTTGCAGTTATACATAACCAATTGTCCAGTTCCACACTTCGTTCGAAACTTAGGACGTTCGGTTTTGGTAGAAATCTTGTTTTTTTACATGTGTAATAAGACTGTTGATTAGTTTTATAGCTCAGCCGTCGTTGGTTGCGTCCGCTACCTTTATACCTTAACATTAAAGCTGTGTAAACGATTCCAATAGTCTCTAATATGGTACAGTGGTATTCTTTGAGAAACTGGAATACCAAATCATCTGCACAGGAAGTAGCGGATACATCGTAAATATTATCAAATTAGAAAATTATTGGAAAATCCGATTGGTTTGGTCAACCGGAGCGCAGATTTTGTCGGCTTTTGAAAATTAGTTACCAGTTCTCATGTTAATGAGCAACAGTACGTTAATTCGATTTGCTAGTACCGATCAAGTTACGGCTCCCTAATTCTATAAGTGAAAGTTTCGCCATCCAATGGTACGATAAGTGTAAGGGATGTAAATTCAGAATCGAAAAGTACTAGTAGATTGGGCAACCTGCTCTGCTACCGAAAAATTTTGCAATATTTGCGAAAAATTTTGCAAGTCGCTTCGTTCTGATTAAAGCGCTGCTCTTTCCTAGTATAACCAAATTTAGGACGGTTTAGATTCTGCGCGTTAACCTGGACCGTAACAGTTGATTCAGCTGCTGGTCAAGTATAACTGATATTATACAATCTAAGACTAAACAGTCGCGCACACCGGCAGTCTGGCACAGTGCACTTGTCGCAAGCGGCAAATGGATATGAGAGTGCGTGACCGTTTAGTCTTAGATTGTAAATAAGTACGGAATGGTGGGTATGAGAGTGCGCGACCATTTAGTCTTAGATTGTAAATAAGTACCATGAAATACGTTATCTGCCCGCACAGCGGTTCAGGAAACTAAGATTGCTCAAAAGCGCTTGACGATGTACAGTCTCACGTTATCGCGTTATTTTCAGGTATTATGAGGCAGTAGTTTCAGCATAGTACTTACATCGTAGCGTTCTTCTGCCCTTTTTTTAATTTCTGTGACTTCTGTTTTAGTAATATCATACGGGGTTGGGCCACTCTTGGGATTGGATTTCTTGGGTGACGCTAGTGCTGATGTCGATGGTCCACACAAATCACGAAGACAAGTGCCAACCCAGCCTTGCAGTCCCGGTGCGTTATAATTGGTCAGACAAGGATCTTTCGGTTTTATGAAAACTGTATCTGCAGCGCAGGCCATTGCCAGAACGGCACTGTAGTAGCTGGTGGAAGTTGTATCACTAGGCACGGCTTGCAAAGGCATGCGAATAATGGTAATCGCAGCATTATTTCCACCATAGCAGTTCCACAGCTGCTCCTTTATTCTGTCTGTCAGCTTGAAATCGCGCAGTGAAGCACAAGGATCGTACAGTTTTATAACCGGTTTACTTCCTTGGCTCTTCTCCTTATCCCATAGGGAATATACGAAATCAGTTCGGGTTATATTGTGGATCTGACAACAGAAAGTTGCCGTTGGATCAAGATCAAGCGGGATATATGACGAATCAAGCGACTTCAACCCCGCCAGACGATCTACAACAAATGGAAAAATGCTTACCAATAGCAAGAGTAAAGGAACTCGCGTGTCAATGTATTCGTTATTGTTACTTCGGTTTGGTGGAAGAAAAGTTTAAAAAGACGTTAATTTCGAAGCCAGCCATACTACAGTATAAGCCCAGCACTATTAGAACTCATTATTAATTTTAGAAACCCAACACACCTTGTACATACTGTACAGTAGCATACATAAATAATTTTCCCATTTGCGAGAGCTCAGAATTGCTAACTGCCATTTTGTCCGGACGTGCTTACGTTGTATCATTGATAAAGCCCTATGTACTCTACTGACTTCATATTTTGCTGTGTGATTTTCTGGAGTTTTCCGTATGTTTGGTTTTCCCGGATCGGCAGCATAGATGCGCTGATGGCTGGTTGTTTTTTTTTATAATATCACAATTAAATGTCGGTACTAGTTGGGCTCTGAACTAGTAGGTTAGTGTTGGGCTCTGAACCGGTTATTTCCAATTTTAACACCGAAATATTTTCTGACGTTTGACTTTTCTGGGAATTTTTGTGCAACATGGGCTTTAAATACTAGTAATATTTTCGCGGTTGATTGAAAATAATAATTAAGGTTCAAGTTCTGCAGCAATGTATCACCTGTAGGCTGTAGTAATGCTCTAATAATGTCGGCTACATATAATAATAATGTGCAGGCTGTGCAGCTGAGGATCTGCACTTCCGGACTAAAATGAACAAACTGTTTTCCGCGCTGACATTGACATCCGAATGGCAGATGCCGTACGCTGCAGCTCTACGCCACCCATCAGCCAAACGGGCAAATAAATGGCCCACGAAAACGATGCGTCTGTTACCGGCAGGAAGGACGGGTGTATGATGGACGTTGAACGAAATCACATCCACCTTCCTGCCGAATTCCGGCAGATTTGTGAATGAGTCGTTCACCATTGTGCTTGACTTCAGCTGGAAGGCGGATGTTATCCGTCAGAAAGCTGGGCGACTCATCCACCAATCTGCCAAATTTCGGCAGGAAGGTGGTTGTGATTTCTTTCAACTCCCATAATTCACCAATCCACCTAGCTGCCGGTTACAAGCGTTACCCTTGCGTTCGCTGTTTCTGTGGTTTCTTCGAGCCGCGATCGCTGCGCAAAATCGCTAAAATTCGCTGATCGTGCCTGTGCAGTGCTCCATTGGGTTAACGCGTGCCAATCAACATATAAGGCGTTATTATTTATGGGGGTTTTTAATTTAAAGTATTTATTATCTATTAACTTGAAGTGACTACGAAGAAAATAAAAATGAATAATCTATGTCTTGTAATTTCGATAAATTCAGTTTTCAGCTTGGCGACGCAAATCAGTTTTCCGCTTCGTGTTGGTCTTATAATGCCGGCCAACACCGGTGCATTTCTATAGTAACTTACCCTTATCTGGAGCTGTAGGTCCCAGCTCCTTGGCCCTTTGATTTGCTCTCTCGCACCAGACATTTACAGCTTCCCGTAAATTCTTGAGTGATGGCCATCCGGGGTCGTTTTTCCATTCCCTTATCATCCCAGTCCATTCCTTTAGTGCTATTTCTTCAAACGTAGGGACTTCCTTGGGACTGGGGCCTGGGCTTATTCCGGTATTAGAAAGAGTCATGTTGTCAGATAAATTGTCGGGATAGACTTCGATGTGCGGAATAATGTGTGGCGACATGTTCTGCTCTCCTATTTGGGACGATGCCGGTTCGGTTGGGTGTTCAGTGTGGGGCGCGTTCGGTTCTGTTGTTTGTGTTTTTTGTTCTGCTACTTCCGTGGATAGTGCCGGGGATAGTTTCGCGGGTAGGGCGGAAGATGGTGCCATGGTTCTGCCGCTGACACTGCTTGCCCTGCTGAGGGTGGAGTTGCTTCGGGTTACTCCAATACGGATCATTTTGGAAAAACTGTCCGTTCTCTGAAAATCCAAGAAATAAGAAATTATAAGACCTCTCTGAAGCTCAGTTTTATCACGGGGATGTCATAATTACCATTAATTAATTTTGGCCATAGTTCACTGATAGATTAGTAGCAGTTAGCCTGTATTAGTTTACCAATTAAATATTTAAGGTCGTTTTGAAAAAAAAACATTGTCCTGTTCCGCTGACTTCAGTAATAACCTTAAATTAGACCCGAAAATTTGAAATTTTCCAGGAACATGCCCTTTTATTTGCAATTTTAAAACAAACTTTTAAGCTTCTCCCAGATCATTCAGCAGCAACTGCCGGTCAGTTGCCAAGAACTACAAATAAGATACAGCTCTATAATTACCGGGATTTTCGTACCTGTATTACTTCTACTGGTTCAGATACATTCAAAGCTTTGCTAAATTTTAGTCTGACCGTCGTGACCGATATAACGATCCAGTGATACGACGGTACAACCACCGATGTAACCCTTTTGACCACTTAGAGAATTAATATATAGGATATACCAGCCGTGTACTTTACCAACCGCCTGTCTGGCTACAGTTCTGATGGGCTGGTTAACCAGATCTGCCGGCTGTTGGTGTGGGAAAGGTTGGCACGGTAGGCAGCGAGGCCGATCTGATGCGCACTACCGTTTGCAAAGGTGACAACGGGTGGGAGGCACGCTCATCGGGATGAGCAGAAAATGAAAAAGATATCGAAACCCCGTGGATTTCGAAAAAAGGCAGAAAATGAATCACAAAATTATTCATTGAAAAACCGACATGATCACTTAACTAGCATAGCCTGAAAGGATCGCACATGGAAGGAAAATTTTGATCTTGACAATATCTTTCCTGAGACCTTCGCGCTCATTCCGGTACCGGTGGAGCGGTTGGAGCTGCTGATTTCAAAGTCACCTCGCAAATTTATCCAAATTTGCAAGGGCAGGGCAGGTGGCCACCGCAAGGGTAATAAGCTATTGTGCCACTCGCTCGAACACATCGAGCAAAATTACCCGATCTTCGTACCCTTTGGCCTTTTTAAGAGGATCGAAAGATGCGTAAACAGTATTAGCGATCAGAATTTTGTTTCCTTGATCACTCATAGCTTACGAGTTGTTGGCATATCATGACAAGGACTGACTCCTCAGAGTGAGTGACTATTGGTGTCTGTTGAAATTTAAAAATTAATTCTTAATCTTAAAACTCACTTTAGGTTGTGCTGACGCTAATGGGGGCAATCCCGGAACGTCTTGTCGGGGCAACGTGACTGTAAGAACATTGCAGCCCATATCATCCGCGGTAAACATTGATGGATTCATCGGCAATATTTTCTTTGCAAATAAGCAGCTGTCGATCCAAATTGACACATGGTTAACGTCGTACATGTTTTTACTGCTTTTTCCCAAAGACTTGTCGTTTACCACCAACTCGGCAGCAAGAACCAGAGAGAGGACCCCAAACTCTTCGCCAACCTGTTCGTTCCTCCAATAAGTTGTAACCTCAAGTTTCTCATCCTTGTCAGATCCATAACACCACCAGATCTGTTTTCTTAGATCTTTTATCGCAAGAATTTTTTCGGAAAATGCGTACAGTAAAACACTGGTCGGATGAGATTTTTCATACACGGACAAGCAGGTGAAACTTCCTTGTACGTGATGTATCTGGCACGCCCTATTCTTTTTTTTCAGTTTTCCAGTTGCATTGTACGCGATCTCGTCCTGTTTTAGGAAGCCCTGCACTTTTTTATTGTGATCTCGTAGAAGTTTGCTGAAGTCGTTGACTTTGTCGATCGTGAGTGGCATTGTCTGGGCAGACTTAATGCGAGAGGAATACGCAAATCTAGTTAGTACCTTCACCTTACAAAAACTATTTTATGTTCTGAATAAGCAATAATTTAGTAATTGACAATGAAGCTGAAATAGGTACTAAGTCTTGGTTTCGCAGGAAACGCTGCTTAACAAAACCATGAAATGATGCTACAGAAACATAAACATCGTGAATCGTAAGAACATCTCTAGGCCAGAATATGAAAGATCACCGTGTAAGTTGCTTCGTCGCCAGGTAATGGTTGATAAGAGCAATAAATCTACATTAATAGAGCCTGTTAAATTTCCCGCAACCGTATGCTCTTGCTAAGCACAAATCCATTTTATTGTTCGTATTTCTCAATTAAATTTTAAATTGTAAACAATCATCAATTTCATTAGCTTGGTCACTGGTACAAGAGTTATGCAGCATCAGAGTACTGTACAATTTTAGAGAAAGACAGGTCAGGAACAAATAAACGTAGCTACATATTAAACTTGCGTCCTGTCAAATTTTATCACTTAAAAACCGGTGAGCTTATAAACCGGAAAAACGTATGTCCATATTTTTAAAAAAATGGTTTAGTCCACAAAAAGCCTTTTACCGAATTCCCACGGAAAATTCACAAACGAAGTTGGTCCATTAAGCTGGCAAAGCCAACTCGAGATTGATCGTAGAGTCAGTGATTGCACAAAACATGAGGTATTGTGTCATTCGTGTCAGCCGATGTACGTCAACAAACTCAAGCGGATAAATGGATGTAGCTGGGAACGGCTTGAAATAGGTGGAACTCGTCCGAGGGTCACCAGCCTGTCGACTTCTGGTAATCTGCAAATCAGAAGGTGAACTGTTCAAGGTTTATGACGATACAACTATGCAGCAGCGCAGCTAGCTGAGCTTAGTGCTACTGTATTAGTGGACTCTTTAGATAATGATACCATACTTTTACCGTTAGCCATGGACCACCAAGCTTCCAGTCTTGTTTCACCTCGTTCATCCTAGTGGAGAGCAGATTCATTTGGTGGTCATCCAGCAGTGGACAGCTTTGCTCAATCATGTCCCACCAGTCGGCAACAGTGACGCGGCGATCGCTACGCATCCGACCGAACGGGATGCGGATCGTGATCGGCACAGACGCATCGATCCATGATCGACGAATCTCGCAAATGAAGTTCATCACGCTTAACGTACGACACATCATCGCTAGCGAGTTAAATACATTAAAAAGCGCGGGAATGTAATCTTCGGTATGGCTCGGCTGAAACCAGCAAGTAATGTTCTTCAGGACAAGATTTTCCAAAACCTCCTTGTTTCCTAGCTGCAGGATCTCGCGCAGGAGGAACCCGTCACAAATGGGCCAATCCTCCAGTGCCAGCGCACCATTTACTGAAACGCCAACAATAACCGCAGAGCGATTGCTCCAACAGCTTTGTGCATTTGTATCCGCGACACAAGCGCTTCCTGTGGAATGTGAGCGAGCACGACTAAAATCAACTTTGGATGGAAAATGGATTTGCAGCAGACGTTTGACGAGGACCGAGGTGAGTATGCCGTACCACCCGCTGCACACCGCCAACAGCCGACCTTGATCAATGCTGTGCAGGAACTGAAAGGTCTCCATAAGGATCTCCACAGGCAGGAATCGGAGTCCGTCATCCTCGGGACCAACCAGTTCGTGAAGCGAGGACAAGGAGCCACTGCGGCTCCGGGCCGTTCTCAAGCGTTTAACGATGGCCACGGATTCGTTGCAGCGTCGACGTTTTTGCCCTTTCGTGGTTGCCTTTCCGTTTTCGGCTTCCAGTGGGCGCAGCACGGATTTACTCTGCAATATTATTTTTTGAATTATAAATAAGAAGAGAAAGTTAATTTTTGCATGTCAAAAGATAGTTCGGACAGTCTAGGATAATTCACGGTCCGGGTTCAATGTAGTACACCGGGTTCAGTGTAATACACCGCTGCTTACGTAAAACCGCATCATTCTTCGCACGAAGTCAAGTTCCACCTCCTCTTCCAGTCCACGGAGCTTCCCAGCACTTGGACTCCTGATCCGGTCTTTTGGAATTATGCTTCTAATTTCTCCTCCAGGCAAGGGAATGACGACCATGCCAAAGTGCCAAAAGATCCAGTCGTACAAAGCGGTGGCGGGTTGCCATTTCCACGGCTCCGAAGGATTGTGCTGCATCAGCACCTCCACGGAATCCTGAATCCCTGCAACCAGCACGCTCTGTTACAATTTTCCGTTTACTTTTTACAAAACACCGTTGCGAAAACGCTTTCCCGTTTGTTCGTTGTATGCTATGCAGTGTCACATACACATTAATTATTATAATTATTATGCAAGCCTGGAAAGATATAATATCGAAGAAGCTATGCGTTTCGCTCCTGTTAGATTTACCGTTATTGTTGGAAGAAATAGGACACAATTTGGGCACAGCGCGATCGTCGCGGGATAAAAAGACTTCGTCCAAAGGAACCCATTCGTTTCTTCTGCCTGTGCAACGAAAATCCACGAATA
Organism: Paramacrobiotus metropolitanus; assembly: GCF_019649055.1. Lineage (NCBI taxonomy): Eukaryota > Metazoa > Tardigrada > Eutardigrada > Parachela > Macrobiotidae > Paramacrobiotus > Paramacrobiotus metropolitanus. The sequence continues at coordinate 292,077 of NW_026570351.1, read as the reverse complement.
CACCGCCTTCGGTACCTCCGCCTTCAGCTACGGTGCCACATTGCAGTACTCCATCTCCTCCACGGACTTCCACAACCACGACATCCTTCACTTTCTGGCGCTTTGCGAATGTGTTTTTGTTACGTCGCTTCTCTCCCTTTGTGGCAGAGGCGCCGATTGATGTGCCACACTGGTCTCCCCCAGAAACTTCCACAACGGCAAAATCCTCCCGGTGGGCTGAGCCGTCCAAACAATCGGTGCAAAACAACCTACAAAATAAATCAGAACAATTTCCGGGTCAACTAAGTAGTAAGTACATGCTATCGTGAATGTTCAACTTTTCTGTTTTATTAATATTAAACGCCTCCCATGGTTGCACCTTTGATTTCTCGTCTGCAGCTGCAAATAGCCTTAGCAATAACAAACATAAATTAACCACTAGCCACAAAAGTACACTTATACCATTAATAAGAACAAAGAAACGTTGTGAAACTGCTTTATGAAGCAAGGCTATTTAAAAAGCAGGACTCAAAATCCAACACGCTGGAAATCGGCGGCTTTTAACCAAAATTTAAAAGATTAAACAGCTTACTTGTCGCGTTGGATGCTACTGGCATCCAGCTTCTCGCGGAACTCGGCAATCTCCACATTTATCTCGCTGACCTGATCCTTCCGCGCACCAATCTCTTTCCGCATCGCCTGGATCTCCTTCAGTGCGCGCACCAACCTCACGACGACTTTCCGCACATTAATGCCGTCTTCCAGAATATCCCCGGATTCTTCAACGACACCCGATTCATCGTCGGACCTATCGCAGTCTAGCGCTGCCATCAGCAGGGACTCTGTTTCCGCCAGTTTCCGCCGCAGAACAACGACCTCATCCTGACTGTTCGTGGTCAGTTGTTCGATTTGGGTCCTAAGTTCGCTGTGAGTAGCGTGCAAGGAGGAGATCTCCGCTTCGAGAACGGCGATGCGCGACTGCAAGGACGCCTCCAACGCGCATTTCTCATGTTCCAACTGCAAACAAGAAACATAATATCTCATTTGGTAACAATTTTCGACGTTAAACGATAATTATAAAAATTAAAATTTTGACAGTAAACTGAATTTGAATAATTAATATGAAAAATGAAATATTTTTTCTCGAAGATCTTATCGTCATCTCCCTCTTTTTCCGTGTGAACTGACCTCCCGGTATTTCGTCCGCACACACGCCATCATAGACTCCGGATACTCGTGGTACCCTTCGTACAGTGTTAGCAGATGTCTCAGTTGATTCACTGAGCCACTCTGCGCCTTAGTCACCTCATCCAACGCCTCGTTCTTCTCGTCCTCGCGCAGCAACTGCTCCCGGTCCATAAGCCGCTTCTCCAAATCGGCCACCATCGTCCGGTAGTCACGCACATCCATCGGCGTCATCTGGTGGACGGACGATAAAGGGGAACGGAGAAACTCCGGTTGACCTGCATGTACATCAATCTTCCATTACCGAGAATTTTTAAACAATAACTATGTGATTGTACGATTTAATGAAAGGCATTCCCGGGCAACGATTGTCATTATCCATTAATAATGCATCCCAATATTGAACGTTATTGTTTACACGAGTATTGTAAAACCAGAACCAGTAATCGGGAAAAACACATCATACTACATGGTTCGGCATCGTAAATTAAAGAAGTGTTCTCTTCCGAAGACGTTAATCATAGCTGTTTTCAAAATTAATTACCTGAAGCGACGCTGCAGGGGTTCGGCAAAGTTGCGGGACCACAGGAACTGACTGCAGCTGGGGTGTGGTGGACTTGGCCAAAGTGAACTCCCTCGTTCCGTCTACCTATGTATGAAAAATCCAAGGCCATTTGGTTTTCTGCATCTGCAACTGTTGCGCCACAATCACGAGCTCCATTTTGTCGACATTCAACAACATCATCAGAATCCTCCATATTCTCCATTGATTAAAAACAGAATTACCTCACCATCCAGTTGTAGATTATTAGTAAAAAATGGATAAATATAAACTGGAGATGCCGATAGAAATTAAAAACAAATCACCGATAAGCAAACACTGGATAAATAGACACTGGAGATGGCCGATACAGAATTAGAAACAAATAAGCAACTATATTAATAAATTAACACCGGATAAATATGAGCTCCTGTATAAAGTTATAATCGAACTGACAAACTAAAAAATTAAATGTTTAAATGGATGAACTGTACGTAGATTAATAAATTATCACCAGGTCGTTAACGCCATCTTGTAAAGACTTCGGAGGAGGTAAATGTTGATGCTGCTAGATTTGTCATAGCACGAAATGATAGAAAACCAGCGAGTCAACCGAATAAATATATTTCCAACACCCGGATATGATGAGTTGCTCCGTCTAGCTCCCGGATGTTTAATCACGTCTCAGTATGGGGCGTAGTTAGAAGGATCCGTATTGACGCACAGCCTGTTTTTGATCGAACTTATTAACGCTTTGTTTGCGCCTGCTTTTTGCTAGAAGAAAGCGGATCTGATAATATGGATGTGATAATATTTATACATAATTATAAGTGCAGCCATGTTCGCATAGTGTACGTACTACGCACAGTACTCAGCTGGGAAAACATGGCATTGCTTCACTCTTTGATAAATTTAATTCGGATTGTTTTTTTCTTTTTTGGATGCTTCATGTTACCAAGGTTGAAATAAAGAGAACCAACACGTACAGTGTTATTGTTGCTGCATAAAGAACATATGTAAATATTCAGCCCAGTTCTTATTTAATAATACTAGTTTTTCTTGTAGTGCTTGAGCACTGATACTGTATTACAGTGTATCCAACAACTTTTGACGGCGTTTGATTAAGTAGTTTTATTAGCTCTACATGTATGCACCATATTTTCTTCTCTTTCGCTTGACTGGATGGTTTTTTATGCGGCTAACAGCTAAAGTTTCTGAAATGGCAAAAGCTGACCTGAGTACCATTAACAATATTAGTTATTTGAACAGTTAACAATATTAGTTATTATTTATACATTATCAATTAAAATATTTAAATATTATCATGCATATTAATCGTTGTTCTAGACAAACAGAAATGATAATCGTTATTCTTAGAATATACTCTTTTCTTAGAGTATGCTCTGAGAAAAGAGCATATATATCTTTTCTCAGTAACCGGCTGCTGTTGGTTAACATGACCTTGAAGCATACGAGAACCAAGCAAATCGTATTTACAACGTACTTACATCCCCGATACTGCGCACCGCACATTACGATGCTCGCAGGTTCTATTTAGACTAAAACAGCGACTAGCTGGTGACTCGGAAAACGTTAACCGCCGACACTAGCAAGCCAGCAGCAGCCGGTAACAGCAGAAACGAAACATAGAACATAATTTGCCGATGTAGAAAAGTCACCCGCTGATAAGACAAGCGCCATAGTACTGGCCTGTTTTTGCCCGTCCACACCAGCCGCGGTCTGCGGCTTACCCTCGACCTAACACCCTTGCCGTCCCGACCGCCAAATTTTTCATTCCTTCACTAAGGCGGTCGGCATTTTTTTCGTACAGCCGATAGAACTTATTATAAGGTTCTAAGACGAAGTCGTCGTCCAAAACCGGTATTCGGAGGCAAAGGAAAAACTGCAGCGTGAATTGTTGTCACATCGCTAAGTTTAAGGCGTGGAACAGATCGCCGGTGGCACTTCTCGTCAGAACGGCACGCTCGAATCGGAAGCCGAATAGCAAGCTTTCCACCACCGCTTCGTGAGGTGCGGTGACGACATGCGATGGGTTTAAAGTAGTTAACAAATGCCGCATTGTGCTTCCGGTATTTGATGTTTGATGCATGTACGGGAACCTAAGCTGCCGCAGCAAATGACCTTTCCAACGCTTCTATGGTTTCCTTGACCTCGTTAGCGCCGCTTTAGATACAATTGTTGCTGCATTATTTGGTTGCAGTAGCTGATGCCGTGATATTTTTTATACCGGAAGCAAATCAGCGGCAGCTCGTGACCCTTCAGTTTACCAATTATTCGTGACAGTTTTTTGCCGTATTCACAGCGCGGACTGTCATTAGTACAGGTTCGTAATTTCAGCTGCACATGTATTCCCGTGTACATGTAATGGTAAAAATGACAATTCCTTGACAAAATTGGACGGCCAACGTTTGAAGGTTTAACCATTTTTTGGTTTCCAGCAATAACGATACAGTTTGGACCTTCTCGGCACGACCAAATGGAAGACCTCACCCCGAGCATGTCCACCGTGATGAGCGAGCCCAGAACAGGCATCGCCGACAGTGACGCCCCGGTGGCACAAATCACGGCGGTGCAAGAACCAGCCTTGAACGACATGCTTTGGACCCATGCTTCGACACCATATAAAACCGCATTTGATGCAGTTTGTGTGAAACACAAGGAGAGCTTCCTTCTATTTGTGCAGTTAACCCTTGCCAAAAGAACACCGTAATAAGGAAGGGTATTATGAACAATTAGCCAGCCAGTTATAAAACATATGAAGACAAAAATAAAATCAATGTCAATGCTTATATTGGTTTGTGTAATGTAGCTCTTGCACAAGTTATATCATGCGTGAATATAAAATTATAAAAATTATTACTATCAGTCACTGCAAAAATTTGCAACGTCATACCTGGATCGAAGTCAGCCGCCCTGACTCGTAGCACATGCGTCCCTTTTTTGTCATTGTTGTTGTTGTTGCATAAGTATGCAGCGTAGTCCTTACAAGGACCATTGCTCCAACAAATACAAAGTATCAAACTCGTCATGGTAACAAAGTAAGCATGTAGCAGTGACTACTGTTCGCATATTTTAATTAACTGAAATCTTTTCGAAGACTCCAAAACTTTAGAAAGCAGCGGTAACAGCCACTTTCTATTAAGGAAACTCAAATGTTTTTTGACATGTTATGTTGGATTATTATTTTCTGTCATGAGTCTCGTTTCTCATGTTAGCAACTGTCATTTTTGTGTACATCATTTAGTCAGCCCAGAAATTAATATAAGTACTTGATTTAGAACAGCGCGGATACTTACAGTACGGTACGTTCGGTTCAGTAAAATACCAGGCCGCATTTTATCTTCGTCGGTTTTCGAAAGAATCCCACATCCCAAGGGATTGGTGTACGACAAGGTAAGCGAGTTCGGTTCATGGTGCGGGCGCTGCAGGAAGTGTAGGTGGCCTATAAAGTAATCTGGTGCAGCCGAGTCGACTAATTTTCTTGCGCTTTAGGCTTACAGCATAAAAGGCTAAGTTTTGTCTGTTTGCTTTCGCAGCAACATTTACAAGAACTGTAAATAAATATAGACTCTATTGCCAGTACCTACTAGTACAATACAATTTGAATTTTTTTTGTTAGTACTCGTAGCAGTTATGTTTGCGTTTTCCTGAACAAACAGCACAGTTAACAGTGGTACTCAGTTCGGACACCCACATTTACCTAGCTTGTGTGCACTGGGTAGTTTAGCTGCTGCTGCTCTGTTGACGGCTCTGTAGAGCGCAGTGCTATTTGGACGAGAAAACTTCAACATTATACATTACTAAGCTTTCTTGTCCGTCATGAATGCTTACTTGCCAGGATCTAAAACATTTCTAGATTTTCTACATCGTTTGAATGGCTGGAATGGAAGTTCTGTTGAAGCTTAGCCGAGAAAAATGATGATTTCGTTTCACATTGAAGGTAGCAGCACCGTGCGTTTGTGGCACGCCGTCAGCCCTTGGTGGCTGACAGGTATATATCGCCGCATAGGTGACTCGCTGCCAGAACACATGCTTGAGGATCTCGACAATCTGTTGAACCTCTCGCATGCTGAATCGATCAGCCAGTTCCGACAGCAAGCAGGGCGCACACAAGCCGGTACACACAGACTTTCCCGTGCAGCATCGCCCGCTATTGTACATGGTGGGCCTAATGCACGCATTCGTTCACCAGACGTCCAAGTGCATGAGCGGCTTACAGCACAGCCATCCGCTCACACTGTTGAACCGGCAGCGCACAACGCCTCTGTACAGGCAGAACGTATAGATCACAACAACCTCGCCGATCTTTTACGCAGTTTACGGCTAGATTCTAATAACAATAATTTGCGGCTGAACGCAAAAGATTTTAAGATCGAAATTTTTAATAATAAGCCAGAATACACTATTACTGCTTTCTTCCAGCAGTTTGATCGCGCAGCTGATACTCTTGGTTGGGGCAACGAACGCAAAGTGAAAATGCTACCTAACTATCTCGGTGAAGCACCACGACGCTATTTCGAAGGGCTGTGGCCAGTTAATAAGCTGTACTCGTATGATCAGTGGAAATCAGTTTTAGTTGAGCGCTTTCTACCAGAAGATTACGAAATGATTAAACGCCTTGAGTTGTCGAAGAAAGTTTTCAAAAAGGGCATGGACGTCAACCAGTTTCTGGACGAAATGCAAGTACTTTTTCAGGAGATTGATGCACTCATGCCTGAAAAATATAAAATTGCGGAAATAAATCGCGCGTTTTCTGATGTTCCTGAGTACCGCAAGTTTTTGGCTATCACAAAGACCAGCACGGTTAGTGATATTCGTTCTGTTCTTACTAAACTCGCTGTCGTTGACCGCGAGTGACGCTGCCGGATCTGAATCGAACCCGATAGAAGTGAAACATTACAGTGAACGTGGTGCACCGCAGCGGTATAGCACTACCCAGATCTCTCGCTCGCCTGGCCCGTACCGCCCCCTTATCGTCGCAGCGCAGAGCAAGGTAGCCAGTATGGTGACCGCAGCCGCTATCGCCACCCCAGCAACGGTCGCCCGGTTGATCGCGACTGGCGCCGGCGTGATGATTCTCGTGACCGCTTCCGCTCTCGCAGCCGTGACCCAGCCGATACACGTCAACGGCACAACGAACAAAGCGATACAGCAGATCGATACCGCTCGGTAAGCCGCAGTCGGGATGACACTCGGTACAGTGCACCTGGCCGCACCGGATATCGTTCACCGAGCGCCGATCGCTTTGGTCAGCGTGGTCGCAGCTCAGACAATCGCCAACAGTATAGTGATCGTTCACCACGCGAGCACCGCAATGAACGCTCAGACCGTCCTGGTGGTCGCGAGCGCCGGTCATCCCGTGATGAACTGAAGCGCATACCACCGAAGTTTATCGATTTTGACGGCTACCGGTTGGACAATGGCAAACTGTTTTGCCCAAAATGTCACGACTTCATTCACTCGTACACAGAGTGCACACAAACTGCTCCTGACGATAAATTTCGAATTGACCGAATCTGCCCTCCAGAGGTGAAAAGCAAGGTGCAGCGCGAGTACGATGACTATATACAATATCGCGTTGCACAACAGGGCAATGCGTTCTGGGCAACCGCCCAGGGAAAAGAATGAGGCCTTACGATAAAGGAGGGCCGTGTGGCCGCAGTTATCAACCTCCCAAATTTTATTCAAATGCTGAAGTTCATACATTCGACGTACACATGAAAAGTGAAACAATACCCATGCTGCCAAGCACGGCCAGCCCGTACGCCGGCCTTCCAATGCCTCAAACTGTTCGTCCAGCCTACATACCCCTGAACATCAACGGTTACAGATTAGAAGTACTTACTGATACTGGTGCCGGCACGAGCATAATGTCAGAACCCGTTGCTGCATATCTCAAGCTCCCTTTTCGCAAATTTGTTAAAGGTGCACCCAAATTACAGTTTGCGACCATCTCCGATCGATTTACAGCACGTGAATCGTATTTCGCTGAAATCACAATTAACCTGACCCATAGAATAATCAAACATTTAATGTTTATCGTTTGCGATATACCGTACGATACTATAATTTTGGGTAACGACTTTCTTAAAGAGCACGATATATGGATTAGCAGTAAAAACGGTGTATTGTGTTTCGAAGATGTCCCGCCAACTCGTAAAGTACACAAGTTACTGTCGCGCGAACCTATCGTATCAGACGTACAGGATATGCTGGTGGCTGACACCTTGATTCCGCGTACTCGTTTTGTGCAGCAGCACCGTCTCGACGTTTGCGGCGTAAATGCTGCGGACATGCGACTGAGGCGTACCCTTCCCACGGTTGTCGAGCTGCCGCCTTCAGAGCCACCAACGCCACTGGCCTCCCTTTCTGTGTGTCCCGCGCAGTCGACAGCACCAAGCACTGCGCCGGGCACTGTACTGTCCAGCATGGCCACGGGGTCACTTCCGCCATCAGTCACCGTCCCTCTACGCGTCCACAGTACAACGTAAACATGCAATATTGTTCAGTACACATCGGTCAGCACCAGACTTGGGCCGCCAACGACATCTCCGCTTTCCGCCCGGCCCGCTCTTGCTAAAAATTTTCCGCCCCGCTCCGCCCCGCCGTAACAAAAAAATTTCCCACTTCCGCCCGCCATATCTTAATTTCCCGCCACCCTCCCGCCAAAAATGTGAAAAAAATTTTCAGTGCTTTTCATTTTTTAATTTTTTTCCGTTTATTCTTCTTCAGAAATGTCTATTCAAAGACCACACCAGTTGCCAATTTTCGCGCGAAGCGCGAAGCCAGCAACCAATTTCGCCGAAAAAACCGTTAGAAATTCTATAAGAAATAGTAAAAATATTTCAGTAAATGATGTTAAATTTTATTTTATGCTTGATCTCCGCCCGCCTTTAAAATAATCCCGCTCCCGCCCGCTCACACTTTTTTTCCTCCCCGCCCCGTCCCACCACACTCAAAACTTCCGCCCGCTCCCGCCCTCCAAAAAAGCGGGGAGGGGCGGGAATGGCGGAGAATTTTCCCGCTCCGCAAAAAGGCGGCCCAAGTCTGGTCAGCACACAAACAGACTTTATCGCAGGCCCACTCTCCGTTACTCCGTGTGAACGAGCACCGGTCACACTGTCGCGCACACCCTTTACACTAAGTGCAGATTCCCTCCATTCTGTGCCCTGCAGGTTTGGTAGCGCATCATCAACCGATGCGCTCCCGGTCGGTAATAATTACAGTACCGATGTCAGGTCGACAGCCAGTGCACCTGCTGCACCGGACACTGACATGCCGTCGGTTAACGTTCAGCCGCCACCCCCGGACGCAGAATGCGAGTATAATTGCGCCGTGATTACCACATCAACTCCCCTTTCGTCGTGCGCTGACCCCGCAGCACATGCACTATGCTGCTTATGTCCAGTTGTCACACCAGTCAACGCTGCTTTCTATGTTCAGCCGTCCACTCTGCTGTCACACGCAGCCTCTCCGCTCCGTTTGGCAGAATCGTCAACCGCAACCAGCGAGCACCGCACGATGCCCGTCAGTTCGGCGTTCTCCCTGACGGCTCATCAACACATCCCGTCAATGCCCCAGCAGCTGCCTGCTGATCCACTACCGTTTTCCTCTCAGTACGAGTCTGATACAATCCCGGTCAGTCCCCCGGCGTCTCCCGGCACACCCATATCCGACGTACCGCCTGTGACATGGTCCCGTTCTGGTATACGGCTACAGTCTACAACTGTCTTACCCTCTAAGCACGGCACCGTTCTCAACGTCATCGCGCCCGACTCGTACAGTGGCGACGTAATGATTACCGGTAACAAAACGCTGCTGACGAATTCTCTTGTGGCCATCCCTAATTCACTGACAACCGCTCGCGATGGTTGCCTGTCAGTCATGATCACAAACTTTTCTGATAAGCCAGTACGGCTCAAAAAAGGTGTAATAGTCGGATACATGGAACCTGTTGATACCATTATAGAAGTATCTGTACACAATGTTGAAACCGCGCAGATGACCGATGCCGATCGTACAGAGCTTAACAATCACATCCGCGCAATGAAGTTTGACAACCGTTTAAGTACCGAGCAGCGCAACACTCTTGTTCGAATGCTCGCTATGATCGTAACAACAATCGTTTCGTACAAACCGAACAGTCTCCGCGTTACTTTAACCCTTATCGTTACTTCCCCATCGATCTGCCATTCTGGCCAAGTGAAATCATGTGGGATGGTACGTATTATCCTGAAGGCCGCAACGATGCACTCGATATGTGGCACGCGTATGACGACAACAGAGCACGCAAACTGAATGTACCCATTTGCAATCAAGTACTGCCATTTTGTGGAACTACCGGAAATTGCTCTCGGTCAGCACATGGACCGAGATCTTGCATCAATCCTGGACAAGCGAGGAATTCCTAACTACAGAGAATCGGACATCTAACGGATGCCTCAGCCTACCGTGAGGGACCCAAATCAGCGGATCCGTGAGTTGGAGGACAAGTTGGCCTACTACAAAAGTCTCCATTAACCGGACCTTCTGCTCCCGCTGCCATCATCACCTTTAATAGTACACACCGTACCGTGGCGCCGCACCAGTCCCTTCCCCTCCGGACACGCCATGCAAGCACAACTAGTATTTAACCGCATTTAACCATTTTCATTTTCCTTCTTAAATTTTCTTTCTTTTATATTGTCTTGATGAGACAGGTATATCTCATCGCTACCGTGAGGGATGTAACGAGAGTAATCGAATGACCGCCTTGTTTACAGTGTTGTTGGTTTTCTTTACTGTTCATTGGTTGTTGTTCTCACCGTGTAACTGAGTGATTCATCCTTCTTTTTCTTTACATTTTTACCGGGTAAACGTCTAAGAGAATGGAACACACACTTTTCATTAGAGAATCCTCTGAATGGATGCTTGCCACGCTTGCCTAGGTTGCCCCGCTTGCCCTGCTTGTACACTTGTTGATTAAATGCTTGGAAACGACGTTGTTTTGTTTGACTCCTCGGGATGATGCACGCATCATCCCGCTCGTCATTGTCACGGTGAACCCACTTCCGATTCACTGCTTAGCTCACGCCCGGCAGTGCCGACATTTCCATAAACAGCCGACACAACATCGTGGTACGGTCAACACGCCAACCCACTAGAACGCCGGCATAACCGCCCGCGTTACAATATGCAGTGCAGATGATAGCTCTCTTCTACGGGGTGGCTGTTATGTGAAAAGACAATCTGTTTATGTGCGTGGTGATAGGTTGGTCTCACTGAATTAATTCACTGTTGGTCAGACTGCGCGCATCCTCGTAATTATAATCTGCTCATCTGTACACCCAGACACTGTCTATTGTAAGTACCTACATTAGGTAGACAGTGTCTTGTTGCTGTTGTTGTTGAGGTAGACACTAGACAGTGTCTGTCTGAAAATTCTGTTTGTCAGGCGACGTCGATGTTGTATAATCACAAACAAAATTATTGCCTTGGTAACAACTGCACTGCAATCGAGCTGAATTCCACGTTCGCTAAAACAGGCACTGTTAGGTCTCCAGCTCTAACCATGAGAGCAGCGCTCCGGTCGGCTAATGCCCAGTTTGGTGCATTTTCTCAGTACTTCTCACTGTCAACACTTCAGACGTATACTGAAAGTCTGAAACTGTACTAGCTCTACAGATCTACAATGCGGTAAATCTTCAGTGTAAGTCAGCATCTGGACGGTCTGTGTAACCGCCTCTTCGCGTGGTATGCGGGCCATCCAGCTGCAGCAAGCCGCACTTTGAGCGCAAAGTGCGGCCGCAGCATGCGCCGCGCTACATCCGTATAGCAGCCAACGCAACAGCCAGCGACAAGTACGCATCGTGGGCGTTCAACGACAGTTCATGTCGCTTCCGATTACTGGATAGTTGTCATGTCTATAACGCACCAACCGCTGTTTTTGTGCAGCGTTTTCAAAATGGATTTTGTTCTGTAGCAGTGGCGTATGACATGAGCTTATGTTTCACAACTACGAGTAGGTAGTCTGTGACAGTGTGAGTAGGTAGTCTGTGACAGTGTATTCGGGAGGCAGCTCCCTGATTCAACATGCACCACAGTAACCACCAGACTTGGCCCATCTTGGGTAGTTCTAATAAGTGGACATGGACGGCCTGGGTGGACGGACGGCAGGACAGGGCGGACACTGGCTGGACATGAACGAGGACGTTGGGCGGGACGGACACCGGACGGCCTGGCACCTGGACACTGGACGTGCGTGGACACTGGTTCGTTTTAATTTTTTTCTAAGAAACTGTTTTTATTTGAACCAACAAAACATTTTATCCTAGAACCGTGAGCTACATTGGCCGCCGGGTGAAACTAGGTCATGTCTTAGAATCCCAAAACTGAAAAATTAATCAATACAGAAGCAGGTTATCAATTAAAAGCACCAAAAGTCTCAGTTTTAAAATCGGGCACCGTGTCGTTCTAATAACACCGCCTGGTAAAGAGGTTACCCTCCCCTTCAACCTGAAAAATCAGAATGCCCATTACATGATGCCATCATCTTAAATGCTGGAGTTTTTTTAATACTTGATGCGTCTAGTGCTAATATTAGCAATGGAAAATTAAACAAACCGCAAGATCAATGAATTTATAGAGTAGTACCACTAGTTTTAAAATGGTACCGTTTTTAGTCCCCTGATATAAAGTACTCAGTTATACAACGCGATAGGAACTTCAGAATACCGAAATGGGTCGGAAGTGCTCAGAAATTTACAAATGTTGCTGTGTAGACAAAAGTGTCCACGCACGTCCAGTGTCCAGGTGCCAGGCCGTCCGGTGTCCGTCCCGCCCAACGTCCTCGCTCATGTCCAGCCAGTGTCCGGCCTGTCCTGCCGTCCGTCCACCCAGGCCGTCCATGTCCACTTATTAGAACTACCCGCCCATCTTTTGGGTGAGGTGAAAATTTTCCCCATTTTTCCCAGCCCATCTCACCTTTAAGGTGAAAATGAGGATGAGGTGGGAAAGCGCCGCAGATGAGGTGAGATGGGTTAGGATCGTTGAAAGATGGGATGGGACCATGAAAACAAATAAAAATAAAAAACTTTGACATTTTCATCTGTTTTCTACGTTAAGAGCATGTAAAAATGCACCATTCGAGCTCCAAGTCTGGTAACCACAATGGGCCAAGTCTGGTAACCACACCGGTAAAATTTAATAAATGGACGGCCCGGCCCATTCGACATCGTTTCCCCTTTTGCATCCTAGTTCATCCGCTGCGGCTGCACACTCTGCCAGTAACCCACCTGGATCCAGCGTCGGCTGCATATACGTTAAGGCCTCCCACGCCTTTTGGGTGCCACTTCCACTTTGGCCACGTGCTACTTTGGGCGGATTTTCTTGCAGTACAGCCAAGGAAAAATGAGAAACTGCGCTAAGGAGGTCATCGTTAGGCTGAGGATGGAGCCGTAGGATAAGGGAAGATTTTCTCCTTAAAAAATTCTCTGTTTAGTTGTGATTTTCAGTTATTTTTAGTTTTTTAGCAGGCTCTGTGAATATTACTGTTCTATAATTTTTACTGGAAAAGAGGAAACAATTCTAAAATATAGCTGATTTTAATTTCAGGTACAGCTTGTGTGAACAATAACATTCAGCAAACAGTAATAATTACAGTATTTTATTAAACGAACGAAACTTTGTAAAATACATGGTTTTTGAGAACGTATTTTCGTTTTTTTAAGTAAACAAAAGTATTCAAGAAATATTCGTATCATCCCGCTAGCTTTCAACTCCAGAGATAAAATATAAGTAAAAAAAATAAAAAAAGCAGCAGCAGCAAAACGATACAGCAGCAAATATTGCAGCAGAAAGATAAACTGCTGGCGCAAATTCTCTGCCGTCCATTATAGCAGTATCTGAAGTCGAGCAGATGAGATGTTCTTGACAAAGTTCTTGTGTCCGATGAGATGTTCTTGTCCACCAGATGATTCTATGAAAAAAATAAGTGCAATGTAGGTACAAGAAAAACTTGCCTGAACTTCTGCGCGCGCTCTTGTACTAGCTGCTGTATTATAACAGATGTTTGACAACAGGATGAAAATTCCCTGCTTCAACTTAAATGTTATACTGCGCTAAATACTCAGCATGAACATGCCGATACTTCGCAGACCACATGTAGGTAGGCCGGCGGAATGCAGTGTATCCGGAGACGAAGTTTCGCATTCGGGAGGCGCATAGAGTTACTATATTTAAGTACAGTACTTACTTCAGTTCTTATGGAGGATCATCCGCATCCGCAGGAACTAGCAGATTTCGCAAGGGAAGGCAGTGTGTCGCTGCATTCATGCTGCATATATGTCTATCGGAGCGGAATAATTTGCGTGTGGTTCAGAGCCGACGCGGGAGTGTCTACAAATAAAACTTACGAACATATTTAATTTTTATAAACTGTCTTTATTATTTATACAGAAGATTATTTGTGGTTGGTGGTCTAATGATATTTCCGACAATGATCTTTGCTAAACATATTACTGTGCGTCACAGTCGACACTATGCAGAAATAAATAATTTGTAGAACCACAATAATCGATACAAACAATGCACTAAACATCAAGGAAATAAATTTTCCGTATAATAAGATCTGCAGCCCCGTGGAACATGGCTAGAAAAACCGCCAAGCAAATTGTTAAAAAACCGGCATCACCATTAAACTTATGATTAGCATGTTCTAAAAGGGTTGCACATGCATTTTGTTTTAAAAAAAATCTGGCCTGGGTCCATCGCTCGGATGCCGGTGCCGGTACAGACACGAGTTCAAGGTGACCCTGAAGGACACCTTAAAACACTGTTGCGTGGAGCAACTGATATATCAGTTGCTCCACTTATATTATATCCACATGGTGTATTAAAGCTGAGTGTTTTCGGGTGGACTTCGAAATTATTTTGTATTGTACAGCAAACTTTCTGTAAAATTGAAGCGAAGCAAGTCATTGGACTGGCTCCCAAATTTTTTTAGCAGAAAAGGAACAACAACAGATTTTGAATTTACATATCTGTATAGTCCATTTCATTGATTCTCAGTTGTTGTTATCTGTAGCACGGAAGAAACCAAATTGCTTAAAATTTTATCACCAGAAAGCTTTCATAAAGTGATGTGTACCGGTGCACGATACCAAATTTATGCATTTATACGCACGGGAGACTTCGCTTTCGCGCGCTCTCATACACAATAAATTAAAATGCATAATTTACAAAAAGCATAGATTTTGAAATTCATTTTAGAACAAAAAATTTGTTCAACTCTGGTTTGCAGTAAAAACGAGCTTGATCCTCGTATTCGTTTCATACAATACTCCGCTCCAAGATTGATGTGATGTTATGCCACCCGTCGGTGAACTATACCAGCAGCTCAGCAGTTGATACGGAAATCTCTGACCATCGCATGTGTCGCACCGCAGCATCGTACAAAGCGCTCGTACCACGTCATCGTACCGTTTCCTACCGTTTGTGGGATTATACAACCGAAGCGGATTTTGCAGCGAAAGTGAAATGCTTTACAATGCGTGATGAGTTCCAGGGCAGTGTGGATGATGTTGACGCCCAGGTGAGCAGTTTCGTGAAGGGCATCTATGACATAGTTGATCAGTGTTTTCCTACCCGTACGAAGCGTGTAAAGCAGAAAGAGGCCCCCTGGATGGCTGAAGAAATCCGGGTAAATATCCGAAAAAAGAATAAATTATACAAAAAGAAATGTGCAGCAAGAGACACGAACGAATATCCCGCTCTACATCAGGAATACTGCAGCTTACGAGCCACAGTACGTAATCAAATCAGCACTGCAAAACAGCGATACTTCCATGAAAATCGGCAGAAAACAACGTTGCTGTGGAAAGAAATGGGAAGAATGTTGCGGAAAACGAAAGCGCACGCAGAATGCGCAGTGGATCTGAATTCTTTAAACCAACATTTTGTCTCCATGGGCCAGCATGGGATTTCTCACGTCGCACCGGCACCCCCCGCTGGGGGTGATTCAGATAACAGTTTGTTTTGTAGATTTGCCGACGTGTCAGAAGCGGTTGTTATGTCCATTGTGCAGGACATCAGAGCGAAAAAGAAAGCACCGGGGCCATTTGGGATACCATCAAGACTACTGGGTGCGGTT
Source organism: Paramacrobiotus metropolitanus (assembly GCF_019649055.1). NCBI lineage: Eukaryota > Metazoa > Tardigrada > Eutardigrada > Parachela > Macrobiotidae > Paramacrobiotus > Paramacrobiotus metropolitanus. Next base: position 276,223 of record NW_026570351.1, on the reverse strand, counting down.
GCTTCAGTTTTGGTGCCCCCGTTAACAAGCATGGTTAACAACTCACTGCGTAGTGGCGTGTTTCCATCGTTGTTCAAAATGGCCGAAGTATGTCCCTTACCAAAAGTCCACAACACACACAGCCTCGACGATTTTCGGCCCATATCGTTACTGTGCAACATTTCAAAAGTGTTCGAGCGCTGTGTGCAAATTCAGCTGTCCGCCTTCCTGCAAACGCACGACCTGCTGTCGCAGCGACAGTCGGGCTTCCGCAAGGGGCATTCGTGTGAAACTCTATTGGTTAAAGTCACTGAAGCATGGAAGTACGCAATGGATGAAGGTGATGTTACAGCAGTCGCCATGCTCGATCTGAAGAAGGCGTTTGACTCTGTCAATCACGAGCGGCTACTGCAAAAATTAAAGCAGATTGGTATCGGCGAGACCGCTCTTGCATGGTTTTATTCCTATCTTACCGGGCGTCAGCAGCGCGTGAAGACCGGCAAGAAATTTTCCACTTGGTTGCCGTTCGTGTCCGGTGTCCCGCAGGGCACTGTGCTTGGCCCAATATTGTTTATCATATATCTGAATGACCTGTTGCAGATCATCGACTGTGAGATCGAAGCTTTTGCGGATGACACTATCATGTACTGTCGTGGTAGGACGAAAGCAGCAGCCGCGGATAAGCTGAACACAGCATTAGAGAAGGCAGCCGCCTGGTTTAAAACCAACAGTCTGGTGCTGAATGTGAAAAAGTGTGTGGGCATGTTTATTTGTTCAGAGAGGAAAAACAAGACAGAAGCGAATACGCCAGTAATTCTGAACGGCCAAGTCTTGACAGTTAAACAACATGCAACATATCTTGGTGTCGAAGTGGACCAGCACCTGAAATGGGACAAGCAGTATCAAAAAGTGAAACGAAACATTAATTTCGGCATACAGAAGATCAAGAGAGTCAGAACCGGTCTCAGCATCCCTCAGCGAGCCACCCTTCACCACGCCTTCGTTGAGCCGTACATAGATTACTGTGCACTGGCTTGGTCAACGGCGTCTTCGGGAGAGCAGAAGGAGCTGAAGAAACGGCAAGACGCGGCCTTGCGGACCATCACCGGCGGCAGTTGTCGGATAACACCGCAACTGTACGAGCAGCTGGGCATCACATCAGCGACCGACCGATGGCGGCAAAAGGAAGCGGTATGGCTGTACAAGATACGTAACCGGAGCAATTTTAATGTGCCGTCTTACATGACCAACCTGCTGCCATTCAAGGAAACGAGTGCGAGGTACGAGCTTCGCCGTACAGAGCGGATCGATGCCACCACACGGCTGTGCATCGGGAAGACAACCCTGAAGATGAGGCTGAAGCAGTTGTATGATAAAATAACGGGGAAAATGTTTACTAAAATTGTTGATGGTAAGACTAAAAAACTACGTGGGGAAGAGGTGTTCGGTTGTGGTTCTATTGAACTTTACCTGGCTACTTTACGTTCAAATAACCTTTTGTAATATTATGCTACCTCGACTGTTCTGCCAACTGAATGTTGTTTTTTTTTTTTTATTGTTGTTCTTATTATTATCTGACCAGACTAGTGAGTGCCTCAGGGTTTGTCTGCTCTTGAATAAACTAAACTAAACTAAACTAAACAAATTTTGAGCAGATCGGTTTGTAATGAGGCTTGCTACACCTAAGTAAGTAATTTAGGTACCGGTATACCTAAATGCATTTGACATATAAATTTTGAATTTCGGATAAATTACTTATGGAAAATTGGTCATAATTTAATTTATTGTCTTGTGCAACGTGCTAATTATGTGTTAATGATTATGCATCTATGTACGTACTTATATATTTATCGATGTATAGTGTCCATCGTGTATGTGACAGTAAATACGTACTTATCATGCACATACAATGGGTAATTATACTGTAACTTTTTTAACGCGATACTCGTAGTGAAGCGGTGTGAAAATCGAATCCAAGAGATCACTTGTAATAGCAACATCGTCCAGGCAGAATGATACAGCGGACATCGATAATACTGACGATCTCTGTTCGAATGCGAAGGAAAAAAGAAATTTTGATTGTGCAGTCAGCGAAAATTCTCTTCCACCTCTGTATTCTATAGAATATTATAGAATAATTTTCTGTGCCTTTGTTGAAATTTATTTGTTATCAGAATTATTCAGAGAAAAATATAGTGTTAAGTTTAGGCTCCAGTTAAGGGATTATCATTCCATCTTTAAGTGATCTGTATTCCATCTCAATCTGTATTTCCTCCGCCATTCCATCTGTGGCTTCAAATCGTTTCGGATTTTTCCAAATCGGATTTTATGGACGAAATATCTACCATAATGCAACAGTTATATGATTTATATCCAGTATCGCAGTCTGGGTGGGGATGAGTGAAAACTCTGTTTAAATTTCCCCCTAAGTAATCTTGCCAGTATTACGCAGTTTTCTGTTTGCGCTGACGAGGAGAATCTGGAGATGTCCTTGTATGGTTGCAAGATCTTCCAGTTTTTATTGTAAAGAGAGAAACATGCAGGAAGCACTTAACTGCGTTTATGTTTATTAACAATATTCAGCTGATATTTCCGTGAATTTTTGATATTTTCGTGAATTTCAATTACGTCGCAAAAAGCTTGCTCGTCATTGCACCTACGAATATTTCATAATTTGCGACTGACAACAAATAAACGGGCTTACTTTGACCATAATTAATTGTTTTTGCTGTTTATGTTTACAGTAAAACCTCCTCTTACGTACACTCCCACGTTACGTACACCTCTAAATTAAGTACGAAAAATTTTGTACCGAAGCACTCCGTAAGGTACAGTACAGGGGGGACCCTTTACGTGGCGTACACCTCTGCGATGCGTACACGTACACTTTTTCTCTGTACCGCCTAAGCACTTGACTGTACGCAATCACTCCCAGAATGCGTACACCTGTACTTAAGAATTTGATTTTTCTTAACTTCTAGTGGAAAAGTTGTGAAAATCTGGAAAACATCAAGGGAGCCAGCTTAAATTAGTACATGGCTCTTGCCAAAGGCTTAATTGGCATGCTTTTTGTCTGTTTGGTTTGCGCGAAAGTAACTTCTCTGTTAGTTTACATACGTACAAATTTGAAATTGCTGCAATTTTAAAGGTAAATTACAGACTGACTACTGCAGCACGTATATTTCTGTGTAGTATGTACACATTATTCCTTACGGGACACTGGGCAGTCCCCCTAATTATACGTCACCCCCCAGGGGAGCTGGGGGTGGCAACTCTACGTTACGTACACCTCCAGGTTACGTACGATTTTTTTTGAACGGAGGTGTACGTATCATGGAGGTTTCACTGTATGTCTTCCTGTTTTATGCTTGATACGTACTTTTGTTTGTGTGCTTTATCTCGCAGTTTTGTAATCGATTTTTTACCAATAATAAGTTACCACTATAGAGGTTAATTTTTCACTAGCTCTAAAGTTTTACTGCTGTATTTGTGGCTCCTCCCCAAATTCGTGACGTTTAGCGCAAGACCGCTTCAGCCACGACTATAACTTGCGAAGTCACCGTAAGGCCTATTTAGGCCTGCGCGCTTAGCAAAGCACTGCATATCCGGGTTGAGTTGAGGTGCACGTACGTACGTGCTCTGTATGACTGTATCCGCTATTAAAGCGCGATGCGACGGATACACCCTGCGCTTCGTTTCAGGCACTATCGTACATAGATGGCTTGACCGCCAGCATTACATCGAACCCGCTTCCATCACCGGGCAGTTAGCCCCGCCCAACTACTGCACCTGCAGCAGCAGCGAATCCTGCACGGCTCCTTCCCACGGTATAACATGCTTCTTCCACGACCGCAGATTTTCAGAACCACCTTCCAAGCGGCTGCCACCACCGCAATCGACGCCGTGAAGCGCCAGTATAGATACTACCAGGATCTGTACGGATGGTACGCTGTGTTCGTAACCAGCACCACGGGAGCGGCCCGCGACCCCCATTGGAACGTGATGTCATAACCGTCGGTGCGTGTTTCCCATCGCTGGCGCCGCTCTCGGCGGTAGCACGACGGTAGCCCGTCACTGACGGCGCGGTCAGCGTGCTGCCGACGAGCTGCCGGCGCGGCTGACCAGAACGTTTCGGCAGATAGGATTATCTCCGCGCTTGAAAACAAATCTTTCCGAACGGCGGGGATCAGTCAGCGCGTGTTTATAATGCTGGTATGGCGGTGTGGGCGTCTAGCTGAACATGGAATGCCACTTGTCGCTACGGTGTCTTCGGTACAGGCGCATTCGCGATACTTCAAGCACACTTGAATGACTAGGCATTTGATCTTTTTTTTAATAACAGCAAAATACGTACTTCGTTTTTGAACGGTTTTGTGAAGATAAATTTTTGTGGAAACAATCACCATTCACAATTGTGAATTTTTATATTCATTAAATAAAAAATTATGACTAAGATCGATGTGCAACCTTTATATGCTGGCCTGATTTTGTAATACAGTAAATACGGAATGAAAAAATTCGTTTTTTCTACGAAATATGCACGTACCGTAAAATATGTACTTACTTGTAAAACTTACGGGCAACTAACACTTTGAAAATATTAACAAAAATGATTTGCCATGAGTTTTCGTAAACGTTTTTGTTGATGGCTTTCAGATGGGAGTTCACCCAGTTCCGAGTCAACATGCCAGCTGAAAACCGTGATGAAATTATGCGGTCGCTACGATTGTCTCGCTTATGGCGTCTCCGAATGCTTAATTCTTGACCTTTTCCACCAGAATTTAAGTTATACGCCTCCGCCGTAACCCTAACGCACCTCTTACCTTCACCTTCGCTGAGTTTTGACTAGTGCCATATTAACACCGCCGTGGCGTTTCTGGAGAGCAACGTCGTCATCTGAATGTCACGAATCCACCACAGTGCGGCAGTTCACGCTGGAATTAGTTCACGCAGTTCACGCTGTCGGTGACGGTGGCGGAACAACGCCACCGTCACCGACATCACATTTTCGTTTCGTTTTCGTAAAGCGCGTTTTTGATTTATTGCATCGATAAAGTACTCGTAGTTAATAGTTAGTTAGTAACCAAGCCAAACCAAAAAATATGAATGTATGTAAATAGCATTTATATTTATTGAAAGTATTAACAAGTTTATTTTACACAAAATCAGGAGAAGCCGAGAAGTTAAGGAAATAAGACAGGTTAAGTAATAAACTCGTCTGGTAAATTGGCCAAATTATATAAATAAACAAAATATAATCACGTGAATAAAAAATAAGTTCTGCCAAAAATATGATTACAGAAATACTGAAAATCAAAAACGCTTTTTCTTCCAAAATAAACGGTTTTTGAAGATTTACCTGCAAGTCATAAAAGCTAATACATATTATTAGCCATCACCTCCGCGATAAACCGGCACACATATCCCTGATTTGTCGAGAAAACCAGTGCATTCTAGTCACTGGCATTCAGAGCCTCGTAGCTCCATGTCTTCACAGGCGCCGCATCGTTTTCTCCTTCGTAATAACACGGCTGTATCCGCGGAACCCATGCAGCTGGCACCGTCACACTATGGCTCCATTTGCCGAACGTTTGCGCCGCCCGTCAACATCCCGCGTCCACTTAACTGACGGCATGCGTGAACTCCGTGCGCACGGTACATTGGCCATCCCATTCCGGCTGCATGACTGACAATCGCTGATGTCTAATACCGAACTAATACCAAACTGTACCGAACTAACAGTGCGAGTCTTGGTTTGTACACGTCCCGCAATACGGGCAGACGGGGCAGTCAATTGGCGCGGTGAGCACTTTGATCTTTGATGTAGTTATCCGAACAGGGAAACTGAGGAATAAGACGGACGGATGATCCGGTTGGTCATGCGGTCTCGTTGTAAGACGTCTCTGCGTCTATTGTAAGAACGGCGGGGTTGGCACCCGTGGACAAACGGGCTGCGCGGATCCTTCGTGACGAAACCTTTCACCGTTGTTTTCAGCCAGGCGGACAGGGACGCGCCGTTGGTCGCGGATCTTTTTCTTGATGATAACCAGGTCGTTCTGGAAATCCTGGGTCGCGATGAGGGCCACGGTAAGATCTAGTGAAGTAAAGAGATCTAGTGAAGACAGTCGCTATTCGCAAGTCCATCTTCGTCCTCGCGGCACAGCGCGAAAAGCCAGGTATCCTTCGCGATAAGGACGGATGTAGTGATCGTGATGTCGGTGACTGTGGTGTTGTTCCGCCCGTCTAATTCCACCGTGAACTGCCGCACTGTGGTGGATTCGTGACATACAGATGACGACGTTGCTCTCCAGAAACGCCACGGCGGTGCTAATATGGCGCGAGTCAAAACGCAGCGAAGGTGAAGGTAAGAGGTGCGTTGGGGTCACGGCGTAGGCGCATAACTTGAATTCTGGTCGGGAAAAGGTCATAAAGCATTCGAAGGCACCATAGGCGAGACAGTCCTGGCGACCTCCTAATTTCGTCACGGTTTGTAGCTGGCATGTTGGCCTGGAATTTGGTGGACTTCCACCTGAAAGCCATCAACAAAAACGTAAACGAAAACTCATGGCAAATCGTTTTTAATAATATTCAAAGTTTATAGTGAATTAAGGTGTAAATTGTTAAGTTTTACAAAAGATTATTTTAGGGTGCGTGTATATTTCGTAGACAAAAAGGAATGTTTTCATTCCGCACTTAATGTTGTATTTCAAAATTAGGCCAGCCTATAAAAGGTTACCGCACATCGATCTTAGTTATATTTTTTAAATTAAGGAATACTGAAAACTAAAAATTGTGAATGGTGATTGTTCCCACAAAAATTTATCTGCACAACACCGTTTAAAAACGAAGTCCGTATTTTGCTGTTATTAAAAAAGAGATCAAATTTTAAAGTTGCTTAAAATACCGCGAATGCACCTGTACCGAACACACCGTAGCGATAAGTGGCATTCCATGTACAAGTAGACGGCCCCAGCGCCATACCAGCGTCACATACACGCGCTGACTGATCCCCGCTGTTCGGAAAGATCTGATTTCAAGCGCGGAGATAATCCGATCTGCTGAGACGTCCTGGTCGGCCGCGCCGGCAGCTCGTCGGCAGCACGCCGACAGCGCCGTCAGCGACGGGGATACCGTCGTGCTGCCGCCGAGAGCGCCGCCAGCGATGTGATACACGCACCGACGGTTATGACATCACGATTCCAGTGGGGTAGCGGGCCGCTCCCGTGTTGTTGGTTACAAGCACAGCGTACCATCCGTAGATATCCTGGCATGCAGTATCTATACTGGCGCTTCACGGCGTCGGTTGCGGTGGTGGCAGCCGCTTGGAAGATGGTGGTGAAAATCTGCGGTGTCTCAGATGGAATAGCAGATGAAATGCAGATGGAATCCAGATCACTTACGGATAGAATGATAATTCCTTAACTGGAGCCCTTACTTAACTCCATAATCTTCTGAATAATTCTGATAAAACATAAATTGCTACAGTGGTGCAAAAAATTTATTCTGTAATATTCTCTAGAATACAGAGGTAGAAGAGAAGTTTCACTGACTGTACAATCAAAATTTCCTTTTTTTCTTTACGTTCGAACAGAGATCGTCAGTATTATCAATTTCCGTTGTATCATGCTGCCTGAACGATGTTGCTATTACAACTGATCTCTTGGATTCGATTTTCGAACTGCTTCACTGCGAGCATTGCGTTAAAAAAAGTTACAGTATATTTGTTGTATGTACTTGATAATTGATAAGTATGTACTCTCGTATACACTGCGCAGGTTCGCATGTCCACTATACGTTGATAAATATATACATATATAGATACATAATGTACCTAGTGCGATTGCTCCAATGCAAAATGCCACCGGAAGTCGAAAAAGATTGTGTTACCGAAAATGAAAACTGACATGACATGACGAAAGCTATGAGTGGTCAGAGTTTTAGCTCGGCTCAAAAATTTGCCAGGCTGAGCATTTTGGCTTATCCCCGGTTCGCCAGGTAGCACTTTTTTGACGTGTGTTGGGCAGACCCGAGACGTGACGGCGACAGTATGTTTAAGTAGAGTTATCGCGCAATGTTTGACGTTAATTGGTACGTCTGGAGTACGTAGACTACGTAAAATTACAACGAAATTGTTACAATTAAAACGCATCCGTCCTGGCTCCGTATTTTGACGGTGCTCGGCACATCTAATCCATGAACGCCTTTTTACGAAATCGAACCGGGATCCCGACATCTTCTGAAAATTCCAAAATTCCGGCTTTTTGGAATTTTCGTTTTCCCGGGTTCAGGAGATGTCGAGCACGTCTGAAATTTCAATTCTATTGTGTCGTCTTGCCGTCCTCCTGTTATCTAGCAGTTACGAATATTAGTTTTTGAATTTATGTTTCTCATTGCATTTTCCTACTGCTTTTTTGCAGTCGCACAGCACCTTTAAGTTTGAAACTGCCCAACTTTAAAATATTGAAAATTCCAGTAAAAAAATAGGCGTAAATCGAATTAATGGCGCATTTTGAATTTTGCCCCGAGCGGCAGATTGTCATCGCACGCGCTCTAATAAACAACACATAATTATATAAACAGCAACTTATAAAAAAGAAAGAAATTGTCGTTCATTATGAAAGATGCAGTCCAATACTTGGAAAACTTGGCCATCATGTCAGTCTTGTAAGGGCGGGACGCTCCGCCCTCCTGAGTAGCTATTCGCTGTTTCTGGGGATTTCCACCCCGCACATTGCTGCGCTGTTTTGACGGATCTGCAGCACAGCTGCACTGGCTGCAGGATCCTTCCTCGTTAGTCTGGTGTTACTGCGCCACGGTGCGCATTAGATTCGGCAATAAAGCCTCATCCGGGTTCACGCTGTTCGCTGTCGAGGATACGCGTGGCGCCCATACGGCCCCGCGTTATAGTCTGCACTTGGCGTTCAAGCAGTTCATACACTTAAACAAAAAACTGATGCATATTTTTATCAACGTTATATTGGAAGAGAAAAATTAAAAAGTTTACGTATTCAATAGGAAAAATTCACTATGATCGAGTTAAGTTCAGTACTTCGGTACCATCACTGGTTGATATTCTGTGAACAATAAAATTCTACTGGAAGCGTGGACGAATAAACGTATGACCGCTGTATCTTTATCTCCAACCTGTGCGCAAACGTCAAAATTTTGGAATAATTCCGTGTTGAAACATGTTTCTTTGCTGCTGTGGTTGGTTGTCTAAAGATATTTCCGAAATGATCTTTGCAAAACATATTACAGTGCGTCACAGTCGATAAATAAGCAGTTTCAACCTTGTACAAATAATTTATATTTTGCAAGAGTTCTGGCTGGGCAAAGGAAAATGCACCGATGGGTTCATTGTAAGACCGGAGCGCAGCACTTAGTTCACTTAGGCCTTGTCCCGATTTCGAAGCGAATATCGCTATGGTACGGTTGCTCAGCCGCACGAGGTGGCTATATGCAGTGGCCACGCCCACAGATACGGTACGCGAAGCCACCTCGCGAGGTGGAGTTGCTGTATCGCAACGAGATTCGCTTCGAATTCGGGACGAGGCCTTGGTGCGCAGCACTTAGCAGCGTAATGTTCTAAGTTTAGGAAGTTTCGAAAACTTACTTGTTTTGAAAATATATTTTTTTGTTGCTTGTAGTATTCTTCAAACTTTTTTAATATGGAATGTTTAACAAACATGGCAAAACAAAACCGAAATGACTACAGCGCTATAGCGGACTTTCTCATGTGATTGCTCGTGATTTAAGATTTTACCGCTACTTGCACAGATTACTGGATTTTAATTGTTAAACCAAGTAAATCGTTTCCAGTTAAAGCATTAAATTACTGATTTTTCGCTATATGCAATTATGCAACTACACCTTGTTTTTTTTTCAAGGTCATCTTAAGATTTATCGTTCTACCGGCATCTGTGAGCGGGCTCAGGAGCTATTCCTTTTCACGCAGCGCTATATTATTGGAAAAATAAAATTAGTACAGTAAACATATTTCAAGGAAAAGGTCTAGTTACGCCTGGCTGCATACTTTATTCGCTGCTTGGCAACAGAGTAATTAATTTTATTGTTGCGGCCGAATAGTTTTTATGCGCTCACTTGTTCAGTGGAAGACGATGCATATCGTACACTTGTACAGTGTACAACGTACTGTATAAAGATTTTGGTGGTTGTAGCAGCTAACAATATATGCCAGTATAACAATATTATAAGTACTGTCACGACATGACAATATTGTCTTTATCGTTGAGCCTTACTTAGTCACTTATACAAGTACGGTATAATCATGAAATCAGTTTTAAATCCAATTTGGCCCACCGTGCCACACGCGCACGGCTGCGGCGCACAGCTGCGGCGGAGCTTAAAGTTTGCCTCTGCGGCACCTTGACCTTTGCCATCAATGGTGCAGCCGTGCGAGGGAATGGACACCATTTTCCAGAATCATAAACAGACAAATGTTACGCTAAAATAGTGTTTAAATTACTTGGCGGCAGCTCGTGACCTTTCGGTTTACGTGTCACTCAGCACTTCCAGGAATTTTGCAATATTTTAAACAAATCAAACAAATTTCTGCACTACTTTGACAAAACTTTGTAAAATGTTTCAGATTTAAACCTGTTAGCGTAGACTTGCATCCGCTCGCGCTGCTGCTGAGAGAACCACCCGTGGAAAAGTTTCTAAAACGTTTTCGTTGTACAGATGTTCCAGTCGGACGCTGATATTGGTACAAGTACTTATGTACATTGTTGTATTCTTGATCGAAAACACAGTGCAGCAGAAAATAGTGATGGCCATGTGGACGTACAAATAACCGTGTAATGAACAACAAAACGAAGATGTTTGCCAGTACAACGAGAAATGCCCTGCTTCAGCACTTCAAGTACCGCAAAAAATGTGCATTTATTATAAAACCTGCACCAGAAATAAAATCATATTTACTAATGTCGTTTTACCTTTGAGTTACAAATCACAAAATCATAACTATAAATAAATTATTTCTGCAATTTTATTATTTCTGAAATTTTTTAAGGAAGCAATTTTGCCTTATCCTCCGGCGCCAGGATCTCCTTGACAGTGGACAGTGGTTCCTTCGCGCAGTTCCTCATCTCCTCATGGCTGCACCGCGAGAACACCCCATCCCTGACCGTCTCGCTCACCGACCTTCTACGGGGAATTGTGATGGCGCTCGGATTCTTCGTCACGAACCCGTTAACCGAGGCTTACAAGTTCCAACCACGTGGAAAGGAACAGGACGTTGGTCACGAGGAACTTTTTCGTAATGTATACCAAGTCGTTCCGGAAATCCCGGTTCGCGGTGATCGCCACGGTAGAATCGTAGCCGCTGGTGCACCAGTTGCAGACGGCGATGTGCACAACTTGAATGTCGGCGTACGGATCGGTCCGGCCGAACCATAGCTGCTGCGCGGTTTGTGCGGTACCCGTCCTAATTGTCCTGCGGATACCATGGTTCCGTCCGCTGAGGCGAAGATGGTAAGCGGACATAGATTCCTGTCGCCCATGTTGGTCATGGCTTGCTGAATGTTACAAGCGCCGGGAGTTGGAACAGGTCCACCCAGTCCACCCATGCTGTCGATCAGAACCGGTTTTTTTAACTGGATGATGTCATACGCGGTTGCAGTGCCGTAGTAGATCTTGTTAGGATTGGCCACCAGGTAAAGGTCACCGGTCACCGTCAACTGGACCGTTAGCCGGTAAACGGGCTCTTCCGGCTTGGTAGATGGTCTGCGGAAGGATGGCAATAACGACAGTCAGCTGCCCGCCAAGCAGTGGAAAAAGGAGGGTGGATTCCTGGCAATTAAGATGAAGGATTTTGTAATTGGGATGCCGGTGGCGTTGGTCCGCACTTCTAATTCTGCCGCGGCGCTTTGGTGAATTCATCATCGGAGCTGAGGATGACGCCGTTCTTCGAAACACCAACTGCGGTCAAATACAGCGTCTGCAAAAGTAATTGGTGCGTTATGGTTGCGACGAAGGCGTCGGGCGTTGACTTGGATTTCGGTAGGGAAAAGGTCAACTAGGTTTCGGCCACACCGTAGGTCCGTAGCCGAGATAGTCGCAAGGACCGCCTAATGTCAGTTTTCAGACAGTTCTGAACTGAACACACATCCACCTATACGTCAACGACAAACAATGATGCTAAAGGTCACCGTACAACAAGCTTAGACAAGAGTTTGCGTGAATTTATGTTTATTTTGTTATCAGAAATTTTCCAGTTGATGGGGCAAATGATTGATTACAAAATTGTTATGGAACATTTTCTAAGACTTGTTATTTTATTGATACCACATATAAAGGTATGCGCTTGTAGCGCTTTAAGCGCTGTATAAGTACGTGTACCCAAAATGTTGCAAACGTAATTGAAATTATGTAAGCCTGTATATTGTACCAGCTTCAAAAAAGTACTCGTACATTAGTCCCTACAGAAGTTAACTGAAATGTTTAGATTATGGAACGATTATTTTGAAGTCTACAATTTTTAGTATTGTGCAGTTCTCATAAAAAAATGACAAGACAAGTATTTAAGTGCTGTGTACGCATTTGCCATGATAATCTCGCTATCTCGCAATTGTTTATGCGCGGAACGCACCTGCCTACCTGCCCGCACACACCGCAACGATTATAGGCATTTTGCGGATAGGTGAACGTCCACAGCGCCTTCCGGGCATCATAGACCCGCGCGGATTGATTCAAGCAGAAGACAATTACATCAGGCTTATTGGGAAGGTTTGCTTTCAAGTTCGGCGATAAGCCCATCGCCTGAAACGTCTTGTTCAGCTGCGCCAAGTACGCCGACGACACCGCCGCCGTCTCGGCATCCTCCTCCGCCCGAGCGCGCTTAGTCCATGCGCTGACGGTTGAACGTAGCGATTCCATTGGAGATCACGAGCCGCTGGCGTGGTCTTTGTTGCATGAACAGCGTACCGTCCGGAGAGATCCTGGCAGTAGTTATACTGCAGCTTCACGGCGTCACTTGCGGTGGTGGCGCTGGCGGCCGCTTGGGGGTGATGGTGACGACCTACGATCGAGGAAAAGTAAGTGATGTCTAGTAAAGGAGCCGCGCAGGATTGCTACCTTTGCAGGTGCAGTAGTTGGGCGGGGCTACCTGCCGCGTGAGGGAGGCGTCACGGACCTCACGGTTAATGTTGGCAGAAGAGTCGTCCATGTGTGGTACCAGTGGCTACAACAAAACACAGAATAAGTGGGGATTCTTTATCGGTTAGTAATAAAAAACTGAAAACAAGTAGGTCAAAATGCGAGATAAACTCAGCAAAAAATATAAAACAGCTTAAACTTCTAGAAGCAAAAACAGTTTAATATCAAATTTTCGTGCGATGCAAGTACAATTCAGGTGAAGGGAACAAGGAAGAAGAACAAGGGCAGTAAAGTGCATACTGCAGCAAGCAATGGTAGGCGCAATTTCGTGAAAATGGCAAAACTCCGGCTAGATTGGTGTCACCAGTTTTTGACATGATGGGCCTATACCTGAATGCTGGTTTTTAGTCTGGACCTTTTATAAACCGCCGCCAGCGTTACCAAATCCAACACTTCATACCGTTTTCAGCAGATAACTCACCGTTGACTACTTTGTACGAGTATATTATGGGTATATTGTGGCGGTGTTCTCCCATAGCACTGCATGACCCGGCATACATTATTTCACAAGAGCTGAAGAAATTATGATGTTTTGTACAGTTTCGAAACATATATTCGAAAAATTTACTTATTTGCGAAATTTCACGTAAATGCGTACCGGGGCCAGAGGCCGAGATTTCGCTTGTCATTGTACTAAAATTCTACCAACCGGGATGAGAGCTTTAAATAATCGAGGAGGATTGCCTACATTAAAAAGGGGTGCCAAATACTGCCAATCACTCTGTACATAGTCCTGCTACGCTTCGGTCATGCAGTGCCCGCAGAAAGTGATTGCACTTTCCTAGTAGTGCTCTTTGTGCGATCACTGATGTGGTCGCAAAGGTATGCACTGGAAACCGAACGCTTATCAAAATCATCAAGCAGTGGTTGCAGTTACTGTATCTCGAAAAACTTTACACCGCTCGCGTTACAGCACAGATAAATGCTGTAGTCAATCGTTTGTCGGAGGTATTGTCAAGTTTATTTGGCTACTAATCTGAAAATCAGAAACAGTACTAGTGTAGCGGAGCGGAGCAGACATTAAACGTTTTAGACTAATAAAAGAGTTGCTTCTTTCGGCAAAATGGATTGAGTAAGTACAGTGTATAGGTATGCGGGTACAGTACGACCTCCAACAACAAAACGTAATACACACTGTGATTAAACGCAAGATACAGCATTAAAGTCAACCTGCGATGAAGTTACCGTTTGTTGTATGTATAATTATTATAGCGCATGTTAGTGCACTGGAGTATGCAGTGAAATTCAAGAACAAACTGCTTATTGTGATTACGCGTATTACGATTACTCTGTCATGCCAACAGTTCTCGGTACATACTATAGCGTAGTTTTCATAGGTCTTGGGTTTTTCATGTCAACAAAAAGACTCCTGCAGGTTGTCGGTCAGCAGAATAGTGGTTAGCGCATTGTCGGTGTGCTGTGAGGAGATCAGAACAACACCCTCGTCATTTAAATCGCCTGGCTCTTAGGGCCATGACCAGCCGGTCACATATGACAACTGAGTCGATCAGCAGTTATCTTGTCATAGGTTTTATAATAGTAGTAAACCAAGAGCTTCGGTTTTGCGCATTTATGCAGTTCTCATAAATCGTGCTTTAATTCACGGTTGACTTGGCAAGCCAATCGTTGATGCCCTTAATTTAGCAGTCAAACCGCGGATGGCAGCACACCTGTAAGAAGATCGACGCTTCTGTATTAGTACATCAGCCAACCGATGGCGGTAGCACATCTTGCATGCTGGCGCAAAGTTCTAACTTCTAACCATAAGTATGAAAACTGCATAAAGGCGCTAGAAACAAATGAAAGCTAAGAGAAAACAACAAGAATCGAAGAAAACTTGAAAATCAACGTTTCAAATCGAGCAGCAAGTTGTCCGTCAACAAAAATGTTTCGACAAACTTTCGTGTGTGAAGTTGTGAACACTTTCGTAGAAAAGCGAATTGTCGGTCAGCGAACTGTAAGTCGGCGAATTGTACTCTGTCGCCTGCAGAACGCCAATGCCCATGGACGGTCTACAGCATAAATACGTTTAATTCTGCAATAATTAGGCAAACAGTTATTACGTAAAAGCAATAACTTTATTAAATAGCTAAAAAAAGTGCTTTAAAACAGCAATATAGAAGTGGTCAACACATTGACCACTGGTCAGCATAAAATTAAAAGCTGCCAAAGCCCGTTTCCATGTGTTTGGACCACTACTACCCAATAAAATACATAAAACAAATTACGCTGACGATACTTCTTTGCCATAACGCTTATTACAGTTACATATTATGAAACGGCATAAAGTACTCCCTATGAAGTTTGTCATTGCACTTGCTGCATTTCGACGAGTTTATGATGCTGTGTCGTCCGCGGTTGCACTTTTCCTGGGTTCAGGCGCAATGGCAGTATCAAAAAACGTTGGGGATGGTGCAGCTGCAGTGGTGATAGATTCAGATATAAGCGGTCACTATGCGCTAGCACTTTTTTTTGAAAGGCACAAGTAGCCGCAAGTAACCCGTAAGGCTGCCCGCGCAGGTCAGCATCACCCATGACAATGTTCACATTACAAGTTGCAATCACTTAAATTTGCAAATGCCAGTGGCTGGTCGAAATTAAACTCATATTTTTTAAAGCTATCGGGCTCCCTCACTTTGAGAGACTCTCAAGCGATGCATCGCTAGCGTAAAAGGAAACGGGCAGAACTCAAAGTGCTGTGCTGCCATTTTATATCGTTACCGTACATACACTGTTTCCTTGAACGTTTTATTGTCCAGAGGCAGACAACGTTTGAGACAATTTTGCTTTTTTGCCGACCGCCCGGGGGGCTGATCAGAAAAGGGGCTTTTTGCCAGCTTCCGACAATTGTGACCGTGTGGCGCACGTTTGTGTACAAACCGACAAGAGCTTGATCCGATTACGTAATAAAGCGCTGCTGTCGAGATTGCACCCGCCCGTGTATTCAAAACCCTTCAACGGCGTTTAGCAGGCGACACACGTTTTTGACGGACTGTGGTCATCTTTGGTTCATACTGCCCGATGATCTCCCCGTCCAGCGCCGAGATGACGTTCTTCACGGCCTCCCCGTTGACGCTGGGCGCCAGGGTGACTCTGGGGTAATGACTGACGGCGCCCCGGACCTCCTGCGATCCCGAGGCCTGTCCCGCCGTTCCCGGCTGGGCGGCCTCCACCGTCGAGGGGCCAGCGACGGATTCCGATGTTTTCTGCATTTTACGGAGGTTTTCGTGGCTGGAGGAGGGGGTGGGGGACGGGGAATGCGGACGTTAGAAACTGGTCGCAGCAAGCGTTGAGGAACCCGACACAGGTGGTTCACTGCTTTCCTCTCCTGATTTCGGGTTGTTGGAGGGGCTGGCGGTGTTCTCCACAACAGAAGCAGGATCTTCACGCTGATGGGGTTCTTGCGGAACGTCAGGATTTGCATCAGTACCGTCCATCTTTTGCCGTGGAAAGCGAGAACAGCCGAAGAAAAACCGAGAATGCTTAGCCGTGAACTTCCGTTGTTACGTTCAGTAATTGTTTTACGTCAGTAAGAACGTCCACGACCGCGCCGTTGCCGGTCGTGCCAACCTTTCATCCCATCAGCCCATACAACATCGTGGTACGGTCAATACGCCAACCCACTAGAACGCCGGCATAACCGCCCGCGTTACATAGCGCTCCTGTAAAACAACCATACCACCCGCGATTTCCCAACATCGCCACTTTCCACACCAGCCGCCGGAAGTTTCAGGCCTAACTAACCATTTCGTGAGTGTTTTACAGTGCAATTTGGTACCCGCGAAAATTGCAACTATCAAATTTGATATTTAGTGAGATCAACCACCTTAATACTGCGAGTGACATTTTCAGTTCTTTTGTCGGACTTTTGACGGTTCTTCCTTTCTTGATGCAAGTACTGCAATTACATCCGACACTATTTACCGGTCGTTTACTTTATGTGCATGCACTGCAACGTAAGCGTATACGTAATTAATTCATATTTATCCGTGTAATTCCGAAATTACTGGCGCAGATAGCCACGTAGGTAGTACACCTTCGCTAACTTATTATATCTTATTTACGTAGTTTTTCGGAAATCTTTTTGAATTACCCATGTACTTGTGCCGTGTGCGCACTGCGCATGCAATAACGCCAACCGCGTTTTCGTCATTACTATGTTTACCGAACGTAGCTTAACGCGTGAAAAATGCGCCATCAACGAACGCTAGTGCTACCAATATTGTACACAGAACCTAAATAAAGGGCTTGCCCCATATATAACCACCATGGGAATCAAAATTCAAGTGCAGTGGCTGCAAACGCCTTCTTATACTTTGTTTGACGATCTACTTCCTCATTTTTGTATAAGTACTTCCTTATACAATAGCTTTTACTTCCTTGATAACGTCATTTTTTTACTTCCGTAACGGACGGACAGATTGACATTTTTTAATTTCGGCTGAATATAGCGCATGTTAGTTCGGCCTTCGCTGCGGCCGATAACTTTATTTGTCCGAATTTTTCTATAACAAAATTTTTCTACTTATTTTCTTGGACGATTATTCTGGGCGCCAAAACTTTTTATCACCGTTGGCCGCGGGTGTCATTCCCGCTTCTTCGTACAGCCAATCAGGACCACGTGCTCCTGAGCTGTGCAAGATGTCGATCAAGCGCGGGGCAATGTGAACATCTCGGGATGTGTAAAACGTGGTGGTGAGGAATTCGTTGCCGACGCCACTAGTTCGTCCAATGCGATGAGCGTAATCGTCCATGTCGGCCGCCGTGCGCGGCAAATCCCAGTAGATGACATGTTCCACGTCCGGAATAGCTAAACCTGCACAAAGGAAGAGCTTAAAGCGTCTTCCAAGGTCGAATTTTGTAGGTTTATGTTTTACAAACGAAAACAGTTTCGGAATAGCTCTAATTTTTCCCGTTACTTCTCACGACATTATCCGACGATACAGTAACAGTCCACGCATTCAGCAATACAGTAAAACGTATACAGTGTTAACAATTAATGTAAAAAGACTGCAAGGATTTTATTAATTTAGTAAAACAACACGCGATTGTGTACGAAGTCAATCGAAAATGCAGTTACAATGGGAAGTAGCAAGTGTATTCAGTTTTATTACCACGGGCAGCAACATTAGTGGCCACCAACACCGCTTTTCGGCCGGACAGGAAGTCAGCCAAAGCTATTTGGAGTTGTGCCTGAGAACGGTTTTCATTCAAGGTGGTGCTGGAAATATTGCTGCACGCAGGCTCCAGAGCTAGTTTATCGGATTCCTCTTTTCCGTGAACAACAATGAGTGTTTTCTCACACTGAAACGAATGCCCAAACAAAATCAAGAATAGCAAAACTCAACATCAACACTACAACTTCACCACTTTAACTAATCATCTCTATATATTAATAAAATAAGCCTTAGCGGATTCCATACAAAGCTCCCTTTTCTGAGCGACACACTTAACGAAACTTGGGTGTCTATATATCATTCGATAGCGCCAGGTTTGCAGATGGCGCGACAAGAATCAGTTTTTGAAAAAAATGTAAAGTTTAAAAAAGAAGTTTAAGAAAAGCTAACATACAAAGTCTATGGGAAAAGTGAGGAACCCACCACTGCTAAATCGACCACCCCACCACTGTCTTGAGTCGACAGCTGAAACGCCGTTCCTCAAGCTCTTCTTCGAATGGGGTGCTTATGTAATGACATGTATCACCTTATAGCCGTGGTTTAGATATTTTTACCAGAAATTTTTGTTTGCAAGACAGTTAAAGCTGAAGAAGTCAGAAAGATGAGTCAAAGCAGTCCGCGAGTACGGAACAGCTGCAAACTCAGTTTTTAAAGCAGTTGTTCGAGCTTCTTTATTGTAGCGCCTCCAAGGGCGGATGCGCGTGCCGTTATCACTTGCCTACCGTACAACCGCGTAAAATCCATACTACTGACGTGTGGGAGTAGGATACACGCCGGGATGTACGTACGGATGCTGACTGTCCGCCTTCCGCCTGCAACATAACAGATAATCTAGTCAATCTCTACTGTGATTTGCTGTCCTCTTTTACTAGCGGTGTATATGATGTCATAACGCAGAGTCTAGATAAGTTTTGGTTGCCGCTAATATCGGTAGCAGTCGCTAATCAGTAGTCTGAGATTCACTTCTGAGACTGCTTTCTAATTACGATTTCCTTGTGTTGCGTACTGTGTTGTGAATTGGATTAAAGAGGCAGCAATACTTGTTCCTACGGAAGTACATAGTCGCTCCCGGATTATTGCTAAAATGTACTTTATTTGTAAACGACTGCAGCATACAAATCAAAAAACATTTATTAGTTAACCAAACGGTGAAAGAAGAATTTATTATCACAACAGAAAGAGCTCAGTAAACTTTTCAACTCCGTCCATTGTTCCGAAAACTGAAGCCGCATTTCCCCGCTGAATCTCCAGGGACAGTCGCTGTCGAAGAAATTCATGGGAGCGAGCCTCTCCAGTTTGATTACGTAAACGCTTCCCGATTTCCTTGATAATAGCAGTAGCTGACGGTCCCCATGGGCCCATTGTTTCAAAAACAATGGCTGCGAAAATGTAGCGCCCACTCAGGTACGAGTACAAACTGGCTTTCCTTTCTTCTGCCTGTACCGCCGCCGATCCGGGAGTCGACGATGTAGACCTTATATGGGAAGCAGCAACCGTATCGACACAAGTGACATCCCATGCCAAGCACATACCCCTCTGCCATGCAAACGTTGTGCAGCCGTCTGGGCGTCGTTCGCTCGTATGTGAAGTGCCGCGTGGTTCCAGTTTAGCGGGGAAGCCGGCAGAAACAAGGGCGCGGCATACAATGTTATTGAGCCCGCCGTGCCGTGGGTGTCTGCCGGCTGAAAAATTATTGCTTAGTATACAGGTTTGCTCGCGTCACAATTGACCTAGCTCTTGCCGATCCTCACAGAACCTGCGACCGGAGATTGTGGTTAGTCTTCTGCTTAGGGATTCCTGAGTTCCTGTGTTCCTGAATCGTTCGTATTTCCACCATAGTTTATCTGTTACAGTTTGAGATGAGAGTTGCCTACCGATTGAGCATTACAGGCGTGGAAGAGTAAAGATAGTTCATGGAACCTTAACCGGTGTGAACGCTTATATACACGACACTACGGTGGCACCGTAGTATGGATTTTACGCGGTTGTATTAGAATGTGGTGCAAGTAGCGGAAGTGCGAATTATTCACGACGCTGCTGTGAAATTAAATGATTATTATTAACTAATTAATTAGTTAATTTAAATATTATTCACGACGCTACTGTGAAACGACGCTATTGTAACAGAAGGCGAAGCCGCAGGTGACCCCGAGCGCCGGCGCTAGGGAGCTTGCGGAGCAGCAATACAGATAGGACTCATGCGAGTATAAGATAATAAGCGAGACACAATCAGACACTGCGTCTTGAGTGACTGCGTCTGCGCATTGTTACCGGACAAACTGAAATTTAAAAACCGATGACTGGAAGTAAGTATGTTAATGACTTGATAAGTGTGGCTGCACTGGCTGGCCAAAATTCTAATACTTAATAACGGGCAATATTTTACAATTCAAAGATACCGAATAGCAGACTGATAAAGAAAAAAACTCAAAAGAATTTCTATAAAACAGCATATACTATTTAAACGGCAAGTTTTGAAGTTTATTACGGTTTTCTCTGCAGTGCACCGATCGCCGATCGGGAAAATGTTAACACAGAACTGTCAATATAGAATCTTCGGTAAAACAGTGAACCCAGCTACGACTACGAGTACAGTAGCAGCACCTTATTTTAAAATTTGCAAAATTTAAAATTTTTAAATTTCTAAGCATGAATGAATACAACGAAAGCGTAGAATATATCTGAATTTGACAACGTACGTATCTTAGATGTCATGAACGATGATATTTCTCTGCTGCATTTTAATCTATCACCGATTTATTCCGCGCAGTTTGTGCGGGGTCTGCTAGTTATAATTATCAGAACAGTGGAAATTCATACCTGGCCATTGTTCAGCTCCTTTCGTTTCTCCAGAACTTTATCTAATATTTCTCTTTTTTCGGACCGACCATCGCATTTAATAATCTCATTTAGATTCATTAATCGCATTTAAACTTAATTTTAGAAATTTATTTCGGCATCGGACATATTTCAGTCGCGCAATCGGATAAATTAAGCGGTGGATTTTATGTCGCAGGTTGCTTTCTGCTTTGTTTGTTTCGTTCTCCGGAAAAAATTTCAAAATTTTATAACTGCGGGAATTTTAGTTCCAAAATGAAATATCTCGAAATATACAAACAAGTAACGCGAAATACGTTGCTAAGCACTTTAATTATTTAATACGAGGAGGAATTTAGTGCTGAGTCGGCAGCGAGTTTGTAGCATACAGTTAAACTAAACACCTAGTCCAATGGAGGAAGATTTAGCCGCCAACCGTGGAGGGTTGCTTTAACCAGCATGCGTAGTCGCCGACCAGTGTCAGATAAAACGGTTGACGATTACGTAGCTGTTGGTTAGGGCAACCATCTACGGTTGACGGTTAAATCAACCTTTATTGGATTGGGTGTTCCGCTTAATTGTGGGCGATAAGATCGCTGCCGACTTAACACTAATCCTCCTCGTATATAACGAGAACGAGAACCGTGCGGGATTGGAAATGTTCGCCAAAGTCACCCAACCACCAAACCTGGCATCTCCTGCCCGAACACAACAGCCAGTCGCCTTATGTTTAGTTTGCCGCAGCCCGAACTGTCGGTGGAAAACAACCGGATTTACAACTGATTGATCCCTGATCCGGCGGGAACGCTTGGTATGACAGCGATATTGGCAGAACTGTTTTTGTTGGATTTTCCGGCAGGCGGTGGGGTTGCCACTGCGACAGAGGGTGTTTAGCACCCGAGACCATATGGCTCTGTTGTGTAGAATTTGTAAGGGTAGTCTTTTTTGTAGAAGCAGTAGTTTAGCCATATGTGTCCTGTCAAGGACGATTTTCGGGTTGGGTGTTTCGATATAAATGAGGCCGCTTTTGAAGTTCTCTGACGAAGTGATTTTGGATTGGAAGTTATCGGATGGGGGAGGTTGGTATTTCCTGGTGATTGGTGGTTTTGTGAAGCATAGTGTGCTGTGGGTATATAAAAGGAGATCGGAGTGCGGTGGAAATTTAGTTGGTTAAGGGAAGTTGTGAGAAGTTTGTTGTGTGGATTGTGTTGTAAGATCTTATTTTATAGTTAGAATTGTAAAGGTTGTTGTAGTAAGGTGGAGAGTGATTTGGAGTGCCTGGGAAAAGGTGTTTGAAGGGATTTTGGCAGATTTGTGACAAGTAAGGTTTATAGTGAAATTTTTTTAAATTATTGTTAATTTTTTAATGTATTTGGTTTCTTAAGTTAAATAGATCAAGAGATATTAAGGAATAAATAGAGTATTGGTTGGCTTTTGACTTTACGGCAGTGTGGTTAAAAAAGAGAGTTTTAAGGAAGTTAGTATTAAGGAGGTTAGTTAATTTTTTTTGTAATTTTATACAGTATATCTGTATATTCGGATGTTTGGTGTGTAGATGCTGTTGGGAGTACGTTTATAAAGTGGAAAAATTAGGTGTGCATTGGCAGACCGGAGTGCAGCAGCTTTTCGCTTGTGGGAAAGAAATAATTTTTAACGTGCTACCATTAGCACTTTTAGTATTTAACATTATCAATAATTTAACCTAACAATATAACGAGCCAGGAATATTTTCGTATTGACCTTTGATAACAATCTTTCGTAACGGACAGAGATACATTTTTGCATTGGCGCTGAACTTAGAGGACTTTCGCTACGATTTAAGAAAGGAAAGATTGCGAAAGATTTGCTTCTACGAAAGATTTGATTCTCCGAAAGATTTGCATTAACTGTTATAGCATCATTGAGTTTTAGAATGTCAAAAGATGTTGGAAATGAGTGATTTGGATAGGCGGAAGTTGAAATGAAAATTATCTCAAGGTATAATGAGTTGATTAATAGGGTGGTAGAAATAATATTTATGTTAATAAATGATGAAAGATATTACGTAAGAAAAGGAAAATATGGAATATATGAAGGAATATAGAAAATATAGTACGGAAAATATGAAAAAGGATATTGTGGTAAAATATAGTAAGATTAAGTAACATTATAGGAAATTTATTTGGCATTATGCAGTTATGTTGTGTAGATATTGTATTTAATAAAATCAAATTAAAGAAACAGGTGGATGTAGTGTTCCGTATGGTTTATTGTATAGTATATGGTGCGTATAATGTACTGTAAAGTTGACTGGTTTTATGGTATGAATCTGGGTATATTATGGACTAAATATGGTTATGGATGAATGAATATGTTGAGATTATGTGTGTGGGAAAAAGATATTTTGAAGAAACAGGTGGGTGTAACGTTCCATATCATTCAGTATTTTAGGGTATTTTGATTCGTTTTGAGATTGGCAAGCGAAGTTGGAGTTATAAGAGACAGGTGGGTGCAGTGTTCCGTTTAGAAGTTTACAAATGTTTTTTATTGTAGATTAAATTTGGAAAAATTTGGAGAACATGATTTTCATTCCGATTTTTGTTCCGGTTGTTTGGTTGTATGTTGGAGTTGTTTTTGTATACATGCCATTTCAGGTGTATGGTTATTATTGGTAAGTGTTCTAATTTAATTTGAATGTGCAAAAATTTTTATTTGCTGGTTTTTTAAGGTATTGAAAGGAAAGTGGGGGACAAAAATTTGGGTAAGTTATACAAAGATGGAAAAAAGAGGTGTTAAGCGAAAGTGTGAAAAGAGTAAAAAATGTACAAATGTGTGCAATTGTGTGCAATTGTGTATTAAAAGAAAGAAAAGAGTAAAAGATTGTGTATTATTATCTATGGGATGTCATTATATTGAATTTACTCGTTTGATATTTGTAAAGTTTGTATCTTAGTATTTTTCTTATATTGTACTACACTATTATTTTGTTATTTTATATTGGTTTTGTAGTAAAAACCTTTTAAAAATACCAATAAATAAAGGACGAAATAAATAAGGCAATTTGTTTGTTTTCAAGTTTGAGAAGATCATAATATTTTATAAATATGCGACCTACTGAGTCCAAGTAACAAATTACTGGCAGCTGGGAACCTTTAATAGGTATCATGGTACGAGTACAAAATATGCATTAGAACAAAACGGCATTAACGAAAAAAACAGTTGTTTTATGCTATCCTGATCGGGAATTATACCGATTACACAAACGGAAAGTCAGCTGATGTGTGGTAACAATACAGTAAGTGAAAGTTGTATTTTAAAATATGCTCCCAACTACGCCCAACCAACAGTTACTGCCAGCTCGTAGGAGGTGGCATTTAGAGTCAGGTGTGTGTTATAAATATGCGCCCAACTGCGCCCAACCAACAGTTACTGCCAGCTCGTAGGAGGTGGCATTTGGAGTCAGGTGTGTGTTATAAATATGCGCCCAACTGCGCCCAACTAACACTTACTGCCAGCTCGTAGGAGGTGGGATTTAGAGTCAGGTGTATGTTATAAATATGCGCCAAGTCAATATGGTCAATCTCCAAGAAGCAGCCGCCGCAGTGGGTTTGCGACTTAACACGGCCAAGTGCGAATTGTTTGTTGATGGTGGAACTCATGGAGAGCGGGAAAAAGTAACCCAGTTATTTCTGAACGCGGTACCGGACATTCGAATTTCCAAACCGGAAGAACTGGAGCTGCTGGGCTCTCCCTTGCTGAAGGAAGCGATATCGGGCGCGTTGATGAGAAAGGTCGGTCAAGCACAAGTGCTTGCCGACCAGCTCGGTATATTGCCTTCACACCAGGGTCTGTTTTTGCTAAAGAACTGTTTGTCGCTGCCGAAATTGTTGTATCTTCTTAGAACGTCACCGTGTTGGGAATTCCCAGATGAACTGAAGAAATTTGACGAAGTCATCCGAGTGAAAACGGAACAGCTGACTAACGTAGCTATGTCCAGCCCAGTATGGGAGCAAGCCTCTTTACCCACAAAATTTGGAGGCCTTGGACTGATCAGCGCAGCGGGCGTAGCGTTGGCCGCGTACACCTCATCAATTTACGGAGCGGCCGACATGGTGTGCAACATCACAGGCAACGCCACCGTAAGAGACAAGGCCAATCAGCTAACCGAAGAGTGGACTGGACGTTATTCTCTGGAACCCCCGCAGATGGAAAGACGCCGTTACCAGTCAGTATGGACAGCATTACAGCACACCCAGACAGCAACCCGCATGATGGAGAATGCCGACGTATTTACCTCAGCTCGTTTGTTGGCTGCATCCTCACCGGAGTCGCGTGCCTGGTTGGCTGCTTTGCCTGTATCAATATTTGGCAATTTACTGGAGGACACTCATTTACGAATTGCCGTGGCGCGGCGGCTTGGAGCTCCGGTATGCCAGCAACATGTTTGCCGGTGTGGCAGTGATGTAGACAGCCTCGGCCACCATGGATTGGTATGCAAGCTAGCGAAAGGAAGGCATGGTGTCCACGCTGCTTTGAACGAAGCAACCAAGCGCGCGTTGAGCTCGGCAAAAGTGCCATC
Organism: Paramacrobiotus metropolitanus; assembly: GCF_019649055.1. NCBI lineage: Eukaryota > Metazoa > Tardigrada > Eutardigrada > Parachela > Macrobiotidae > Paramacrobiotus > Paramacrobiotus metropolitanus. The sequence goes on along the minus strand of NW_026570351.1, from coordinate 250,516 downwards.
GTCACTGGAGCCGGCGGGCTTAGACAGAGGCGACGGAAAGAGGCCCGACGGAGTGACAGCGTTTCCTTGGAAAAATGGCAAACCGCTAGTATGGGATGTAACCGTGGCAGATACATTCGCCCAAACGTACATTGCCCAAACATCTAGAGTGCCGGGAAGTGCAGCGGAAATTCGCGAAGACCGGAAAATAGGAAAGTATAGCGGGTTGGGAGACCGTTACATCGTCCAACCGTTGGCGTTTGAAACCACGGGTACATTCGGACCACGGACGAAGAAATTTTTTAAAGAGCTGTCGAGAAAAATCAGCGACTGTACGGGCAACCCTCGGTCAGGGGAGTTTTTGCGGCAGAAAATTGGTATCGAGATTCAACGAGGAAATGCAGTTTCTGTTCTCGGTACATTCAGCGACATGGTTGAAAAAGAAGACGTGTATTTTGCATTTAAATTAGCTGAACGTGAATGATGTGGAATTTTGTTATTGTTACTGTGTAATAAGCGATGTAACCATTAAAGATTCTTACGATCAATATGCGCCCAACTGCGCCCAACCAACAGTTACTGCCAGCTCGTAGGAGGTGGCATTTGGAGTCAGGTGTGTGTTATAAATATGCGCCCAACTGCGCCCAACTAACACTTACTGCCAGCTCGCAGGAGGTGGGATTTAGAGTCAGGTGTGTGTTATAAATATGCGCCTAACTGCGCCCAACTAACACTTACTGCCAGCTCGTAGGAGGTGGGATTTAGAGTCAGGTGTATGTTATAAATATGCGCCCAACTGCGCCCAACCGACATTTACAGCTTGCTCGTAGGCGGTAGTATTTAGAATTGAATATTTGCAGAGATCCCGCCTGCCAGTTGGCCGCCTCCCGCGAGGTGGCCGCCCGTTAGGTGTTTGTTTTTACGTTAACGGCCTGCATTTCAGAAAGTCCCGAAGGTATTTCGCCCACACACAGCTGCCGCTTACAGGTGGCAAAAACAGCCTTTATTGCGATTTTTTCCCTACTAATAGCGAATTTTGCTAGCGCGCAAAAGGCCTACCGGTATGTTTCATCACTTTGCAATATCGGACATCACTATAGATGCACGTAGGACGAGGCTGATATACAGTTATACGCATGTGTTGTTAAATTTCCAGTTGCAGATGCTTCCCGTAGCGTATACTTTATCTCAGGAATGGACGTCGGCTGCCGTGCCACATACTGGCTTTGCGCCGACAGATGTGCGGTATCCTCCACAAACACTGCAACGCTTTTAACGGCGTGGCGCAGGGTTTTGACGATGTTCTAAAGGAGCGCAATTCTAGAAGCAGCGCATGGATGTCCTTCATCAAGATGGCCGGATTGTTCCGTACGCAGCTAGTCAGCCTGGTTTCTTTCTTGGCAGACAGAATGTCCTTCAGCTGCGCGGCACACACGTCCCGGTCATCCGGGGTCACTACGTCCTCCCGCAACGGGTCGATGGGTCGTTGAAATCGAAAATATCCCGGCGGGCCTCGGTCAGGACGAACGCGTGGACGGTACAGAGATGCTGAATGGTTTCTTCGCTAGAGCGGATGCGGGTCATTAAGTGGTCCTGAAACTGCATCTCATGCCCGAATTCTATAAAACAAGGAGACAGCTCTAAAGTTAACCGTGGAAGATGATTCGGTCGGTGGCCTTACCTGATCGAAGCGTGTTACCTGAGGGAGGCGGAGGAACTGATGGCACATGTTACAGTGTCGTTTAAACCTGTAAGCAGTCTGTCGTTTATTGCATGATCATACGTTAAACATGCACTTGACTAGATTTATTTGTGGTGCCCATAGCTAACGAACAAAACCTCATGGTTTATCCTATGGCGGAAGGAAATGACCGGGTACAGAGTGTGCAGCCTTACTTTAGTCGCTAACCGGACTTGCACCACTTGAGATCTGGCCGTCGCATTCCCCCTATAGGGCAGGCGACTATTCGGTTCACCAAACTGTGGTGTAAGTCCGTCTAATCGTAAGTAACTTACGTAGCCAGATGATGCGTACGTATTAATGAAAATTATTAACATATTGTGTACGAATTTTCCGGTAGGGTGAAATAAGGTGGCAAAAGGTTCAGATACAAACTATTACATGTACACGGAAAGTGACCTTATATGAATCAATCCTCTGAACCTACATGAATACGCTTCTCATATGGTGTTTTACACGGCATAAAAGTTCTGGCATTACGTTTGGAACTTAAGACCAGGTCTAAAAAATCTCAGAAATTAAAAAAGCATTTTTTTAAACTGTAAAGTTGCAGAGCTTTGCGAATGCACTTGAATCGAGTGGCTTTATCGTTCACCTCCTTTCATACTGCCCATTTTACAAGTCAAATATACTATACGTTCAAAGAGAGATAATATTCCATGCCATGCGGACTCATGCCATGCGGTAATTACAGCACATAAGTGTAACTAGAGTTCAGGCAAGCCACAGAATCAGATGTTTCTTACCCGTCCTAAAATAAATCCAAATGACCTCCAAAACGACTCAGCAAAACATTGCAGGTCGGTAGCATATCCGAAGGAAAAGGCATGAGCTGCATGACCATCGCGACGATCACCCGCCGCCAAATTGGCAGACGACACTGGCAGTGCCGCTTTAGCGAAGAATTACAGGTTCTTGACCTTTATCGCGCGGTACTCTGCTAGCATCAAAGCCATCTGATGCGGGTGAGCGATACACCGGAAGCATGTCACTGCCGGACGATAATAACGATTATGTGGACATGACTTCCGGACTGTTGACGGAATGGGATACTTCTGTTTTGTCGATTTGCCGAACAAACCATGCAGACAGGATTTCTGCGCCATGGGCTCTGCAATGATGATCTGGCGGTCGCGGATCGAACGCTCTGTTCAGAAGCCGAATGCTGAACCTCCGCTTGGTGGAACTTGAGAAGCCGTTCACATGTGCGTAGAGTGGAGACTGATTCCGCCACGATGCGTTTTTCTGTTAGTGTGGATTGCGAAGATTCCCGGATAAGTTGTAGATGCGGGTTGTTCGTAGACTGATACGGTTGCGATTTCTTCAGTTCCAAAGAGATGTCCTCCAGATAAAATTCGTCGATCTGGGTTTCAAAAACAGCGTAGATAGTGCAGCGTTTCAGCAAGAACAACGTAGACTGTACGGCGCGTTCTCGCCGCAGTATCTACGTTGTTCTTGCTGTCCGCTTGGATGCTGGAGTTTGTCCGATGCACCGGATAATTGACGGGACCAGATGTTGGATAAGACATAGGATAGTCTCTCACGGGACTGGACACTGCGACTCAAGTTGCTGTGAGAAGAATGAACTGCGCTAGGAGGGTTACTGGCAACACCGTCGGTTTCCGATGGGGTTTGGGTGGAGATCTTGGGGTTAGAAACGAAATTCTATTGAAAACAGTTATTGATATGCACCGAGAACTGGCACGCTTCAGCTAAACAATCCAGACTTCATCTATTTTTAAAAATTGCTTTGGAATTAGTTTGTTTCCAGATTGATGCAGCTATTAAAAATTTCAAGTTAAAAAAATACGTCTGACTCTATATAACCAAAGTACTGTGCTTAATTTCGAATCCATAGCCTAATGTTAGATACTCAACTAATGTTAAGCAGGGCCGCTGTGGCCTGTGAGGGTTGCCTAGCAAAACAGATATACATTCAGATTCGCATACGGCCTTTTTATACGCTCTTGCCATCGTGGACTACGCTGTATGTTTATACAACAACAACAGCAACAACAACAACAACAACATCGGGGAATATCCATACGACTCCTAGCTTTTATAGTGCGATTTGCTGTAAAAATCAGCAAGTTCTGAAGACTGGAGCGTAGTACTTGTATACGTTATGTGAAGCCTTTTTTGTAATACTCCCGGCGCCTTTGGAGGCGCTGCGCTTTGAGTATGATGGCAGCAGTTTATTCGTACCAACCAGTTATTTTCCAAGCAAAGCCATTGTGATGGGCGCACGCAAAATATCCAGTATACTTGTTCTGTCGCTGCTGTTTGCTGCTTTTGCTTACAACATCGTAAAAGTAAATTAATGCAGCGCGAGGTCGCATTTTCACGAAGTTGCACAAATAAGCTCCCCGATTGTAGCGACCTTTTCTTGCCGATCATCGCACATGCTGCATCGAATATCGCGTACCGTATGTGACTTTTCCATAAATCATACCCTGCGCTCCTGCGGCGCACGCAGAGAACGGATACAGTAAGAAAGTATAATAATAATTTAAAAGAACTGATCTTTGTGCATAATCTGAAGTAGCGCCTGTAGCGGCAAAATGGGATGATAGACAATCATGGCATAATTATCTTTTTTGTCGTGGCGGCGGACTTACGTACGGCTTGCAGTCATGGCGGCGTTTATGCTTGTCACATGAAATTTCGTGTGAAGAAGCAGCTACAGCTTACACACGTAGAACAGACTAAGTAGGGCCAGTTGACAATCTGGGTACTTAACTGCACCAATCAAAATAACGTACCTACTTCTCTTTGCAGACAAAGGACTCCCTTCCAACGGAACGAGCACCCCTTAAGCGCCTTCCTTTGGACTGCGATGCCGACCGGTTGCGCCAGCATGCACCCACCACGCCTGCTGTCCACCCACTGTCCTTGGGCGCCGCCCATGTCGATCTACCCGATGAGTTTCCGTGCCTGGCCCAGTCGCCGTGCATGCTCTGCAGACGCAGTCGCGCCTTTCCATGGATATTCTGTCTGTGCCCAGCAACGTGGGCCCCGAGACGGTCTCGCCGAACAACCACATCACGATGGTCAGCGATCCGCCGTACGGTCCACCTGAGACCTCCGTCATTCTGCTGGGCTATTTGACGGTTTTTGGCAGTATCCTGGTGATGATGTCGCTCCGCGTCGACAAACAACTGTGAGTACCTTTACCAATTACTTTCGCTTTTTGCATTTGCTGACATACTGATTGGGCTGGCGTCCATGCCCATGTGTACGTTGTACATCCACGCTCGGGCGTGACCTTCGGGGGCTTTTTGTATGTGACATGTGGTTGACGATGCGTTATCTGGTGAGTAATGCGTTGGAGCTCAGCTTATCGGTTATCCCACCGGACGTAGACGTGTCGCTGCTATGCCTTTCTGTCTAGTGCATGTCCCTATATACGAGTATATTACAAATATTTACTTCTCTTTTTCTTGCATGGCTTCGTATTCCGGTCACCAGCTACAGTATATTATGTACTCGTAGCAAATGAGCCGGCAATCCTGTTTGATTTTATCGTTTGGGAGGAAGTGAAAGAATCAAAGCTGGCAATCGTATTAAAGCTGGCAATAGAAAAAATTTCTTTACAGGATGTAAATACGGGTTGACCGGTTTATTACGACCTTAATCACAAGCCGACGGATGCTCCGAACTGGTGCCCAATGGTTCCAGGCGCTGCCGGAGGCGGCGGCAGCGGTGGAGTTCCAACGGCGGTGGAAGCGGCGCGGACGGGAGTGGTCCAGGTACTTCGGGCAGGGCTGCCGGTGGTGGCAGTTTGCGTGGTGGAGCCGGCAGTGCAGGTGGCGGAAGTGGGGCGGGCGGTGGTTCAACCGGGGGTGGTAGTGGAGATGGCAGCTCAGGTTCAGGTATTCGAGCGTTGCTTGTACTTTCATGTTTTACTGTTAAAAACCTTTTCGCTATATAACTGCATAAAATTTGCAAAGCTGCACTAGCATCTTCATCTAGACTCTAACGGGCGGCTGCTTGAGCGCAGTGTTTCTTTCGTGAAGTTACAAGGCATACGGACTGCACAATAGCAAAAATACTGTTTCCAGACAAAGCTTAATTGACGCATTTCATAAGTACAAGTACCGTTATTTTTGCTTAAGCTCTTCCACTTATATTATTATTTTTACTATTGCACGAATGAACAAAGTTGCTATAATTGTAGTCGTGTTTGTGAATACAGCACTTTATTGATCAGTTCTTGTGCTTGTAGATGGAAATGACAGTGATAAGCAGGAAACCGGCTCAAAGGGCACCATAGCAAGCGGCAAATGGGCACTCTGTTAATCCAGGAGTAACAACCATCGCCACATTTATTAAATTATGCAGAAATGTACACTTAAAGTGTCCGAAATATGAGACATATCCAAGTACTAATGGAGTCAGTGGTTCCGGTGCCAGTAGAGTCAGTTTGAACTGCAAAATGGCGGATATATGGAGATTGGGTACCACTAAAGCCAGCTATTACCGTGAAGCATAATTTGATAACTGCAAGTTTGAATAGATGAACTGATCCGTCTGAATCAGCCTGGTGAGCGGTGTTGGCGAAAGAATACACTATGCAATTTAACCTTTGAAGGACCAAAGCTGTTAAGGAAGGAGGTGTACGATGCCGGTGCTATTGGTGATTAGCCGGATGTGCGCGTGCGTCTTATTGCGTGCCAGCCGGAAGCCGGCAACAGGATGGCGCCAGTCGCGTGGATTTCTGATTCCAACCATTCGGTAGGATACCTAATTGACAGCTGCTTATCCGAGCGAGGTCATGTTTGCATATTTCCGGAAGAGAACTGTGGTGTACGTACCATAACAGTAGTATTGTTGTCAGTGTAGTATTACTGTACTTGTGTTATACTGAATATTATTATTCATTCATTCAGTAATCATACTAAAGAATGGTTAATTATTAACTAAAAAGTAGGGACTTTACAATGGCGTGAAGTTAGTCAATCGAACTCATAGTGTTTTGAGAGAGAGAGAGAGAAAGAAAGAACTGTTGCAATGGTGCGCACAAGGAATTGGCTACATTGTGGGGAACTATGGTGATCAGTGCGAGTACGGTCGGTTGATCTGCATTGAGTCATGGACTGATGCAAGGTTTCCGTCGGTTACAGTACATAACTTATATTTTGTCAAAATGCATAACGTACAACAAAGGAAGAAATTACTATTCTTAGGAAATTGTTATTTTCGCCACCCTGAGTTCCTCAAAGTACTTTTGTCTATTGACACCTTTCACCAACTTTTTGGATATTCGCACCACCTTATTTTAAGTATTTTTTACACCACTATTGGCCATTCACCACTTTATCAGTCGAAGCTTAGCGAAGTTCTTCTATGTCAACGCTAACGCTTTGTCTATGTCAACGGAAAATGCGGTGCCTGTGAGTCGTCACCGCCGATGTGCCCGTATGCAGGCATGCGTGATGGCCCCTACATACAATACACTGACACAGGCCACATGTAACTCGAGAGTCGAGGAGCCAGTGCGTCGGCCATCGCCGGTCATTACATGCACGTATTCACGGCAACGTTTGCTACCGAATGCGCTGTGAACTTTTCGGATTTAAAAATGTTGTTGACAGGTTTTAAAAGGTCACCGGTTTACTTAAAAATCGGCGTTCTCGTGAAAACCCTCCATGTTACTAATATGATAAAATGGTTATCGTTTTTGGTAAAGTTAGCAATGGGGTGCTGCAAAAACGTCCGTGGGGACGTTTTTACAAGTCACAGGCGATGGTTTTTCTGCCATTATTAGAATGTTAGTCCATAATAAATAGTTTGAAATACTACGAATATGAAAGTTTCTGCTTAACATTTTCAAATTTCTATCGTAACTGGATGTTACGAACGGCTACCGATCACTTCGGCCGTTTTCATTTCGGCCACGTTCGTTTCAGTTCAGCCGAAGTTTTTCGGCCGCAATACTGTAGCCACTGGATGTAGTGCGACACTGCGACTACCAGTACAGAGTTAGGTGTACGGAAATTAACGCACACGCTGTTCGGTGATCTACGTAACATGTGCGACGCCCGACAGGGGAAGGCAGCGGCCGGATCAAAAAGTGGTAGCTGGTAACCGACTCTGTCTCGGCAACATTGCCTTCTTTTGCGCTGTAAACGTACCGACTTTTCTGATGGTTTGTACTTTGTAGCCATTGCCTATTCGGTTTCGATTTGCTGCATTTTCAATATTTGGTCACGAAAATTTTTAGTAAGCAGAGTTAAATTACAGTGTGTGAGCCATAACGCGCTCCGAGCCAAATGGCTGACAGTTGGCATTTAAGGCAGTTGAGTTTAAGAAACTGTTGGCAAATTATTCATTTAACGCGATTAACAATTACTCCAGAATTAGTATATGGCTATATGCTAACTAATTCTGGTGTAATTATTGATCCTATTGAATTAATTATTTTCCAACAGCTTCTTAGTTTCAAGTGAAATAATCAGTAAAAATACTAGAAAATCCTGGCTTTTTTATTTTGAAACTATACGATCGTCACATCAAAAGTACCTGACCACCTTGCAGCGCTTGCAAAGTGGTCTGCAAACAAAAGCCTGTATAGAAATGATATACAAAAATCCACGAGAACAGCGTCACAGTTCCTCCCGTTTCGGCTGCGATGCCGCGACGACCCCGTCGAGCATGGCCGTGGCCAGCATGACGTCATTGATATCCCGGTGCTCCGTGTACGTCTTCCCCTTCCGGTTGACGTCCTGCGTCCAGAACCCGACGATCTTCTCGCGAACGTAATCGAAAGCGGCGATATCGTTCAGGGCCTTCTTGGCCGCATCGCTGCCGGCAAACTGCGGTTCTTCCCACAGCGCCTTCACGACGTTCATCCCGATGGCCAGACCCAGTTCCCGGAACGCCAAGCGGTAATTGGCCGATTCCTTCTCGTCGAACTCGCAGTGGGCGAACGCTTTCAGACCGGATAGGGAGCACGATAAGAGGCGGTCCAGTAAGGCGGAGGTGGTGGCGATGCGCAGTTGCGATGTGCCGGCGGAAATCTCCTGCAAATTGGTAATTTCATCACTTACGGATTAATCCCGCTGCGTACTTTCGGAAAAAAGAAAAAAACGAATGCCCTAATTAGCAGGATAAATGGCAGACCCGTGCTACGAGGCTTTCCATAAGTACGGAGTTGGCCCTTTTTTTAACAGTTACTCACAATACAAAAAAGTGCTAAGTTGGTTCGACAACCCAATACCACACACAACATAAGCAACAGCGGCACGGTCTTCTTGTGCTCCGTAGTGATTTCACTGGCACATGATGGTCATCACTGGTTTGTTCAGGGTGTCATATAATATTTTCCCCACATAATCCACTAAACAATTCCATGTACGCTTTAAACTGGATAGTGGCGGGCGGCGGGCTGAGTGGATACACCTACTGATCAAACTTCTGTACCAGTACAAGTTTATCAGAATTGATTGTAGTGTAAGGGCCAAAAGCCGCGGCGTCTCTTGTTCGAGTTTGGTAACTATTTCAACAGTTCAAATTAATAAAATTAATCATGCTAATTTCGGCAGGAAGATAGAAAGCTTTTTAATTTTTCTAAATTTTCTTTCTAAACTTTCTTTTCTTTTTAATTTTTCTTAGTTTTTACTCGAATAATTTCAGCAGAAATAGCTGGAGAAACTCGTTCGTCTTTCGCTACCTGTCGTCCTCGGCGTATCAGCTCCTCCACGCGTCCCGCATCCACCAACAACCCACCCAGCCCCAACGCATCCGTTGTAGTGAACTGCCCATCCTGCACCATCTCCAGATAATCCCGCACCACCTCCTCCAACTCCGGGCCGGTCGCCTGCCCACCCACCTCCCGCGCCGTCTCCTGCAGCTGCATGGCGGTGATCAGCCCGTCCAGGGGATCGTGGTGGCCTTGGGATTCGACTAACGGTCGCGAGAGATCAACGCTCATCTTCCAGTACATCCGTTTCTGCCGGGCGCCGTAGGTAAATTTCCGGTGGGCGGTGGCGGCCAGTTCCCGGGCCCATAGGTTGAGGGTGGGTTGGTGGAGGCAGCGGGCGGCGTGGTCCAGCGCCCACATCCATTTGGTCAGGTAGTGGAAGTACTGACCGTCGCGGTCCCATTCCAAGTCGCGGTCGTATGGGTCCGATGGCTGGCGCTCGTCCAGCTTCTTCCCTACACATTAAATTAAAAACGCAATTAAAAACCACAGAGGTCTTCATTAATTTGTACTTCTCACTAGCCTGCTACAATACCACCATTCCCTTGAAATTTGCTTAATATAATTTCGCCAATATAACAACTACTAACAGTATTACAAACTTACAACTGTATGAAAACGACAGCAGAAAAAATAAAAACAAATGCGCAAATATAACGGAGATTTTGGCGTTTTTCCGTAGATAAACGGCTGTCTACGCGCGCACCCGCTCTGGGGCGACTACTTGGTGTGAACTACCAGTCTGCTGCTGTCGACGGCTGTCGACTGGAAACGAAAGTTTGCAATATTTTTCTCCATGCTGCAGCGATCTAACAACTGCACAGTACACTGATTTTTTTTATTAGAAAAAAAGGATCATTAAAAACTACAAGAGTAAATTCGGTAGTTAGTTATTTCCGCACTTATCACTGCATTTTCATCAGCTCTGTGTTGACACTCGACAGCCTCATACCGATACGAAGGCCTCCCAGCGTAGGATGATCGTCGCTGGCGCCATCCAAATATTTTTCCGGATATTTCTCGGAACGCTGACGCGCAAGGACTTGGTGCACATGCTGGATAATAGCCTGGGCTGAATCCGGTTTCTGCAGAGCGAGGAAGTTCATGACAGCGAAGGAGTCCGTCCAGAGATAGCGCGGGAGCCCCGGGGTGGTTGCGCTGGCGACAGCGCCTGTACGCTGCACGTAGCTTTCCATCAGTTGCAGCGCGAGAGATTTGCTCATTATGGCGGTTATGCGCGATGAACAGGAGAATAAAATTTTAAATATACACAGGAAAAATGATGCATTCATGCACTAAAACTTAGCAGCCAGAACAAGGATAAAACAGCGCATTTTTCTCCCGAAAAAATTTCACTAACCAAAATAACTGGGATTTTCCAGCGCTCTGAATAGCCGCATAATTGTCACCGGAAGTGGTGGATTGCGGCGAAGGTTCACACTTGTACGAACACCCAACATTATTATAGGAGGAACAGCCCGTGCACCCCCCCATTTGTAGGCTCAGCTCGGCAAGACGAAATGAGCGCCGAGACGCTTGCTCGCAGTCTGCTCTACTGCATGCATTTTCTGAATGCCTCTTTTTGAGTTTTAAGCAGCTTTAGCTTGCGTTTTTTAATTTGGCCTTTTGGCTTTTTATATAGTAATTCATTTTGTTATTCATTATTGTATTCCAGTATTTGATAAAATTGGAAGTACCACTTTGTGACATTCTTTCTGCATGTACATATTCCCCATTTTTGTTGTATTCTGAAATCGTAGCAGAAGAGAACAGACACCCCTAACTGGCCTAACAGCCACGAATCATCGCTGAGTTTTCATTTACACTTAAGCATTCTCGGTTTTTCTTCGGCTGTTCTCGCTTTCCACGGCAAAAGATGGACGGCGCTGATGCAAATCCTGACGTTCCGCAAGAACCCCATCAGCGTGAAGATCCTGCCTCTGTTGTGGAGAACACCGCCAGCCCCTCCAACAACCCGAAAACAGGAGAGGAAAGCAGTGAACCACCTGTGTCGGGTTCCTCAACGCTTGCTGCGACCAGTTCCAAACGTCCGCATTCCCCGTCCCCCACACCCTCCACCAGCCACGAAAACCTGCGTAAAATGCAAAAGACATCGGAATCCATCGTCAGCTCCTCGACGGTGGAGGCCTCCCAACCGGGAACGGCGGGACAGGCTTCGGGATCCCAGGAGGCGCGGGGTGCCGTCAATCATTTCCCCAAAGTCACCCTGGCGCCCAGCGTCAACGGGGAGGCCGTGAAGAAGTACTGCATTTCGGCTTTGGCCGGGGAGATCATCGGACAGTGTATCGCCGAGACCAAGGGGGGTGTGGTCGTGGAGGCGGAGGGGGCCGAGGGGGAGGAGAGCAGTCTGATGGATTCCGAGGACGAGGACGCGGTGGCCGCGGTGCTAGGGGGTAGTAGTGAGGATGAGTGCAGTTATTCCAAGGTGAGACTCGCAAAAGACCGGTTTTCGGTGAAATTTTTGTTCTAGTTTTTTAACAATGTTTGGACCGAAAGCAGTTGCGTAAATGCAAATTAATCTGCATTAACAACTGTTTTAACTTATGATTATTCGCCGCTTTTATAGTTTTATAGCATAATTATAATATCGGAAAAAAATAAAATGTGGTCCAGTACTGCTGAAAGTGTAGTATTATAGTTTTCTGTAATTACTAACTTGGAATTAAGATTAGGTATTTTAAAAAAATATATTTCTCTAATCAGTGATCATCCGCGGAATTTCGTTTTCTTGTTTTGTTTTGCATTATTTTGTAAATAAATTGTAGTACGCATTCTTCTCCGTCGTGTCACTCTTGTGTACTATGAAATTGACAATTTCGTCACAAGTTTCTTTTTTGTCGCTCACAATGTCGGCCCGGAAATGTCTCGAGCATTTCATAAAATTCCAGTATCGTAGTGAGCCGTAGAACAGTGGATATTCTCACTAGCGCATACTTCCATACATTTTCAGACTAATTTCAGTATAATGAATATTGTTGCGTTAATTTTGACGGTATTTTTAAATAGTATAAGAGTATCGGTTTTTCTGTTTGTCTTACCCGCTCCATGGTTTGTTGTTCTTGTTGTACATGCACGGTACACTGCACCAAATCCAGGTCCTTAATCATAGCGTGTGCAGTATTTTTCACTTTTTAATGACGTTTTTTGCGCCACACATTTTATTTTTATATTTATTTCGTGTTGATGTTGTTGACAGAAATTCCTTGTCGTATTTATTTAGGGTTATGTGAAACGACAAGCGCTGTACTCGTGTCTGACTTGCCAAAAAGCGTCGGGAGAAGTTGCCGGAATCTGTAAGATACTACGCTCTGTTGAAGTGTCTTATTGGTTCTCACATTGTCGCGATATTCCATTAACATATTGGATAATATTCGCCAGGTTTGGCGTGCTCCTATGCGTGCCATGAAGATCATGATCTCGTGGAATTGTACACAAAACGGTAAGGAGAACGTGATGGAAGGCATGGGTGGTAACAGAGAAATGCGTTTTTGAAATTTTATTCACAACAGCGGTGTAAATATCGACCATTATTTTGCTCGTGATATTTGAAAAAAAAGCTGTTTGTGACGGACCTGTATCGTGAAAAACTAATGCAAACATTCAGTAGCTGTTGTCATTTACATTTTGGAATTGACATTTTGAATATAAAGAAAATATTTCAATAAAGCCATCAACAGTTTAACAGTTACTATCGTGAGTTTGGATTTAACACAATTCGTCACCATAAAAATTGTCTGGGATGCTTTCGGTTAATTAATTACTTTGCGATTATCCCGGTAGTTTCTTTCATTTGCCATACCCGCGCAAATTCTAGCCAGTTTTTCACGATAACCGCAAATGTTATCTCTGGGGTATAATAAGCATTCTGTGCCGCAGTGTTCGCGTATAGACTTAATTTGGAAGCATTATTAATGGGGAAATTGTAACGCTGCATTATCGGCGGAATATGAGAATTCAGGCAATAATGCTCGCTTCGTAAAATGATTTGTTTTGCCTTTGCGACTTTTTCTCGTATGATCAAGCTGAAGGGCCGAAAGTTTTCTCGTATGATCAAGCTGAAGGGCCCTGCTTTTGGCTGTTCATTACTTTAATGTTGTACTGGACTTGTAGTAACGAAATTCACACAATTATCGAGTTTTGGGGAATTTCTTTTGATATTCTGTGTGCTGTATTTTTGTAGTAATTTCCGTTGTGACTGTGGTAATTCGCGATTCTCTGGTGTGGCCTGCAAGCTGATTCCGGAGAAGGACGCCATCAACGAGCAGAACCAGTATAATCAGGCAAGTAACAGTTAATTGTTCAGATTTTTGGCGATCAGTGGTTTTACCTTGCCATCTCTGTGTGTCTTTCCTGTTTTGACTTTCTTCTTATTTTGCCTAAATTCTTAACATTTCACGCATATTTTGTCAGTCTATATTTTTATGAAACGCGCGTGCTCGTATTGGTTATTTCTCGGGATCATGCTTTACTTTTAATCGGTTGATTTATAATAGAATCAACGCTTACTTTTGGGGCAACTAAATTTTTTTTAATTTGTGCGAATTTTGTTGGTTTGTGTTGATAAATTTTATTCTTGCCCGTTTATGCGAAAAACGAGCTGTTGAAGTGTTATTTTAAAATCAGATCTTTTTAAAAAAATCTGTAAGCGAATTAGGGTTTTTCCTATAATGTACGCAACGATTGCATGATCGGTGAGTATTCTGTGCCAGTGCACTACGATGTTGTTGTATACTGTCACTGTGATACGCAGACTACGCATTTATACTGTAATGTTGTTCCAATAGGAGCGCTTATGAATGCTAGTGAAAATGCATAATATACTCATAATTTTTCGAATTTCCAAAAATTGATTTGCAGTAGAATTCAAGAAAAACCGTCAAAGAAAAATTGTATTATTTAATTACGTATTGCTGATTTTGTTTTAATAAATTTTATTTGTGTTGATAGAATTTCAGCAACGCGTACTGCGTGTGCCATCGACCGTATCCGGATCCCAGGAGCCGGCCAATTTCTGCGGCGTCAGGTGCAATCGTCTGCGAGGACTGGCTGCATTTGGCGCACGTGCTTCAGCGATGTGGAATTGCTGGCTTGAAACATTTTGGTTGAGTTCAACGCTTGGGGCAACTAAATTTTTTTTAATTTGTGCGAATTTTGTTGGTTTGTGTTGATAAATTTATTCTTGCCCGTTTATGCGAAAAACGAGCTGTTGAAGTGTTATTTTAAAATCAGATCTTTTTAAAAAAATCTGTAAGCGAATTAGGGTTTTTCCTATAATGTACGCAACGATTGCATGATCGGTGAGTATTCTGTGCCAGTGCACTACGATGTTGTTGTATACTGTCACTGTGATACGCAGACTACGCATTTATACTGTAATGTTGTTCCAATAGGAGCGCTTATGAATGCTAGTGAAAATGCATAATATACTCATAATTTTTCGAATTTCCAAAAATTGATTTGCAGTAGAATTCAAGAAAAACCGTCAAAGAAAAATTGTATTATTTAATTACGTATTGCTGATTTTGTTTTAATAAATTTTATTTGTGTTGATAGAATTTCAGCAACGCGTACTGCGTGTGCCATCGACCGTATCCGGATCCCCAGGAGCCGGCCAATTTCTGCGGCGTCCAGGTGCAGTGCATCGTCTGCGAGGACTGGCTGCATTTGGCGCACGTGCTGAAGGACATCAGCGATGTGGAGGAGAAGCTGAAGGTGCCGCGCTCGCTGATCTGCTTGCAGTGTCTGCAGAAACACAAATTCCTCGGGCATTATCTCCTGGCCGAGACGGCGCTGGACTACCAGTTTGAACCGCTCGATCCCGTAAGTGAATGAGCACTACAAACCCTCGTTATTGCAAATTTCAAGCGAAACGAAGGTTTAATTTTATTAAATGTTACGCGTAAAAAGCTGTGTATAATATTATAAGCAACGCTTTTAAATAGTTTTAAGTTTTCTCTTATAAATGTCTGGAAAATATGATTATTACCTAATGACGATAAAAACTGAAGAAAACTGAAGGCTTTTTAAAAGCGTTTATTGATAATGTGAAAATTGGTAATGGAAATTTTAGCGGATGCTGTAAGCGAGAAATATTGGATTGTTTTATAGTTTTTAAATTTCGCTTTATACGGATTACGGAGAGACTAAAATAGCCAGAAGTGAAAACTGCGTCACGGCGCAGCGGATGCGCAAGAAAAGGAATAAACTGAATAATTTTTATATGAATCTTCTGCAGAAATACCAGATTGATGGCTGTGCGCTGAAATACGTGGAGAAAATGTATCCGGACATCAGTGCGATCGACGAAGCGGCGTGGACGCCCATCGAATGGTACGAGAATCTCTGCCGCTGTCCTCCTTGCCAGGTATTGCATATTATGTGCTTTTTTTCTTTCATCTAACTACCGAAGAAGCCGCAATGATTGAATACTCGTACTGTCCGTACCGATAAAGGTTGATGTTTTAAACTATGAATGAAGTTGCTTTCGTTGCGCCTATGTTACAGTGTATTGCATAAAGGGCCGAAATCTGTTCTAGAGATGTAATTGTAGTGCAGTGGTCTATTATGTAGTGTGTGTCGTAAGAAGCATTAAACGTGCGCTTGTTGATAGTAGAGAGAATTCGCATTTCTTTTCGAAACAGTGGTTAGTGATTTTTCTAAATTGGTTTTTCGTTGTCCAGTTACAACGGTTATCTGCATAATTTTCCTATAATTTTTTTAAAAAATATTTGTTCGTGTATCCAGTGCGTTTTGCGTTGCGAATTGCCTCGCAGATATGCTGTGTTTTCGCGCAGGAACTGTACAAGAAAGAAGAGGTGGAGTTTCTGATGGATGGAGATGATTCGGCCGGGGAGTACGAGGCTAAAGGACGCGAGAAGATCCAGGAGGAGAAAGGCCGGCTGGATAATGTCGATCACACGCAGTTCCTCATGGGCGAGCTGGATCGCTACGGGCAGATTGAGTTCGCCAACCGTAAGTGAATACATTAGCCTAGCTGCATCTGCTGTGCCGTTGTTCCGTTGTCTTTGAGCATTTTCACATTAATTTGCAAATGATCATATCAACAGTACGATCAGCGTTTTAAACGCAATTTTTAATATTGCACTGCTGAATTTTTTCCGTCGACGTGCTGGATATTTCGTGGAGGCAGTACGGATGGAGACAGTGAAAGTCGTAGAATAATGGCAGCACGCAATAGGCGCTCATCGGTGTTAGTTGTTGTATGGCCAAAAGAAATATAAGATTGTGTGAGTTTAATTGGTTACGGATTTCTGGAGAACGGAAATTTTTAGACTGAATGAACAGTTTTGAGATTTTTTTAATAAGGAAATTTGCAGTAATTTTTATGACACTTTAGAGTGTTTCTTAAACAAACAGAGAAAATATGCGAAAGCGTCAGCTGTGTATAAAATTTAAATAGAAGGATAAGTAAAAGGGCTTTGTGGTATCGATACTGCAGGAAGGCGAAAGAGAAGCAAGCGCTATGAGGATATCCAGTTCTAGCAATCGTTTAATCGTACATAAAGGCTGTGCATTAACTCAGGCATATTTATTTTTTAATTGTCAGAACAAATTTTTTGTTTGATTAGGCGTGGCTCAGATGCGGCAGGAGTTGAAGGATGGCATGCAGTCACTGGCGCGGGAAATGTCGGAAAAAGGCCAGGTGAGACGTCGTAAATGTGTAGCTAACCAATATTCACACTGCCGTCAATAAAATTTGTTTTAGTGGGAATTCAGTACTTACGAAAGTGATTGTAAAATTAATCATAGTATAAATTCAATAATAAAAGTCATGTATTCATAACAGAAATTCAGAAATGTATGTTTTTTTCTTGCTTATTGTGGAGAATAATTAAGTGGAAGTCAGGCGTGAGCGTGGATTTAGCTATTTACGAATTTCCAGTTTTTTCGACAATGATTTGCATAGTCTCGAGATTTTCTGGTGATAATTTTTTTAAAAATCTGTGACGTGCTAGTTGTCTGTTTGTGCCTTTGCGGCGCTCTGTAGAGAGTTTCTTAAAGTACATGATGTCCGGTATTTCGAGTACCGGTCCATATAAATTTCGACGGGAGCAAAGTTCCAGCGTTCTCTCGATAATTAATACACTACCGCTGGAAAAAATTGTATTTACAGTAATTGTACAATACAATAGTAATTTGGTGAAACGTTTAGAGCAATTCTAACTGTTATGGCTTGTTCTTGTATAAATTGAAGCAAGTTGCTGTGTACTGGTTCATGAGATTTATCTGTAAATAAATAACATGGTAATAAATAATATTTTTCTAATTTAATAAAATGACAGTTATGAACTTATACGCAAAATTAAAACCAGTTGAATTAAATTGCACGCATGATGATTTGATTTGAATTGCTCAGGCGGAAGTGCAGGCGGCGGATGTGATGCGGCTGTTCGAGCGGCTGCAGGAGGAGCGCAAGAAGAAACGCCAGGACAACCAGTCACCGGCCGGTTTGTGATGTTTCCGCCGTTTTATGGGATGGTTTCTGCACTGTTTTGCTGTCGCTTCGTTGCACTTCATCCGTTTGTTTTTGTTAATTTTTTATCGCTGTACAGAAATGAATAAGTGATTGTGTTGAATGCGATGCTGGAATGGTATTTCAATTGGGAATGTGAAATCGTTTTTTAATCACGGGCGTAGCGGTCCGTTTTTTTGCTGCGTTATTCCAGTTTTCGATGCATGATAATGATAAAATTTGGACAGGCTTTTTATGTAAAATGTTGCTGATGGATTGCAAAACGGACTACCAAAAAAATTAACAAATCCTTGCCCACAGAAATAGAAAAAAGTTTCACACTGCACGTAACTCATATTCAGCATAGAACACGTTACTGTTAGTTTTATACATAGATGTTACGAATATTATTATGGTTCCGAAGTATATATGCGGTATTACTGTTAGTTCTCGATTACAGATTATCTAGATACGGAGGAAAATCTTTAACAGTTATCGTACGTATTAGGTTAGAAATGTCTCTTATTTCAATCCATAATTCTTACGGCGCAGTCAGACACGGCTGGTTAAAAGTTGGATTAAAAAGATGGAGTGTAACACATATTTATTTTTTTGGGTTACTATTCTCAAATACTCGGAAGTGGCGCGCCCGACCACAGCCGTATCACACTTCACAAGTCGTTAATCAGATCCCAGGGCAGTAAAGAATTTCTTGCACCAGCGGAAATAACGTGGTATAGGACCATAGGTGACACCGGCATCCTCGCCACACGCTGCCTTGAGCACGTCCAGGGTGACAATGTTCATTAAACGCCGATGCAATCTGTAACGAATAACGATACCCATTCGTAATCGCAGTTAAAAAGTCTGCATTTGCCTCTCTTCACGGTTTACGTTGAAATATTTCGACTTGGGTCAACCAGCGCAGGCTTATTGTTATGAGAAGTTAAGAAGTGGCAAATGTCGAAATAAAAAAATCTCTGCCGCTGTCGAAACCATGCAGCGACAGACATCTTCCTGTTGTGTTTACTGTATAGTACAGATTTGTTCTTATTACCGATCTGTAAGCGGTGCACCATGATGTCAAATACAGACAGGCTGAAACAACCAAACTTGTGATGAACGTGGCGTACTTACCGGCATTGCCAATCCAGAAAATCCGCAGTGTAAGTATGACCCCGTGCAGGAAATGATTCCAGTGCCCCAATCAACTCGTTTTTAACCGTGGGAAGGTTGCTCAGTGCTTTCTTGCAGGTGAAAGTGCGGATTATAGGTGTTGGCCGAGGTCCGGAATACGGCACGTGCGGCGGACAATGTCGCTGACATTGACCTGCGGCCAGAATACGCGCCAGTTCCATGGCCGTGGAATAGGACATTGAGGCGGCCCTTGTCCAACACAGGTGAGAGCATCTGCCAACGGTCTACAAAGTATAAGCAATTATTCTATCTTCTGACCATATTTTATGTATGTATGTGTAGGTGTACGTATTATATCTACATATAAATGCATATACATGCTATGTATATCTACATACATTGTATACATATGCATATATGTATATAAGAATATATGTATATTTTATGTATATGTATTTTATTTATGCATGTATATTAAATATACAAATATACATCGTACGTAGTATGTAACAGGAAACATTAGCAAAGGAGTTGCGATTTGATATACATGTACCCGCATAAAAAGTCAGTTATAGTTGCAGCAGTGGTCTCGTTGAGGGTAAGTCCAGCGGCGAAGGATGTATCGACAATTATCATTGGTTCGGTGTGCGCCCGGAATACGGTGTCCAAGGATCGCGAGCATTGTTCCGCCGCTATCTCGTTTTCTATTGTACAGTTGCTCACCACCTCAGCCGATGTTGATACCGTCTGCTGGCTGCTCGCTGCGACGATGAGCATACACGCTATAAAATAAATGCGCAGAGCCATAATTTTATTCATTTACGTCAAGAATTATTCCCTTTTTAAATCTGGTTCAAGCTGGTCGAGTAGTGAACGTTTTATGTCGTTGTTGAAGAACTCATGCAACCGCTGCTGATGTGTTGTCTGGGTACCGCGGAAATTAATCATGATACAAATAAAACGGCTCCTTTGATTGCCTGTGCAATTTTTATCACGACCAAGAGATCTCGCATTTGGTTTTCAGAATGAGTAGTAATCAAGACGAGTGTACTGTATCGGAAGAAGTAGCTTTGCGTATCGATTTGTACTAACATTCACATCTGCCGGCAACAAGCACTTCCGCGGATATCAGTGGGACTTTTCCTTGCGTCGGTTGATACAAACTACAAAGTACTGTACTGACATACTATAAATTACACTGGGTTGTGTGAAAATTACTACGAAAGGAAACTAATTTAATTGCAAAAAGTATTCTTAACCTTTCAGTGAAAATACTCCCGGCCAACTGTATGAGCAACCTTTTCGGGCGGATTCTCCGGTACTTGCCTAGCGTTTTGTAGATGAACCTGAAATGATTAATTTGCGGTTTGCAAAGGTTTATCCAAAACACATTGCGCATACAAATGGTACATGCAAATGGTGCGAATATTGATTACCGGCTAATTTGAGGGTCCGTACTAAAATTAACAAGCAGTCTTTCAGACAAGTTGTATCAGTAACATGTGACAACGGTAGCTACCGTACTGAATGCAGTTATTCATTGACTTGCATGTGTATCAGCATATGAACACTGGGGCGCTTACTGCACGGAGAAATCAAGAGTTCTCAATTCTAATGGTAAGCCTGGAGTGTTCGGCTGGCACTTGGGCATAATTATATAAACACCTGAACTTAATTGACCTGGAAGATGCGTGGATCTTTTAAGGCAGTTCTGGACATTTTTTCGATTAGGTTTTCTTGTACTCTAGTTTTTTTGTAGTATTTTCCGCTCTGTGCAGAAATGAGTTATGCTTTGTTCGAATGGTATATCAATTGGAAACATACATGAAACTGTTTTTAACAATGGGCGTAATGGTCCTGCTCTTTTTGTACTGCTCTTTTTTTATGTAGATGTCCAATAGGACACCGCTGGCTCGAATTTGAATGTGTTTTCCAATAATTTCTCACGTGTCGCACGTCAGCAGAAGTTAATCGAAGAGATGTACAAAAAGCCGTAGAACGATGGCTGCTCAGGGCATAATTATCTACGGTTTTGGACAAGATAGCTCTTATACGGCTTAAATGCTGCGACTTATTAAACATCATTCGCCTTATTTTTTATATAAACTATATATTATTCAAAAATAACTATTCTCGACTACTTAATATGCACAGAATAGGTTATATAGCAGCTGTAGATATAATGATATTATTCGTAAGTCGTATAGTTTATTATCCGGAGCGCAGAGTACAATTTGAATTTTTCAGCTACATCGCTAGAAAACATTTAAATATGCACTTCAATTTTCAAACAAATTCTTTAACACTGATCAGATTAATAGGTTTTCAAGCCGTGTATAACATTTTTGACGCTTCCTGAAGTGTAATTTCGGGTCTAATTTGTCAAGTACTCTGTCCGCACCACAAGCGCTAACTGGTACCCGTAGTGATAATAAAGAAGTTCTTCCACCAACGGATATAACAAAGCATATGAGATACCAGCATCTGCGCTACAGGCAGTCGCAACCAGATCCACGGTTTTAACCTCCGTCAAACGTCGATGGATCTATCTGCACCAGTGCCCACCCGGGACCACAATAAACAATTCCTGCATTTGCTGCTTCGGAGTCTACACGAGGTACTTGCTACGACGTAATGTATCTCTACCAAGCGCGTACGCAGGTTGATTAGTATGAGAAGTTGCGAACTGAAAGATGCCAAGAAGTTCTCGGTTACTGTATTAAGTTTGCATAAACTGCAGAAGGGCACGCGACTGTACCGCTATAATAAACCCACGTAAACAGCGGCTGCAAAGCGCCATAATTATGAAAACATTAAAAAAACAACGCGCCACTACATAGTCGGTAGCCGGATCGGGATGCCCATTATACCCTTACTAATGACCACTGCATGAGAGCGTACGTACGTATCTGTACGCGGTTCACTGCACATTACGAAAGCTGTTTCAAATAGCGACAGATTGAGCAGAACTGGATTTTCTTCAAACGATTCTGTAGTATCTGTACATGTGCAGTACTCACCTGCATTGCCAGTCAAGAATAACCACAACGAGGGAGCGGCTGTCCTTGTTCAGTGAGCCGCTTGCACGAAGAAACTCGTTCTGAACAGTAAGGAGGTTGTTCAGTGCTTTCTTGCATTCCACTGCCCTGAAAATTAATAAGTGTTGGCTGAGGTCCGCAATACGACATGTGCGACGGACAATGTCGCTGATATGGACCTGCAGCCAGAATCCAGGCAGGGCCGGTGGCAGCCGTAAAGGGCACTGATCGAGGAGGCACAAGCGTCAGTTCAGTTGAGAGCGTCACTTAGCGGTCTGAATTTTATACGCCATTATTAATTTTGACATTCTGGTTTGATAATTAGCAAACTACATAATTATATATGCAACACCATATGCTTCGGAAAAGTGCAGTCGATTGCGAATTTACTTACCCGCATAAGAAGTTCGTTACTGCTGACGCAGTGGCCTCGTTGAGGATACCGGCGGTGAATTGGCCCTTTTTAACATGATTAGCTTCTCGGAGAATATCTGCATCGTAATGTCGAAGGATTGCGAGCATGTTCGGCCGTATCCTGGCCTTCTGCTGTACAGTTTTTTTGGCATCTTCCGAACGACGCCCTGACGGCTGCACAACCTTTGCCTGGCAGAGAGGAATGTGTTCAGCTTGGGATGTCACTTGTGTGGATACTGTTGCGCCTTCCCACCTTAAATCTACGGCGGCAAACGCAGGTGCAGCTGCGTTGGAAGCGGAGGAAAAAAGGCGCAGCTGTATGCGTACTTGTTCGGCAGGTATATCTTTGCTCCGATAGCTTTTGAACAATGGGCCTTTGGGGCCCGGCCGCCATCGCCATTATCAAAGAACCGGGCAAACGACTGGAACAGCAAACAGGGGAGAAGCGTTCCCATGGATTTCTACGTCAAAGATTGTCGTTGGCGATACAGCGGGGGAACGCGGCCTCAGTTTTGGGAACAATGGAAGGAGCAGAAAAGTTAAACGAAGTTTTAATGTTGTAAAAATTGTGATGTTTTTTGATTATGTAATAACACGTTGTACCACAGGTGAATAAAGATATATCTAGCTGTTATTACTGTTGCTGCGAAATTATCTTTCACCAACTGACATGGATGCGCGATTATGGCACGTTATCGCTGTATAAATGCAACCACCGCGCCCTACGAGTAGCTGTCGTAGAGAAAATGCACTGGCCTCGACCGATCAAGGCGCAGGCTTAATGGTTTACTGGATTATACGTGCATTCTTTGTATCCGTTATCAGGACTAAAAAATCACTCAATTAGTTTTTAAAGCAATTGGAACACTTGTGCTCTATCCTAACAGATTCATTGCGGCTTATTTGGATTTTGGATTACCTGTTGACAGCATTCAGTCCGCGCCTACAATGTCTGGGCATGGCCTTGCGCAGCGGTTTGACCTTTGTTATAACCTGTTGGTACAGTACAAGTTATACCGAATATAAAAATCATTTATGAAGGCGACTGCGAGATAATTTTTTGGTGAGAGCATTTTTAAAAATAAAATCCGTCCAAAGCCGGGAGCAGCGCAGCAGCTTTTGCGGTACGTAAAGTAGTTTCGTTGTCGAACTGAGGCTTTTCTGCATGGTGTTCTGCACTACCGCCTAAAATTACACTATGAGCACAATTTAATATTCCAGGCAGATATCTCAAACACTGATTGCCGGAGTTCAGTATATAAGGCTTTCCCAGACATCATGATATTAGTACAATGCGGCATGGCTGATTTGAGCAGGCATTGAAAAATTAATATGCAACATTTTACAGAAGTAACGCCTTTTGCTGATAATATTATTTTTCCCCGTCGCATACGAAAAAATTAAATAGAATTACGTAATTCGAGCTGCTTTTCATTAATTGGTTCTGTTTGCCACTCAGAATACGACATTTAATACAGAATATATTGGTTTTTAATTGTAGCAGTAGTAATAAACTTCGTAAATGTAATACATACGATAATGCCTGACAAGACAAGCACAAGACCTTCTTGCACAAGCCGGAAAAACGCGGTACGCGTAACATCAGCATCCTCGGTTATGACCTTAACCAGATCCACGGTGATAACTTCCGTTAATCGGCGGTTCATCCGAGTGACGTACCGAGTGAATGAATGTACCGAGTGAATGGTAGTGCCAAAGGTTGTGCACGGAATGAAATGCAGTGCCCGAAAAGGTTGTGCACGGAATGAAAGGCAGTGCACAAGGTTGTGTACGGAGTAAAAGGGCGTGAAAGGGTGTGTACGGAGTGGTCACCAAAAGATTAGTATGAGCAGAGTCATAGTTTTAGGCACGTTTTAGGCACTGCAAGAATTATACGGAGGCACAATCTGTTTTCACCCGACAGACCTGAATACCCGCAGTCGGCATTAATACGTATAGCAGTCGACATACGAACAAACTAATGGCATTTAGCCTGTTGATCATGGCCAAAGCAAGATGGTTCTCTGGATTATGTGTGCATTCTTTATCTTGACCCGGAGGTCTTACAATGATTTTCGGAACAACTAGGATGATTGTACTGTATCATCGAAAGATCCCCCCTGGCTTATGCATACGGGGTTTCCCAACGGCCATCTGCACATCCCTGAATATTGTAGAACAGCAATTATCGTTGCTGATCACCTTTCTTGCCACCGATCTCATACGAGTATTACGTATAATTTTAATACCAACCTATTCAGTAGAACTTGGTGCTCTGTTTATTTACGTAAATGTTAAATTAGGTCCCTGTGTATAGGGTTTCGGTAATCACTATAGTGGTTACCGCCCGAACTTAAGTAAACAGCTGCATGTATTCGTGCTGCGTGCTTTTTGTATTCGCAAAGTGCAATTAATTTGGGGACACCGTTTCGAAGCATGAGATAACATGTTACGCTACCAATTTATCGATCGGCGACGCCGTTGAAAAGATGCGAGAATAATGTACAACTACCCAATGCTGCAGCGATTTTGTTGAAATGTTGCGAATACTTTCAAATATTGTATGATTTTTAAGCGCACATTATTTATACCTTAACTTTTAACGATTTTGTGATATTTTCTCGCTATCGTATACGCGTATTATGTCGCCTTTCGTTAAAGCAGCCGCCGTCATGCACTTGCAGACAATAATATTATAGGGAACAGTCCTATTTTATTCTCTTCTTGTCAGATGGTTAATGGTTGTACAACCTCAAAGATAAAAGGACCTCAAAGATTCAATTTGATTTTCTCGGCTGAATTGCCAGAACTTGCAGTTAGACAGTTAGAGGAAAAATGTAACGGCTTTCTTATGTACTCAGGCGACCGCTTCCGTACGATTACTGGAACACGAAAGCACGTCTCGCACCAGGGGAAAGAGCGTGGTGTACGTGACACCGGCATCCGCACCGCACGTGGTTTCAACCAGATCCAGGGTTACAGTTTCCATTAAATGGTGATTCGCTCTGCAACATGGTCACTCGTTAGTCGGGACCTTTAGTTACCTTCTTTCTTCATTAGTACGAGAACCGGCTATTGCCGTTTAGTGCATTACGTATTCCGCATTCGCAGTGGCGAATTAGCCGACAAATTAAAACCATGCTACACATTACTACTATTTTTATATACATTAGCTAAAGCCTAGTGGTATAATAGCTTTAACTTTTAACTTTCTGTTAGATACTTTTTCGGGGAAACCAGTTTTTTTAAAAATGGGACAGTTTTCGTTATGGGGTTATAATGTTGTAAAAAGATTATTATTTAGGATACATACGAAAGAAAAATTATTCAGAAAATTTATTGCACACTAAGTCTTAGTTTTTTGAATGTGGTAAGTACATTACGAGAAATTTGGGAATAGCAAGGTCTTGTAACAATAAGTTTGCACTACTACATGGAGATTCTGGAAATTACATATTTTAAACGGTGCCAAATTTGGACATTTTTATTTACCGGCATTGCCAATCAAAAAAGTTATCCAGGGTCTGGGGAAAAGGGGCTGGGCCAATAGCACGCTGAATTTCACCCAAAACGCCATCGGCTTTAAAAGTGGGAAGTGCTGTTTTGCATTTAACAATGCGGATTAAGTGTTGGCTCAGATCTGGAACACTGCACACTCGGCGGAAAATGTCGCTGGTATTTACAGTAATTCGCGGGTTGTGCAGAAACCAATGAAGCTCCATGGTCATATCCAGTGGGAAAAACATGGACGCGGCAGCTGTTCAAGACAGGTAAACGCGCCAGCCAGCGGTCTAAAGCAATATGAGCAATTATTATCTGTTTAGGCTAAAAATTAGTGTTGGCTGGGTAATTAAATATGCATTTGAGTATTTCATAACAAGAAGTACCAGTAAAATTGCTGGTTGCATTGTCGACTTACCCGCATACAAACTCGACTGCGGCGGCGGCAGTGGTCATGTTGGGGTCACCGGTGGCGAAGCCTGCTTCGAGTGTTTGCAGTTTTTCTCTGTTCTTGTTTAGCAGAGCGTAGAAAGATTGTAGGCACTGTTCAGCCGCTGTCTGATCTTCTGTTGTGCAATTTTTTGGCAACTCCGTCGTTGGAAGTGAAGCCACCATTTGGCTGCTTGCTGCTACGATTACGAGGCATGCCATAAAACAGATACGCGGTGCCATAATTTTTAATGAGACGAAACTGCAAGGAATATGTGGCTGCAATATCGCTTTCCACCTGGATAAGCAACCGCTTTATGTTGCCGGTGTAGGGAACGAATAATATCACTAAACATCTACTGCGCTTTATATAGCCGAAGAAAGACACAGGTGGATCATGGTGCAAGCGTGATGGTTCCCTAGATTATGCATGCATTCTTTATCACAAGCGGAGATCTTGCACCAGTTTTCAGAACAGCAAAAATGAATGTACTAGTACTCCATCATAAAAAGTTCCTTTACGGCTTGCTTTTGTACGTTGATTTCTAGCAATAAAATGTACACCTTCGGTTGCAGCATGTATGACATTCCTGGATATCAGTTGGTAAAACTCGGTAAAAGTTACAGTACAAAGAATGTGCGATCAGTAATCCCGAAGAATACGCGTACCGCCTATTTTTCTACTTATAGCAACGTATTGCTTTTCGAGTGCAATTATTCGGTTATAGCAGTTATTTAAGCGGCACAACAATAACAATTCTGAAATAGAAACGAAAATATGACATTGTGAGCAAGTACAGAGTACACTACATGCCCAACTGGGATGTCGGATTGCGATTGCGGTTCAATTCTCACTGGTGACCGTCGGTCTGCGTTTCGTTTTCTTTAACCAAGTGTAAAATCGCAGGTGTAGACCTATTAATAGTAAAACGAGAGCTACCTACTGCCAAAAAAAAATTAATTCTCTCCCTAATTGCATTGTCCGCTCAGTGCGCTACACTTTTAAGTTACTGTACTGACACCCTGCACTCGGAGAAGTTTTGTACAGTATCAGTAGTACGGCACTGTAGCCAAAGGAACTGCTTGGTGCTCCTCTTACGGACTGGTCAATTAGGGTTTGTGATGATGCACCGAAAATTGGTTTAGAGATTAACTTTGCAAAGTGCGAGTTGTATATTTATGGCGGGACTGAAGCGGAGCAGCAGGATATTTATGACCGATTTGCCGTCGTCGCACCTGGAATTCAAAGGGTGACTCCAGAGACACTGGAACTGCTTGGTGCTCCTCTTACGGACTGGTCAATCGGCCGCTGCTTGGACGGCAAAATTGACCAAATCAAAAAACTGACAGATTCACTGAGCGTCTTGCCGGCGCAGCAGGCGCTATTCCTCCTTAGAAACAGTCTATCGCTCCCAAGGCTTATGTATACGCTAAGAGCGGCCCCTTGCAACAAATATCCGGAGAAGCTAAAAGATTTCGACCACGTGATTAGGTCGAAAGCGGAAGAGATTACGAATGTTAAGATGGATGAATGCACTTACGGGCAAGCTACTCTGCCGGTCCAGTATGGGGGCTTGGGACTGCCTAAAGCCGAAGAAATCGCAACGCCGGCCTATCTCTCCTCGCTATATTCGACCGACGAATTAGTACGCACTATGGTGCCTGAAGATTGCCCCGATGATCGGTCTGACGTTGAGTTATACTGGCAGGAACGTACAGGAAAGGGTGCACCAGCGTTAGAAGACCGGAGTAACCAACGCTTGTGGTCGGATATGCTGACTGCCGGGAAACTGGACGCCTTAATGGAGAGTGCCGACGTTATTGCATCTGCTCGTTTGTTGGCTGTCTCCACTAAGAATGCCAGTGCCTGGTTGTTTGCGCTACCGGTTGCTAGCCTTGGCACATTGCTGGACGATGCCGGTCTGCGGATCGCTGTTGCTTTGCGGATGGGTGCACCAGTATGCAAGGAGCATAAATGCCGTTGTGGGGAAATGGTTGACGCGTTTGGCTTACATGGCCTGTCGTGCATAAGAAGTCAAGGAAGGTTCAGGCGGCACGCCAGTCTGAACAGTGTAATCCAACGGAGTCTGGGTTCAGCAAAGGTGCCGACAATCTTGGAACCGCCCGGACTGAGCAGATTAGATGGGAAACGGCCGGATGGCTTATCACTCTTTCCTTGGAAAAATGGCCTTCCTCTGATTTGGGATGTGACGGTTGTTGACACGTTCGCTACGTCGTATGTAGCCAGATCTGCAGCTGATGACGCGGAAACACGAAAAAGAAACCTTTACTCGGAACTGACTGATCGACACTTTTTCGAACCAATCGCCCTCGAAACGATGGGAAGTTGCGGCGGTAGTACCCGTCATTTCATCAACGAAGTTGGCCGACGCATTAAAGAGCAAACAGGAGAAGCGCGCGCCACCGAATTTTTGTGGCAACGTCTAAGTGTGGAAATTCAGCGCGGGAACGCTGCTTCTGTTCTGGGAACGGTTGGGTGTTCTAAACAGCTTGAAGAACTGTTCTTTTTGTTCTAAATTGGTTTACCAAGTTCAAGTGTAAATGGCTTTTAGCTTGTACAATTTGTCAATAAAGTTATCCCTATGTAGCCAAAGGGAAGTAAAGCCGATTGCGTTCAGCCAGTAGCCAGCAGTTCACATGCAGCTGCAAGCTGTGTGAGTGAGCTGTGAATGCGGTCGTACAACGTACGCGTGGCTGCACAGCTAAAACTTTCTCCGAGTGCAGGGTGTCAGTACTGTTACTCGTATACTTCCTGCGCTACAGCGATTTCACTGAAACAGTCATTCGGAATGCTTTTTGCTGCTCTTCCTGATTTTTTAATCGCACAGTTTGTCTACTGTAACTTTTTACTGACGTAGTGCTGGTGTTGTATGCACAAATAGCCTTTTACAACTGTTATGCTTTACTTTAATGTGTATTGATTGATGTTGTGTGTATTGAGCTTAGGTAACTGGATGTAAATACGAGAAATTGCAGACGACACTCAACATTTACCGGGTTTTCCGCAGTTGTACAACACAGCGACGTTTTCGGATTCCTTCCAGTTACAGTGTCACTTGCAGTTTCTTCCATCTTTGTGTTACTTCCAGTTTCTTCTAGTTTGTGTATATGTCGTGACAATAGAATTTAATTATCTATTGTATCGTACCATCAATGCTCAACTGGAGCAGTTTCCAGCTACCATTTAAATTTTAAACTACTGTTCGAAAACTGCTCAAAAAATAATTGAAGATCAGTATATTTTCGTTATACTGCAATTGAGTTTGAAATGTATGAAAAAATTCCTTGATACCTCAAGCACTGCCGGGCTAATTATCTTTGGCTGTCAATAAAAATACGACACTATTTATTTCAGGATGACTGCATGCGCTTCTACTGCTATAATGCTACAATGCGCTAAGATTTAATTTTGAAATATGTTATCTCTTCGTTATGTCCCTTTTTTATTGTGTTCATATGAGCCGTCTTAGTGCGCTGACTGCGCTCCCGCATAATGTAGGAAACAGTTATTAATCTGTTTTTTTTCTGCTTTCGTTAGATGGTTTTACAACAGGCATAATTTATTCGGAGCTCGAAGATGTCATCAAAAGTTGTCGGCCGCACTGCCAGATCAAGTTTAGTTAGAATTCGTGCACCAGGTTTCTTATTTACTCAGACGACTGCGCCGACCGCTTCCGTACGGTTACCGGAACACAACAGGACGTCTCGCGCCAACGGAAAAAATGTGGTATACGTGACACCGGCATCCGCGCCACGCGTGGTCTCAACCAGATCCAAGGTTACAATTTCCAGTAAATGGCGATTCGCTCTGCAACACGTTTACGCGTGAGTTAGGACCGTTAGTGTGCAATACTCTCCGTGCTGTACAGTATTTAGTTTTTAATTTGTACAGATAATTTGGGTTTTTAATTAGTTTCAACCAACGCACACCGGAGTGGCTGAAAATTATCAAAACGACGCATTACCGGCAATGCCAGTCAAGATAGGAATCCTGGGTCTGGGGAACAGGGTCCGGTCCGATTGCTCGTTGAATTTCACCTATTGTGCCATCGGTTTTAAAAGCGGGACTGTTGCTCAAAGCTGTTCTGCATTTTGCAATGTGGATTAAGTGTTGGGCGAGATCCGGAACACTGCACATTCGGCGGAAAATCTCGCTGCCATTGATTGTGATATATGGGTTATGCAGAAACCAGTCTAGAGCCACGATCATATCCAGATGGAAAAAACATGAACGCGGCAGCTGCTCAAGACAGGCATACGCGCCAGCCAGCGGCCTTAAAAATATGTATTTTTTATTCAGGTTAAAAAACATTGTCAAGTGGACAATTCAATGCATAAAAGGTCATGTAATAATAGGCATCAGTACTGTACAGTACAGCTGCTGAATACGACGTAGATTTACTTACCCGCACACAAAGTCAACGGCAGTGGAGGCGGTTGTCACGTTGGGGTCACCGGTGGCGAATGCTGCTCCCAACATTTCCGACTTTTCTCTGTTCTTTTTTAGCAGACTCTCGAAGGATTGTAAGCACTTCTCAGCCGCTGTCTTACCTTCCGCTGTACAACTGGCTGGTGACTCCGTAGTGGGAAGTGCTACCGCCACCTGGCTGCTCGCTGCTATGATTACCATGCATACTGTGAAAAGTATACACAGCGCCATAGTTTTTAAACAAAGCAAAACTGCGGAAATTATATGGCTGCAAAATCGCTTCCACCGGCGCGCCTGGACTAGCAACTGCTTAATGTGTGTAGAGAACAAAATTATGTAATTATGTCTTAATGCAGCCACTACGCTTTATATAGTCCCAGAAAGACACTGGATGATCGGTAATACAGTAGTGCAAGCATGATGGTTACCTAGATTATGCATGCATTCTTTATCACGATCGGAGATCTTACAATATTAGTTTTCAAAGCGCCTAGAACGACTGTACGGGTACATAAGTATTTCATTATGAACAGTTCCTTTGCGGATCGTATGTGTACACTGAGTTTTCGCAACAACATGATTGTACATCCGCGCGAAAAACAGCAGTTTGCTGGAGGTGTGACATTCCTGGTTATCGGTCGGTAAAACTCGGTAAAAGCTACGGTACACGGAATTTAAGGTTAAAACTGAAGAAGAATACTTGTATACAGAAAGCATCCTAACTTCCAGTGAAGTGCTTGTACAGAGGGTGATTTCGCAATATGCTTCCACTTTATTCATAAATTAATTATAATCTCCGCCGCATATACTTTATTTTAATATTTGCTCTATCTGAAAGCCCTTCTTCTCTGCCATCAACACCACACGATAACGCCAGGCACGAATTATTTGGTGGCTCAGGGTAATTGAAATTCTATACAAAGATGGGCGCGCGACTGTTAACAAACTGCGAATCGACGTTGCATGCTTGTGATACAAAATTCTTTTAAAAATCCCGTTCGTTCCAAAATCCATGGATGCAAAGTCCGGGGAGTTGCTCGGCCACATGCCCTTCGGAATGTATCGGATGCCGGGAGAAGCTAGCCTCTGGCAGGTTTTTTTGGGAGTATGTGCGGGAACGGGGTCCTGATGCAGTACTACCTTCCTTTCTTCACTTGGACAAAGACGGCGGAAGTCTTCTCGCATTAATGGCTTGGACACGTTTTGAATGTAGAAATCGGCGGTTATTTTAGCAGTGGGAGAAATGAACCGGATCACTGTTGGGCCACGATAAAGTAATTTTGGCGATAATAGTAACACCTTGTGGTTTTTTAACTATCCAAAATTTCATCCAGTTTCCGGAATTTTCGGATCCTTTAAACTCGTAGCAGATCTTTCTTCGCTTGCCCGTATAATCAAGATAGACTTATGCTTCGTCAATTAAAATGATGTAGAGTAAATTTCGCTGGCTCAGAAATTTGGCCAATCGGGGACCACGAGAAGCACGCTGTTCTGCCTGCTTATTTGACAGTGCATGTACTTTGCCTTTTTTACGTACTTTCGCTTCAAGATTACGATGAATAATCTTCGATATCGTGTACTGGGATGTCCTAAATTTCCTTGCCAACTTTCTCTGAGACGGTGGATTCGGTATTAAGATAGCCCTCTTGACCTCGGCGATGAGGGACTTTGTGGGAACTTTGGGTGGGCACTGATTTCCTAGGCGTTTTACAGGCGAACCACTCCCTTCGCTCTCGGGCCCATACAGTTTCAAAAGCTTATTCATCCTAGTATGAGAAATAACGATCCCTTTGCTCATCAAACGCTCGGCGACTTTTCTGTGGCTTTTACAAATTGTTAATAACGCCAGCACACGGCACCTTGTTCTTCAATCGGTTTTTCATGCCAAGTTGATCGCTCGAACTCCACAAATCGTTCTGAACAATTAGGCACACTTTGTCCCACAAGACTGTTTAGCAAACAAATAAAAAGAATAGAAAGGGAAATTTTTTGGAATTTTGTCCCTTGCTGGAAGCATATTGCGAAATCACCCTCTGTAGCGGAGCTTCTTTGAAATTTTGAATTACTTTGCGAACAAAACACAGTACGACATATGGGTGATAAAAAAACACCAGCAGAGGTTGGATGTTAGTGTCGAACGCAGAATCTTCTGTGTTTCTAAAATGTAGGTGCAGAAAAACCACAGCTAGAAAGAAAACCTTAGGGATGGGGAGAAAAACGATAATACCGCTCACAGGCCTGTTTCTCTACCTTTTCCTTCCTGGCTTCTTTACTGTTGGGTTGTGATTTTTGCAAGATGGCTTAAAACACGGCGAAAATTATGTACAGTAAGTAGTCACTAGTCACACGAGTTGGGCATTTTGATATTCTCGTACTTCGGATTACGATACATGTCGAAAACGGACATCGCTGATTGGCTTATCACAGGTCATTAATTATTAATATTCGGAAACCTTACCGAAACCGCCACCAACGTTATCTATGCATTAGCAGGAATTTTCGCCGGTTAAACCGAGTGTTATGGATTTTTGCCGGTCAGAGAGAGGGGAGGGTTTTCCGCCAGTTAAACAAATGGGAAGGGATTTTTGCCGGTTAGACAGAGTGGTAGGAATTTCCGCCGGAAAGACAGAGCAGTAGGGGTTTTCGCCGGTCAGACAAAGGCGCAGGGATGTTCGCCGGTTAGACAGAGGGATAAGGGTTTTTTTTTTTGATAAGGGTATATATATATATATATATATATATATATATATATATATATATATATATATATATATATATATATATATATATATATATATATATATATATATATATATATATATATATATATATATATATATATATATATATATATATATATATATATATATATATATATATATATACACAGACCGCTAAGTAAACAGATGACCGAACTACCACTACTATCCAGAGCACAGACCGCTAGGTAAACGAATGACCGAACTACCACTACTATCCAGAGCACACAGACCGCTAGGTAAACGAGTGACCGAACTACCGCTGCTGTCCAGAACACACAGCCCGCTAGGTGGATGAGTGACCAGACTACCACTACTATCCAGAGCACACAGACCGCTAGGTGAAGCGAATGACCGAACTACCACTACTATCCAGAGCACACAGACCGCTAAGTAGGCATGAATGACCGAACTACCACTACTATCCAGAGCACACAGACCGCTAGGTAAACGAATGACCGAACTACCGCTACTATCCAGAGCACACAGACCGCTAGGTAAACGAATGACCGAACTACCGCTACTATCCAGAGCACACAGACCGCTAGGTAAACGAGTGACCGAACTACCGCTGCTGTCCAGAACACACAGCCCGCTAGGTGAATGAGTGACCGAACTACCACTACTATCCAGAGCACACAGACCGCTAGGTAAACGAATGACCGAACTACCACTACTATCCAGAGCACACAGACCGCTAGGTAAACGAATGACCGAACTACCGCTACTATCCAGAGCACACAGACCGCTAGGTAAACGGGTGACCGAACTACCACTACTATCCAGAGCACACAGACCGCTAGGTAAACGGGTGACCGAACTACCACTACTATCCAGAGCACACAGACCGCTAGGTAAACGAGTGACCGAACTACCACTACTATCCAGAGCACACAGACCGCTAGGTAAACGAGTGACCGAACTACCACTACTATCCAGAGCACACAGACCGCTAGGTAAACGGGTGACCGAACTACAACCAGCATCTATTGCAAGCATCCTTTAGTGGAAATTTAGTACCTGGTAGACTCGATCAAGGTCGGGAGGGAGAAGTTAACAAAAATTCCCTTCTGAGTGAAAGTGAATGCGTCTGAGTGCACAAAAGCCATAAATTCACTTTTTATTCTGTCTGCGTTTTAGCGTATTTTCGGATCATTTTGTTTCGTTGAAGGAATAAGATGTTAACTAAATAGCTGATCGAAATCATTTGAATAAACCGGCCGTAGACTGGAGACCACAAGAAAAGCGGAGGCGAAGCCGAGGCCGTTTCTTGTTAACAATTATAATAATAAAACAGTAATCAGAATTCAATAATACATTTTCCGAGGTTGGGCTTGTAAATACAATATAATGCGGCGCAGGTGACTGAACATGCAATGTAATAATCTACATGCGACCTTATACAGAAGTAACCTTCCTTTTGCTAATAATATCATCTCAACAGCACCTCCTTGAATACTGTACAACACCGGTTATTGTTGCTGATCACCTTTCTTGGCACCGATCACACTTTAATTTCAGTACTTGGTGTAAATGTAAATCTACGTAAATGTTAAAATAAGAGAAATACGTCTGGACCTGGTTTCGGTAATTACTACTCATCATCTAAGTACTCTTATGCTATGTAAACAACTGCATGTATTTTTTTACTCATTAAGTCGCAATGTGCAGGTTGGACGCTCCGTTTCGAAGCAGGACATAAGTTGTTGCGACTTTGAATGGATGACGCCACTGGAAAAGATATGATGTATAACTATACAGTGCTATAGCGATTTTACTGAAATGTTGAGAACACTTTCGAATATAGATACTGTATATTCAATATTTTTAATCGCACATATGTATGCTGTAACTTATAACCATTTTGTGATATTTCTTCGTTATGTAATTCATTGCTGCTTTTTGTTAAATTAGCCGCTGACGTGCGCTTGCGGACAATAAATAACATAGGGAACAGTCCTTTTGTTTTGTTCTCTTTGGGTTTACAGCATGCTTGATTTATTCAGACTCTGGGCTCACGTCAGCGGTTCAATTTAAATTTCTCGAGTGCGATGCCAAAACTCGCTTAGTTGCTGTAGAAGATACTCAGTAACGGGTTTCTCATGTACTCAGACGACCGCGCCGACTCCTTCCGTACGATTTCCGGAACAGGAGAGGAACTCGCGCGCCAGCGGAAAAAACGTGGTATACGTGACACCAGCATCCGGACCACACACGGTCTCAACCAGATCCAGGGTTACAATTTCCATTAAACGATGATTAGCTCTGCAACATGGTAATTGGTGAGTTGGGACGGCTGGATTCTTACCTCTATGTTTGCTGTACTTATTCCATCTTTATAAAAATATAAATTATTTTATTTAGTTTCAACTACCGCAGGCTTTTCCATACGAGAACTGGTCACAGACGTTTATTGCATTACATAGTGACACATTCCGCTTTGCTCGCCTTTAAGGAAGGTTTCCGGGCAAAGCCGTCTGCTCAGTTGGACAATTTTCGTTGGTTCCTTCAGTCATGATTACGGCATTTGCGATACAGTAAAGTCTCTTAAAGCGTTATACTTACGCATGAAAGTTATTCAAAAAATTTGCTACAAACTTGGTGTTGAATTTACCTACGTATACAGAGTACAAACGTGTGATTCGGGAAAAGTTAGTTCTCGTAACAATACGCCTGCACTATTTGGGAAGCCTGGAAAATAATTAATCAGAAAGATGTTAATTTGGATATGTGTTTACCGGCACTGCCAATTAAAAAAGTTATCCAGGGTTTGGGGGAAAGGTAGTGGCCCTACTGAACGCTCAAGTTCACCCAGTATACCATTGGTTTTAAAAGTGGTATGGTTGCTCAGTAATGCTTTGCATTTAACAGTGCGGATTAAGTGCTGGCCAAGATCCGGGACACTGCACATTCGGCGGAGAATGTCGCTGGCATTGATGGTAATCTGCGGGTTAAACAGAAACCAATGTAGAGTCACGGGCAAATCCAGTGGAGCAAAACATTGGCGCGGCAGTTCTTCAATACAGGTAAACGCTCCAGTCAGCGGTCTAAAAATAATAATAAGTTTTATGTTTAAGCTGAAAATTAATGTTGAATTTTATAATTCAGTACATAAATATTACATAACAAGGGGCACCAATAAACTTGTTGACTCACCCGCACACTAATTCAACTGCAGCGGAGGCAGCGGTCACGTTCAAGTCACCGGTGGTGAAGGCTGGTTTCAGCATTTCCAGCTTTTCTGTATTCGTCTTTTTTAGCATAGTAAAGAAAGATTGGATGCATTGTTCGGCCGCAGTGTGACCATCCGCTGTACAGTTTTTTGGCGCCTCCGCTGGTGGAAGTGAGGCCACCCAGTGGCTGCTCGCTGCTACGATGACCATACACGCTGCAAAACATGCAGACAGAAACCGAGCCATAGTTTTTAATCAGGTGTAACTGCAGAGTATAAGTACATGTACGGTTGCAAACCAGTTCTCTCCGACGGACCTGGACGACGCAACTGTTTTACGCTGTCGGCAAACTTCGTAAAAAAGGAGTGTCAATGCAACCACTGCGCCTTATGTAGTTAAACTGTTGAAGAAAGACGCTGTAGTTTGATTGATCATGGTGCAAGCATGATGGTTGCCTAGATTATGCATGCTTCTTTATCGCGACTCGGAGATCTTGCACTATTTTTCCGAACAACTAAAATGACTACGAGTACGTTCACATTACCACAGAAAAGTTTTAGCAACCCCATGCATTTCAGCGCGTAAAACCGTACAACAGCGGCTGATAAGGCTTTTCTTGGCATCGGTCGGTAAAATTCGGTTTAAGTTATAGTACACAGAAGGGGCAAGTACAATCTGTGACGAACAGGCAAAAAACATTTTTACACTTCTGTGAAATCGGAAGGTGCGCCTAAACGATGTTACGGCTTAGGATTGCATTAAACGCTGTTTACTGTGTATTTCAGAAACTGAAAAGATAAAATGATTACTTCTTTCGCACGGTCTCAGTTGTCTGGTAAATTCAAAATATACAATGAATTTCCCTGAATTATTTAAAATTCGAACTATGCGTAACGGTACCTGGGCGCTGATGAGCAATAAGCCGATGAGCAGAGGCGGTCCGATTTAATTTAACAAGTAGACTGCGGCCGACAGCGTGGCCTCGTAAGTTATGCACCTCCGGTGCATACGATTGTCTGTAATACTGTAGACCGTCAGCAGGTAGCCCATTAGTCATTTTCTATTGATTTGTTCAGGAAAATATAATTTTATCCTTTAAATGATTACTCCGTGTTAATGCGTAATCGACAGATTTCTACAAAAATCAGGAATGTTTCCGATTGAAATTCTGTGTTGATATGTTTTGGTTCCAAGTATAACTGGTTGCTATTTTATTCTGCGAACAATGTAAAATTTTTGAATGAACACAGAATTTTGACAAAAACAAAAAGGAATACAAATGAGAAAAATTACAGCAATTAAACAAAACAACGAAAGTTATCAAAATTAAACTACATAGTTTTGGCAGTATTACGTTTTTTGGTTTTCTTATTTTATACAGCAATGCGATACCTATTCGCACATCGTCGTTTGTAGGGAATGTTCCCAGACACGGAGCGGGCAACGCATTCAACCAGGCTCCAGAGTCTTTGTTTAGTGCAGCCAGCAAGACAGCCCTGTTACGTTTGTTTCCTTTTGTACTAGACATAAGAATGGCAATGTTCCGCTCAATCATTGGTGCATCCCATGCGTACTGAAACTTCCGAGTGATATCTCCTGGGATCTCAAAGTGCATACGCTGTAGCCGTTTATTCGGTTGGGTTCTCTATTAAAAAATATGAGCACTCCAGTTGAGTTATTGTTTTGAACACAACGATTGGCCAAGCAGTATTCCTTTAGTATAAAGCAATTTGGTGGTTATGTATCAAGTAATGCAGCGAAGTACTTTGCAGTATATCAGTATTACTGACATGAGAAGTACTTTCTTTATCTAAATTAAACAACTACTTGTATTCATTTGACAGATTTGCACAGGTAACATGTTGGTAACGAGCTCGTTACAACGGTTACTGAGTGTTACGTCCCGGCACACTCCAAAAACTCGGACATACAACAGTTTCCAAATTCAATCAAGTTTAGAGACATTGCTAAACAAAAACTGAAAAGCGGTTGAAAAGCGTCCCATGCGTATAACCAAATTTCATGAGCATCATTGTTATAACGGTACCGAGCAGTACGTCTCGGTACTACCCAGGCAAACCAAACATTGTCCAATTTTACAGTTTTTATTCGTTTTGAAAACTCCGCTATTGAAAAAAGTGCAAAACCGTTGAATACCATCTCCTGCGTATATTGGAGTCTCATGAGCATTATTGTTATAACGGTACCGAGTCGTACGTCCCAGTGCTGCCCAAGTAAACCAAGCTACATCCAATTTCACAGTTTTTATTTGTTTTGGAAGCCTCGCTGTTCCAAAAAGTACAAAACGGTTGAAAACCATCCCATGCGTATATTCACGTTTTTGGAAAAAAACCGGCCGCTTTAATGACGGAAACTTTTGCGGTGGGTCAGAGTGGGCGTGGCGGACGTTCGTATCAGGTAGGTACCACCCCTTCCTAATCATATAAGTATTACAGACATAATAACGCCCACCGACCAATCCTGATCGTCCGAAGGCGGGGTTTAAGTGAAAATGGCCCGGTGGCACAAAAACTATGTGTTCTATGGACGGTTTTGATCAGTTTCTCTTTCTGAGTCCGAAAAAGTAAAAGATTTTGGTATCTAACCCCATTACCTTTGGTAACGGTAGCGGTACCATTGTAATATATATGGTTACCATATGTAACCAAGTCCAAAGCACCCTATTTGACTTCCCGTACAGTCTGCTGTGATTGCAAAGCCGTTATCTTAGTTTGCGACGCCGCTAGCAATCGTTTGCTCTGTAAACATTGTTGGTAACTTGTTGTCACCATGGTAACGGTGCCCGTTACCACTTGAATAACGGTACCCGTTACTACAATGATAGCGGTAGTACCGGTTTTCGTTATTAAATTAGTAGCGGTGCCCGCTACTAATGTAACTAATAAAACGGTAACCAAAACGATATCAGTATCAGCTACCACCGTTGTAACGGTACCTGTTACTGCAGTGGTTACCATGACATAGGGTCGGTTACCTAGTAATTCACTGGTAACGGCAAAGATTTTTATTTTATTTGATTTGTCACGTTTTTATGAGCAGGAATAGTATGAAATACTTGTTGGTCACTACTTGTGGTTGCGTGTTACCTATGTAACTGGGTTTGTGGGCGTGGCTTAATAGGTTTCGGTAATTTCAAACTTTAACGTTGTTTTTTATGGACAGGTACTATTAGTTTTTCTTCCTGAGTCAGAAACCGGTTAGAGGTCACCCGGGTGACCTTTCCTAACCATAGATTCGGTGGTCACGTGACCATTTATAGTGTATAACTATGGCGGGTGACCTTTTGAAAAATGTCTTTGCTGGCTACCCAAAATAATTTGACGCGAGAAAAAGGTTCACTAGTTCGTTTTCGGGTCTGATGGTCGGTTCAGCCGGTTCATCGAATTCTTGAATACGGCTGAACGCAATGAATCTTGAGATTTGCAAATGTAAGGTCACATTTAGTACCGGCCGCTTTAATGACGGAAACTTTTGCGGTGGGTCAGAGTGGGCGTGGCGGACGTTCGTATCAGGTGGTACCACCTTCCTAATCATATAAGTATTACAAGTAGACTGCGGCCGACAGCGTGGCCTCGTAAGGGCGGGCCTCGTTATACCTCCGGTGCATACGATTGTCTGTAATACTGTTGACCGTCAGCAACAACGAATTAGTTGTTTTAGTCTTTTCCTTTTGGATTTGTTAATTCAAATGGTCGCACACTTTAGTCAGCAATTGACAGGCTCCAGGTAATTGGCAGGTAAAACCTTGCTAGATATTTGAGGTATTGATGAAAGTAAGCGGACCAGGAAGTGGGTGGAAGGCACTTGTAATGTGATGTGGTTCTGAATAATCTAGGAATGCACTTCAAACTTCATGTTGACTGTATTATGGTTTCTTCGGTTTTATCTTCAGTTTAACCAATGAACACAAATTTTACACAAAAACAAAAAGGTAAACAAAAGAGCAAATAAACAACAACAAAATATTTTGAAAATTAAATTATCATATTTTTGGCAGTTTTCCGTTTTTTTGTTTTTATTTTACTTTAATTTTATTTGAACATTTGAACAAAAACAACATAAAACCACACAACAAACACCAACATTAAACTGCTTTTTTTGGGCAGTTTTGCAATTTTATTATTTTATTTTATTTTAATTATGATAAAATAAAAAAAGAAAAGAAAAAAACATAACTACCAAAAAAACAAAATAAAACCTAGCCCATCGGTTATCCCGGCGGACCACCCGTAGGACTGTGGAGTGGACGGCGCCTGGAACTTCCTGGTCTCCTACATCAGGCTCGAACTCAAGGAGTTCGTCCATGTCCGCAGGGTGGTGCACCGGGACAACTGGTGGTCCGCAGCACTTGTTGGCGACGCTTGCGGCTCCGGCGAACCGGCACTTGGTTTGACCGCCAGTGACCGACGGGCCGGCAGGAGAGGCGGAACAGGTTCCGGTGTCCGCCGGTGTTTGGTCGTGAAAACACCGGTCTTCCCGGACGCCGGCGTGGACCTGATGGTGTTTCCTTGAAGTCCCGCCTCTCTCCGCCATAACAGCCTGCTGCATTCGCCACGCAGCACGCACTCTTTCCCGGGCGCCGGTTGCGGTGGCTGACTCCGCCCGCGGCATTGATGTCCGCATACCGGTCACGCCGCCGATGTCTTGGCGGCGTGCGCTGGCGGGCGTCTCGACCGACGCGGAACCGCGGCACCCGGGCGAGTGGGACCGAGCTCTCAGCAGCCGCGAACTGACCGTGCACATTTCGGTGAACGGGAGGCATCTTTTCAATTTATAATAAATAAAAGATTATTATGTTGTACAACACTAAAATTCAAGATTCAGACGATCGTCGAAAACAAAATTTTCGGTTTTTTCGATCGGTTTCTTCATTAAAAATACGAGCGTTCCAGTGCAGTAAATATTTTGAACAAAACGATCGTACCGGCCGCTTTAATGAGGAAACTTTTGGGGTGGGTCAGGATAGTGGCGGACGTTCGTATCAGGTATACCACCTTCCTAATCATATAAGTATTACAGACATAATAACGCCCACCGACCAATCCGGATCGTTGGGAGGCGGGGTTTAAGTGAAAATGGCCAATAACGCCCACCGACCAATCCGGATCGTTGAGGCGGGGTTTAAGTGAAAATGGCCGGGTGGCACTAAAACTACGTGTTCTATGGACGGTTTTGATCAGTTTCTCCTGAGTCCAAAAGTAAGATTTTGATATCTGACTATGACCTTTGGTAACGGTAGCGTTACCATTGTAATATATGGTTACCAAGTCCAAAGCACCCTATTTGACATCCCATACAGTCTGCTGTAATTGCCAAGTCGTTAGCTTCATTTGCGACGCTGTTTGCAACAGTTTGCTCTGTAAACATTGTTGGTAACCCGTTACCAACATGGTAACGGTGCCCGTTACCACTGTAGTAACGGTACCCGTTACTACAGTGATAGCGGTACCGCTATCACTGTAGTACCAATTTTCGTTATTAAATTAGTAGCGGTGCCCGCTACTAATGTAACTACTAAACCGGTACCAAAATGATAGCAGTATCAGCTACCACCGTTGTAACGGCACCTGTTACTGCATTGGTTACCATGACATATAGTCGGTTACCGTGTAAGTTACTTGTAACTGCGACGATTTCTTCTTTGTTTGAAATGTCACGTCTTTTGAGCAAAAATAGTATGAAATACATGTCGGTCACATCTTTTGGTTACGTGTTACCTATGTAACTTGGTTTTGGGCGTGGCTTAATGAGTTTCGGTAATTTCAAATTTCAACGTTGTTTTTATGGGCAAATACTATTAGTTTTTCTTCCTGAGTCAGAATTGGTAAAGGTCACCTGGGTGACCTTTCCTAACCATAGATTCGGTGGTCACGTGACCATTTATAGTGTATAACTCTGGTTGGTGACCTTTTGAAAAAAGTCTTTACGACTACCCAGAATGATTTGACGTGAAAAAAAGGTTCAATAGTTCGTTTTTTGGTCTGATAGTCGGTTCAGCCGGTTCATCGAAACCTCGAAATCGGGTGAACGCAATGAATCTTCAGATTTGCAAATGTAAGGTCACATTTAGTACCGGCCGCTTTAATGAGGAAACTTTTGGGGTGGGTCAGGATGGGCGTGGCGGACGTTCGTATCAGGTAGGTACCACCCTTCCTAATCATATAAGTATTACAAGTATGACTGCGGCCGACAGCGTGGCTACTAAGTTATGCACCTCCGGTGCATACGATTGTCTGTAATACTGTAGACCGTCAGCAGGTAGCCCATTAGTCATTTTCTATTGATTTGTTCGGGAAAATATAATTTTATCCTTTAAATGATTACTCCGTGTTAATGCGTAATCGACAGATTTCTAGAAAAAAACAGGACATGTTTCCGATTGAAATTCTGTGTTGATATGTTTTGGTTCCAAATATAACTGGTTGCCATTTTTATTCTGCGAACAATGTAAAATTTTTGTCTTGCTGGCTACCCAAAATAATTTGACGCGAGAAAAAGGTTCACTAGTTCGTTTTCGGTCTGATGGTCGGTTCAGCCGGTTCTCGAATTCTTGAATACGGCTGAACGCAATGAATCTTGAGATTTGAAATGTAAGGTCACATTTAGTACCGGCCGCTTAATGACGGAAACTTTTGCGGTGGGTCAGAGTGGGCGTGGCGGACGTTCGTATCAGGTACCACCCCTTCCTAATCATATAAGTATTACAAGTAGACTGCGGCCGACAGCGTGGCCTCGTAAGGGCTTCGTTATGCACCTCCGGTGCATACGATTGTCTGTAATACTGTTGACCGTCAGCAACAACGAATTAGTTGTTTTAGTCTTTTCCTTTGATTTGTTAATTCAAATGGTCGCACACTTTAGTCAGCAATTGACAGGCTCCAGGTAATTGGCAGGTAAAACCTTGCTAGATAT
Organism: Paramacrobiotus metropolitanus; assembly: GCF_019649055.1. Taxonomy (NCBI): domain Eukaryota; kingdom Metazoa; phylum Tardigrada; class Eutardigrada; order Parachela; family Macrobiotidae; genus Paramacrobiotus; species Paramacrobiotus metropolitanus. The sequence goes on along the minus strand of NW_026570351.1, from coordinate 206,766 downwards.
TTGAGGTATTGATAGAAAGTAAGCGGACCAGGAAGTGGGTGGAAGGCACTTGTAATGTGATGTGGTTCTGAATAATCTAGGAATGCACTTCAAACTTCATGTTGACTGTATTATGGTTTCTTCGGTTTTATCTTCAGTTTAACCAATGAACACAAATTTTACACAAAAAACAAAAAGGTAAACAAAAGAGCAAATAAACAAAACAACAAAATATTTTGAAAATTAAATTACATCATATTTTTGGCAGTTTTCCGTTTTTTCGTTTTTTATTTTACTTTAATTTTATTTGAACATTTGAACAAAAAACAACATAAAAACCACACAACAAACACCAACACAACAAACTGCTTTTTTTGGGCAGTTTTGCAATTTTATTATTTTTATTTTATTTTAATTATGACAAAATAAAAAAAAGAAAAGAAAAAAACATAACTACCAAAAAAACAAAAATAAAACCTATTTGTGTACCCATCGGTTATCCCGGCGGACCACCCGTAGGACTGTGGAGGACGGCGCCTGAACTTCCTGGTCTCTACATCAGGCTCGAACTCAAGGAGTTCGTCCATGTCCGCAGGTGGTGCACCGGGACAACTGGTGGGTCCGCAGCACTTGTTGGCGACGCTTGCGGCTCCGGCGAACCGGCACTTGGTTTGACCGCCAGTGACCGACGGGCCGGCAGGAGAGGCGGAACAGGTTCCGGTGTCCGCCGGTGTTTGGTCGTGGAAAACACCGGTCTTCCGGACGCCGGCGTGGACCTGATGGTGTTTCCTTGAAGTCCCGCCTCTCCTCCGCCATAACAGCCTGCTGCATTCGCCACGCAGCACGCACTCTTTCCCGGGCGCCGGTTGCGGTGGCTGACTCCGCCCGCGCGGCATTGATGTCCGTGATACGGTCACGCCGCCGATGTCTTGGCGGCGTGCGCTGGCGGGCGTCTCGACTGACGCGGAACCGCGGCACCCGGGCGAGTGGGACCGAGCTCTCAGCAGCCGCGAACTGACCGTGCACATTTCGGTGAACGGGAGGCATCTTTCAATTTATAATAAATAAAAAAGATTATTATGTTGTACAACACTAAAAAATTCAAGATTCAGACGATCGAAAAAAACAAATTTTTTCGGTTTTTTTCGATCGGTTTCTTCATTAAAAAATACGAGCGTTCCAGTGCAGTAAATATTTTGAACAAAACGATCGTACCGGCCGCTTTAATGAGGGAAACTTTGGGTGGGTCAGGATGGGCGTGGCGGACGTTCGTATCAGGTAGGTACCACCCCTTCCTAATCATATAAGTATTACAGACATAATAACGCCCACCGACCAATCCGATCATAGTTGGGAAAATGGCCACGCCAATCGACCAACTGATCGTATGTTGAGGCGGGGTTTATGAAAACGGTTACTAAAACTACGCGTTCTATGGACTTTTGACCTTCCTGAGTCCAAAAAAAAGTAAAAGATTTTGATATCTGACCCCATGACCTTTGGTAACGGTAGCGTTACCATTGTAATATATATGGTTACCATATGTAACCAAGTCCAAAGCACCCTATTTGACATCCCATACAGTCTGCTGTAATTGCCAAGTCGTTAGCTTCATTTGCGACGCTGTTTGCAACAGTTTGCTCTGTAAACATTGTTGGTAACCTGTTACCAACATGGTAACGGTGCCCGTTACCACTGTAGTATCGGTACTCGTTACTACAGTGATAGCGGTACCCGCTATCACTGTAGTACCAATTTTCGTTATTAAATTAGTAGCGGTGCCCGCTACTAATGTAACTACTAAAACCGGTACCAAAATGATAGCAGTATCAGCTACCACCGTTGTAACGGCACCTGTTACTGCATTGGTTACCATGACATATAGTCGGTTACCGTGTAAGTTACTTGTAACTGCGACGATTTCTTCTTTGTTTGAAATGTCACGTCTTTTGAGCAAAAATAGTATGAAATACATGTCGGTCACATCTTTGGTTACGTGTTACCTATGTAACTTGGTTTTGGGCGTGGCTTAATGAGTTTCGGTAATTTCAAATTTCAACGTTGTTTTATGGGCAAATACTATTAGTTTTTCTTCCTGAGTCAGAATGGTAAAAGGTCACCTGGGTGACCTTTCCTAACCATAGATTCGGTGGTCACGTGACCATTTATAGTGTATAACTCTGGTTGGTGACCTTTTGAAAAAGTCTTTGCCGACTACCCAGAATGATTTGACGAAAAAAAGGTTCAATAGTTCGTTTTTTGGTCTGATAGTCGGTTCAGCCGGTTCATCGAAACCTCGAAATCGGGTGAACGCAATGAATCTTCAGATTTGCAAATGTAAGGTCACATTTAGTACCGGCCGCTTTAATGAGGGAAACTTTTGGGGTGGGTCAGGATGGGCGTGGCGGACGTTCGTATCAGGTAGGTACCACCCCTTCCTAATCATATAAGTATTACAAGTAGACTGCGGCCGACAGCGTGGCCTCGTAAGTTATGCACCTCCGGTGCATACGATTGTCTGTAATACTGTAGACCGTCAGCAGGTAGCCCATTAGTCATTTTCTATTGATTTGTTCGGGAAAATATAATTTTATCCTTTAAATGATTACTCCGTGTTAATGCGTAATCGACAGATTTCTAGAAAAAACAGGACATGTTTCCGATTGAAATTCTGTGTTGATATGTTTTGGTTCCAAATATAACTGGTTGCCATTTTTATTCTGCGAACAATGTAAAATTTTTGAATGAACACAGAATTTTGACAAAAACAAAAGGAATACAAATGAGAAAAATATAGCAATTAAACAAAACAACGAAAGTTATCAAAATTAAACTACATAGTTTTGGCAGTATTACGTTTTTTGGTTTTCTTATTTTAAACAGCAATGCGATACCTATTCGCACATCGTCGTTTGTAGGGAATGTTCCCAGACACGGAGCGGGCAACGCATTCAACCAGGCTCCAGAGTCTTTGTTTCGTGCAGCCAGCAAGACAGCCCTGTTACGTTTGTTTCCTTTGTACTAGACATAAGAATGGCAATGTTCCGCTCAATCATTGGTGCATCCCATGCGTACTGAAACTTCCGAGTGATATCTCCTGGGATCTCAAAGTGCATACGCTGTAGCCGTTTATTCGGTTGGGTTCTCTATTAAAAATATGAGCACTCCAGTTGAGTTATTGTTTGAACACAACGATTGGCCAAGCAGTATTCCCTTTAGTATAAAGCAATTTGGTGGTTATGTATCAAGTAATGCAGCGAAGTACTTTGCAGTATATCAGTATTACTGACATGAGAAGTACTTTCTTTATCTAAATTAAACAACTACTTGTATTCATTTGACAGATTTGCACAGGTAACATGTTGGTAACGAGCTCGTTACAACGGTTACTGAGTGTTACGTCCCGGCACACTCCAAAAACTCGGACATACAACAGTTTCCAAATTCAATCAAGTTTAGAGACATTGCTAAACAAAAACTGAAAAGCGGTTGAAAAGCGTCCCATGCGTATAACCAAATTTCATGAGCATCATTGTTATAACGGTACCGAGCAGTACGTCTCGGTACTACCCAGGCAAACCAAACATTGTCCAATTTTACAGTTTTTATTCGTTTTGAAAACTCCGCTATTGAAAAAAGTGCAAAACCGTTGAATACCATCTCCTGCGTATATTGGAGTCTCATGAGCATTATTGTTATAACAATACCGAGTCGTACGTCCCAGTGCTGCCCAAGTAAACCAAGCTATATCCAATTTGACAGTTTTTATTTGTTTTAGAAAGCTCGCTGTTCGAAAAAGTACAAAGCGGTTGAAAACCATCCCATGCGTATGTTCACGTTTTTCGAAAAAACCGAAGTACCGGCCGCTTCAATGACGGGAACTTTTGGGGTGGGTCAGAGTGGGAGTGGCGGACGCTAGTATCAGGTAGGTAGCACCCATTTCGATCTATATAAGTATTACAGACATAATAACGCCCACCGACCAATCCGGATCGTCGGGAGGCGGGGTTTAACGGGTCTCGGCCCCATAGCAGTAAAACATATGCATTATATGGACCGTTTAGCTCAGTTTCTTTTCGGAAGCTCAAAAATTTAAGAAATTTTAAGGTCGGACCGCGTGACCTTTAGCAACGGCACACCATAGACTGGGGACCAGACCGCTCCCGGTCCGGCGGAAGTACAGGAATCCGGTATTACAGTAACCCCACGACCGGGCGGCCCCGGTCCGGCGGAAATGCCGAGACCTGTATTAGTAGCCCTGCGGACCGGGCGGCCCCGGTCCGGCGGAAGTACTGTCCGGTATTAGGAATCCCGGACCGGGCGGGCCCCGGTCCGCCGGAAGTACTGGGGTCCGGTATTAGAACTGCGACCGCGGCCCCGGTCCGCCGGAAGTACTGGGGTCCGGTATTACAGTAGTCCTGCGGACGGGGCGGCCCCGGTCCGCCGGAAGTACTGGGGTCCGGTACAGATCTCGGACCGGGCGGCCCCGTCCGGCTGGAGTACTGTAATGCAGTATTACGTTAAGTCCACGGAACGGGACGGCGGCCGGGCCGGCGGAAGTACGGGATTCAAGTAATACAGTAATTCCGGGACCGGGACCGGTCCCTGGTCCGGCGGTACTGAATTGTCCAGTAACACAATCATACCGCGGTTCGGTGGGTGTACTTCCGGTAGCCGGAAGTGTTTCTGGATTTCGGTTCAGGTTTGAATTCAAACTTGGTTTACGTACTGGTCGACTCGGTTTCTCTTCCCGAGTCTGAAAGTGTAAAATATCGAAAGGGTGACCTTTGCTTATTACAGATTCCGTAGTCACGTGACCATTTATAGTGTATAACTATGGCGGGTGACCTGGAAAAAGTATTTGCCGACTACCTAACATGATTTAACGCGAGAAAAAAGAATCACCAGGTGGTCTTTCGGTCCGATAGTCGGTTCAGCCGGTTCATCAAAATCTCGAATTTGGATGAACGCAATGAATCTTGAGATTTGGAAATGTAAGGTCACATTTAGTACCGGCCGCTTCAATGACGGGAACTTTTGGGGTGGGTCAGAGTGGGAGTGGCGGACGCTAGTATCAGGTAGGTAGCACCCATTTCGATCTATATAAGTATTACAGACATAACAGACATAACAGACATAATAACGCCCACCGACCAATCCGGATCGTCGGGAGGCGGGGTTTAACGGGTCTCGGCCCCATAGCAGTAAAACATATGCATTATATGGACCGTTTAGCTCAGTTTCTTTTCGGAAGCTCAAAAATTTAAGAAATTTTAAGGTCGGACCGCGTGACCTTTAGCAACGGCACACCATAGGACCGGGGACCAGGACCGGCTCCCGGTCCGGCGGAAGTACAGGAATCCGGTATTACAGTAACCCCACGGACCGGGGCGGCCCCCGGTCCGGCGGAAATGCCGGAGACCTGTATGAGAGCCCTGCGACCGGGGCGGGCCCCGGTCCGGCGGAAGTACTGGGGTCCGGTATTACAGTATCCCGCGGACCGGGGCGGGCCCCGGTCCGGCGGAAGTACTGGGGTCGGTATTACAGTAGTCCCGCGGACCGGGCGGGCCCCGGTCCGCCGGAAGTACTGGGGTCCGTATTACAGTAGTCCCGCGGACCGGGCGGGCCCCGGTCCGGCTGAGTACTGTAATGCAGTATTACGTTAAGTCCACGGAACGGGACGGCGGCCGGGCCGGCGAAGTACGGGATTCAAGTAATACAGTAATTCCGGGACCGGGACCGGTCCCTGGTCCGGCGGTACTGAATTGTCCAGTAACACAATCATACCGCGGTTCAGGCGGGTGTACTTCCGGTAGCCGGAAGTGTTTCTGGATTTCGGTTCAGGTTTGAATTCAAACTTGGGTTTTACGTACTGGTCGACTCGGTTTCTCTTCCCGAGTCTGAAAGTGTAAAAATATCGAAAGGTGACCTTTGCTTATTACAGATTCCGTAGTCACGTGACCATTTATAGTGTATAACTATGGCGGGTGACCTTTTGGAAAAAGTATTTGCCGACTACCTAACATGATTTAACGCGAGAAAAAGAATCACCAGGTGGTCTTTCGGTCCGATAGTCGGTTCAGCCGGTTCATCAAAATCTCGAATTTGGATGAACGCAATGAATCTTGAGATTTGGAAATGTAAGGTCACATTTAGTACCGGCCGCTTCAATGACGGGAACTTTTGGGGTGGGTCAGAGTGGGAGTGGCGGACGCTAGTATCAGGTAGGTAGCACCCATTTCGATCTATATAAGTATTACAGACATAACGCCCACCGACCAATCCGGATCGTCGGGAGGCGGGGTTTAACGGGTCTCGGCCCCATAGCAGTAAAACATATGCATTATATGGACCGTTTAGCTCAGTTTCTTTTCGGAAGCTCAAAATTTAAGAAATTTTAAGGTCGGACCGCGTGACCTTTAGCAACGGCACACCATAGGACCGGGGACCAGGACCGGCTCCCGGTCCGGCGGAAGTACAGGAATCCGGTATTACAGTAACCCCACGGACCGGGGCGGCCCCCGGTCCGGCGGAAATGCCGGAGACCTGTATTAGAGTAGCCCGCGGACCGGGGCGGGCCCCGGTCCGGCGGAAGTACTGGGGTCCGGCATTACAGTAGTCCCGCGGACCGGGGCGGGCCCCGGTCCGGCGGAAGTACTGGGGTCCGGTATTACAGTAGTCCGCGGACCGGGGGCGGGCCCAGTCCGGCGGAATACTGGGGTCGGTATTACAGTAGTCCCGCGGACCGGGGCGGGCCCCGGTCCGCGGAAGTACTGGGGTCCGGTATTACAGTAGTCCCGCGGACCGGGCGGGCCCCGGTCCGCCAGGCTCTGGGGTCCGGTATTACAGTAGTCCCGCGGACCGGGGCGGGCCCCGGTCCGGCTGGAGTACTGTAATGCAGTATTACGTTAAGTCCACGGAACGGGACGGCGGCCGGGCCGGCGGAAGTACGGGATTCAAGTAATACAGTAATTCCGGGGACCGGGGACCGGTCCCTGGTCCGGCGGTACTGAATTGTCCAGTAACACAATCATACCGCGGTTCAGGCGGGTGTACTTCCGGTAGCCGGAAGTGTTTCTGGATTTCGGTTCAGGTTTGAATTCAAACTTGGGTTTTACGTACTGGTCGACTCGGTTTCTCTTCCCGAGTCTGAAAGTGTAAAAATATCGAAAGGGTGACCTTTGCTTATTACAGATTCCGTAGTCACGTGACCATTTATAGTGTATAACTATGGCGGGTGACCTTTTGGAAAAAGTATTTGCCGACTACCTAACATGATTTAACGCGAGAAAAAAGAATCACCAGGTGGTCTTTCGGTCCGATAGTCGGTTCAGCCGGTTCATCAAAATCTCGAATTTGGATGAACGCAATGAATCTTGAGATTTGGAAATGTAAGGTCACATTTAGTACCGGCCGCTTCAATGACGGGAACTTTTGGGGTGGGTCAGAGTGGGAGTGGCGGACGCTAGTATCAGGTAGGTAGCACCCATTTCGATCTATATAAGTATTACAGACATAATAACGCCCACCGACCAATCCGGATCGTCGGGAGGCGGGGTTTAACGGGTCTCGGCCCCATAGCAGTAAAACATATGCATTATATGGACCGTTTAGCTCAGTTTCTTTTCGGAAGCTCAAAAATTTAAGAAATTTTAAGGTCGGACCGCGTGACCTTTAGCAACGGCACACCATAGGACCGGGGACCAGGACCGGCTCCCGGTCCGGCGGAAGTACAGGAATCCGGTATTACAGTAACCCCACGGACCGGGGCGGCCCCCGGTCCGGCGGAAATGCCGGAGACCTGTATTAGAGTAGCCCCGCGGACCGGGGCGGGCCCCGGTCCGGCGGAAGTACTGGGGTCCGGCATTACAGTAGTCCCGCGGACCGGGGCGGGCCCCGGTCCGGCGGAAGTACTGGGGTCCGGTATTACAGTAGTCCCGCGGACCGGGGCGGGCCCCGGTCCGGCGGAAGTACTGGGGTCCGGTATTACAGTAGTCCCGCGGACCGGGGCGGGCCCCGGTCCGCCGGAAGTACTGGGGTCCGGTATTACAGTAGTCCCGCGGACCGGGGCGGGCCCCGGTCCGCCGGAAGTACTGGGGTCCGGTATTACAGTAGTCCGCGGACCGGGCGGGCCCCGGTCCGGCTGGAGTACTGTAATGCAGTATTACGTTAAGTCCACGGAACGGGACGGCCGGGCCGGCGGAAGTACGGGATTCAAGTAATACAGTAATTCCGGGGACCGGGGACCGGTCCCTGGTCCGGCGGTACTGAATTGTCCAGTAACACAATCATACCGCGGTTCAGGCGGGTGTACTTCCGGTAGCCGGAAGTGTTTCTGGATTTCGGTTCAGGTTTGAATTCAAACTTGGGTTTTACGTACTGGTCGACTCGGTTTCTCTTCCCGAGTCTGAAAGTGTAAAAATATCGAAAGGGTGACCTTTGCTTATTACAGATTCCGTAGTCACGTGACCATTTATAGTGTATAACTATGGCGGGTGACCTTTTGGAAAAAAGTATTTGCCGACTACCTAACATGATTTAACGCGAGAAAAAAGAATCACCAGGTGGTCTTTCGGTCCGATAGTCGGTTCAGCCGGTTCATCAAAATCTCGAATTTGGATGAACGCAATGAATCTTGAGATTTGGAAATGTAAGGTCACATTTAGTACCGGCCGCTTCAATGACGGGAACTTTTGGGGTGGGTCAGAGTGGGAGTGGCGGACGCTAGTATCAGGTAGGTAGCACCCATTTCGATCTATATAAGTATTACAGACATAATAACGCCCACCGACCAATCCGGATCGTCGGGAGGCGGGGTTTAACGGGTCTCGGCCCCATAGCAGTAAAACATATGCATTATATGGACCGTTTAGCTCAGTTTCTTTTCGGAAGCTCAAAAATTTAAGAAATTTTAAGGTCGGACCGCGTGACCTTTAGCAACGGCACACCATAGGACCGGGGACCAGGACCGGCTCCCGGTCCGGCGGAAGTACAGGAATCCGGTATTACAGTAACCCCACGGACCGGGGCGGCCCCCGGTCCGGCGGAAATGCCGGAGACCTGTATTAGAGTAGCCCCGCGGACCGGGGCGGGCCCCGGTCCGGCGGAAGTACTGGGGTCCGGCATTACAGTAGTCCCGCGGACCGGGGCGGGCCCCGGTCCGGCGGAAGTACTGGGGTCCGGTATTACAGTAGTCCCGCGGACCGGGGCGGGCCCCGGTCCGGCGGAAGTACTGGGGTCCGGTATTACAGTAGTCCCGCGGACCGGGGCGGGCCCCGGTCCGGCGGAAGTACTGGGGTCCGGTATTACAGTAGTCCCGCGGACCGGGGCGGGCCCCGGTCCGCCGGAAGTACTGGGGTCCGGTATTACAGTAGTCCCGCGGACCGGGGCGGGCCCCGGTCCGGCTGGAGTACTGTAATGCAGTATTACGTTAAGTCCACGGAACGGGACGGCGGCCGGGCCGGCGGAAGTACGGGATTCAAGTAATACAGTAATTCCGGGGACCGGGGACCGGTCCCTGGTCCGGCGGTACTGAATTGTCCAGTAACACAATCATACCGCGGTTCAGGCGGGTGTACTTCCGGTAGCCGGAAGTGTTTCTGGATTTCGGTTCAGGTTTGAATTCAAACTTGGGTTTTACGTACTGGTCGACTCGGTTTCTCTTCCCGAGTCTGAAAGTGTAAAAATATCGAAAGGGTGACCTTTGCTTATTACAGATTCCGTAGTCACGTGACCATTTATAGTGTATAACTATGGCGGGTGACCTTTTGGAAAAAAGTATTTGCCGACTACCTAACATGATTTAACGCGAGAAAAAAGAATCACCAGGTGGTCTTTCGGTCCGATAGTCGGTTCAGCCGGTTCATCAAAATCTCGAATTTGGATGAACGCAATGAATCTTGAGATTTGGAAATGTAAGGTCACATTTAGTACCGGCCGCTTCAATGACGGGAACTTTTGGGGTGGGTCAGAGTGGGAGTGGCGGACGCTAGTATCAGGTAGGTAGCACCCATTTCGATCTATATAAGTATTAAAGTAGACTGCGGCCGACAGCGTGGCCTCGTAAGGACGGGCCTCGTTATGCACCTCCGGTGCATACGATTGTCTGTAATACTGTAGACCGTCGGCAGGTAGCCTATAAGTCATTTTCTTTTGTTTTTTTTTCAGGAAAATATCCTTTAAATGATTACTCCGTCTTAATGCGTAATCGACAGATTTGTACAAAAATCAGTACATGTGTCCGATAGAAATTGCGTGCTGATAGACTTGGATCCTAATATAATTGGACATGGGCCCGGCCCCTTGCTCGGTTGCACTACCGTTCCCAGTTAAACTGTAGCACCGGGACCGAAACCCGGAACCCGTTCCGGCGGAAGTTCGGTTACCACGGAATACTGTATAACCGTTGATTTATGTAGTAGATTTGTAGCGGTTGCTTGTAGCAATAACATACTTTGCTGATTTGGTACTGATCTGCGGATGAATTGTGATCTAATAGGAATTTTTTCAGGTTACAGAATGATATTGTTATTTGGTGGTGGTTAGTATTGGCATGCCGTACATATGTCGATGTGACACTCGCATTACGAACAAAACGTTTGGCTTGCATTAAGCATTAATTTACGGAAATGCCCAGTTGATCAATGCAAACTTTGGCTGTTACATTTGTGCCAGCTAAAAAAAAGTACATGCAATAACTAGTTACGTGGAAGATAATCGGGCACCTAAGTCCGTGAAAGTTCAACTGACCTATGGACGTTATGAACATGCCATAAGCAGAAGGCTATGGGATCACTTTCATTTATCTGTTTTCGACTGTTCGTTAATGTGTGGAATGGTTTTAACGTAATTATGGTAATGCCAATCAGGACAACGGTTTTTGCATAATTTATTTAAGTATGGGAACATTAGCGATACCGACTAAAAACATAAGTACTGATCTTCCAGTGGGATGTACTTCGGTTCGAAGCCATTGTGCGCTAAGCTACTGGTCAGACAGTAGTCCGGTTAACAGATCGACCAAAATAAAACAAAATAAATAAATAAATTTAGAATATAAAAATCACAGATAACCAAAAGATCAAAACAAATCACAACAAAAAATCACAAACCCGGTGATTATGAACAGAACCGGAATAACAAAAACAGTATCACTCAACCAAGATTCATAATCTCCGCATTGGGGTCAGTGTTCCTGTCGGACGAAACTGACGTGTGGAGGAAATTCTGGCGCGTCCGCAGTAATAGGTAGGAAAACTAGATAGTGTTCACCACCGTTGTAGAAAATTGAAAATGGCGGTCCGGTTAGGGTTTCACCGGTCACTTCGTCGAACCTCAGGTGGAAAAAAACGTCGACGTCGCGGGAAGTACGGATCGCGTCGGCCGTCTATAAAGGGGAAATCATACAATAACAGAGAAACCATCAGGTACTATAGATCAGTATTCACCTCCTGGCTGTCCATTGCGACAGTCTGACGCGGAACGACCTCGGGTCTCAGATTACGATAATGGAAAAGTGGCCGTCGAGTAAATGAAGCAATCGCGGCGTGATGCACACCGTTTCCCCAGGTTCGACGCTCATCCAGTCTTTTGGATGCGCTTTCGGCGGTAAAGGTCACCATATCGAAGAAGCTTGTATACTCTCCCACTCGGTAATTTAAAAAGAAGAAGTCCACGCAACGATTGACAAACATGTAAATGCAGGCCAAACGGAGGTGAAAGTGGTGTTCTGCACTGCCGGTCATAGCCATCGATATGGCATGGAACAGACAATGTCCGTCACCTTTGACATTAATCCCGCGATAGTGTTGAAGGTAGCCGGACCAAAAGCGCAGAGGCATTTCGTTGACCCAACCTTTGTCCGGTTTGTACAGGAGCATCATTGCGTTGAAATTTTCGGATTGCGGTCGGCCTTTGGCTTGGCTAAATGTGATCCTTGTGCGGCGCTGCATAATGATTTGCATCCGCTCAATTTCGCCAAGGTACGGCTCAAGTTCCTGTGGACAGTAGATATGTGATATGTGACGTTCTTTAAGAAATATTTTTGTACGTACCTGCATTACTCTTACAGCAAAGCGCTGGGCTTGTTCAAGAGCTTCCACTTCGTCATTGGTAGGTAGCCAATTGAAACCGATATTCCGAATGCTGCGCAACACATCCCGCACGGTCTCTGTAGGGATGACTTGCTCCAGCTCGGATGGTGCTGTCGTTACTGCGAGAGCGGTTCCCAACGTAACTTTTGGCGGTTCCATTGGCAATTTGCGCGATCGCTTTACTTTGTCCTGTAACACGGTTTGGATTACTGCACCTATTAACAAATAACTGCTCGCAAACGTTTGCTTTAACTACCTTTCCAGCCGTCTCGACTTCATTGACGGACATTGACGCCAGTCGTTTCATAGGGCTGTCCAATTGGGGTCGACGTGGTGGTACGCATTCTAAGAAGCAAGAACGTAAAGGTAAGTAAAGGTAAATATTCAGAGGTCAAAGTTAATGTACTGGCAAGTACCTTCCATTTCGACATCGTCAAGGACCACAACGTTTGTCGGTTTATCGGATAAGCTCCCACTTTTCTCTGCAACACAACATGTGCTAATGAAAGGCATAGTTACAATATAAGGTATAAACGTACCCATTTCCTTCACAAGCTCTTCCATGATCCGGTCCACTTCTTCTGGGAAAGCTTCGTCGCCTTGCATAGCCGCGCGCAGTTCAACGTCCTCCTTCGAACCGCTGTCTGCCAACCACCCGGCTTCACCTGCATTGAAGAAGTCATGCAAGATAATAAAAGAATGTACCCAATCAGCACATACCCAGTTCCCGACGAAACTGAGATAGTCCCCGCTCGATTTCTTCCGGAGATCCTTCGTCACCTTGCATACGCATACACTCCCGAAGGTCTTCTTCCGGCTCATCACCAACAACGTCGTCGCGATCGTAACCTTTGTCGAAACGTGGCACGAGAAATCTCTTCGGCGTGTAGTGTATGAAGGGAATCGGGATAACTGGACGCGGTTCTCCGTACTTTCGTGGCCAGTCCGGGCGAATAGCATCAACAGCGTCGATCCATTTATACAGCTTCTTATAGTCGGCGCCGCAGATAATACTTTCCCGCTCGAACCGAAGCAAGTGCAGATCTTCGAGATTCCGGGTGCGAGAAAACGCCGTGTACGCCTGGCCGTGGGCGAACATTCCTTCCGCATGAACAGCAGCCGTGTCTAAGGTCATCCCTTGAGCAACGTGAACCGTAGCAGCATAACCGTGGTCGATGGGCACTTGCTCGCGAAAGTACTTATGGGTGTGGGAGCTGATGTACGGAATCTCGATCTTGATTTGGTGGGTGACCGTCATGTATCGGGGATCAGCAAGGGATTGCAGCCGAAGGTAACAACCGTTCCAGCCAAGAAGTCGGCACCGTCTTCCGTTAACCCAGCCGTTGCGAACGTCAATGTTGCGGGTTAGCCGGACTGTCTGACCCCGCTTCAGATTCAGCTTCTTTTCGGGTATCTTCAACCAATGCTCCCATTTGTCGACTTTATTCTGTCGGAAGGTGTTCAGTGGCTTTCCCTCGGCATCCATATCGGTAGCATTGATTTCGTATGTCTCGTCCTTTTCGGCTTGCACAAGGTTCAACATTACTCCGTTGTACAGCTTTTTCTGACGGATAGTGGGTGCCATAATCATCCCATTCTCATCCAAGATTTGCTGCTGGATCTTCTCCAACGGAACCACTCGCGACTCAAGAACTTTATAGTCGTCTTCCGTCTGCTCTCCCAGTCGGATCCGGTTTAGCATATCGGAGAAGGACCTGTCCTGTTGCCGCACTGGTTCACGCAAAACCATTACATCCCACTGACCATTACCGATTTGGCTAAACAAAACAAACGGTTGTAAATAATACATTATTGTACAGTACAAAAGGTAACGTACTCTTTGTCCCAGATTGGGCGACCGATTGCCGGCAGTTGTCCAGGGTCACCGACGAGTAGTACCGTAACGTTACCCCATGGGACCATGGCACCGGTCTTCGGGTCGCGGTGAACGTACTGAAGTACCCACTGGATATAATGCAAAATATCGTACTCCAGCATCGATGCTTCGTCAATCACAATGATCTCGGCAGACTTGATCCGAGACTCGGTTTTGCTCTTCCTCTCCGGCAGATTCTGCCACGCTTTTCCACGAAAATCAACAGACAAGTTGAAGAACGAATGGATGGTGACGCCGCCAATTTGGTTCGCTGCATTGCCTGTAAAACCTCGAGTGTTAGAGTGGACCGCAGTCACATTTTCAAGGTAAAACTGACCAGTTGTGCCCAAACGAACAATGCAGATCTCGTTCTCACGGCAATACGCTGCCACAGCCTTGATTATGTGGGACTTTCCGCATCCTGCAGCTGCCGCAAGTAGAGCTCGAAAAGATTCCTTGCGGTCGAGGCGTTCCCGAATGAAACCGAATGCTCGCTTTTGGCACTCCGTGAATGTTTCGGCTAATTCGGCGAAGGTCATTCTGCGGAAGGAAGATCTTGTAAGTATTATTGCTTGATATATACTATAGTAATGCAGCAAGAAACGCATTTAATTGTGAGCGCTTACTTCGGAAAATTTGAGTTGATAGCAGCTTCCATTTCCTCTTCGTCATCCATAACCTGGGCTTCCCACGCTTCCTGTAATTCTTTCCCACCAGGAATCAGAAATTCCATCAATTCGTCGAATGCCCAGTCTTCTTTTCTAATCCATTCTGGTCCATAACGCGTTGGGCCATTCGTTCAATTTCTCGGTATGGACGACTGCCGGCAACTTGTTGAAGAAAGAGCAGATTTTCGGCCTTCCGGTTCTGCATCAACCCGCGGTTAATGCACTCTTCCAGGTACGTCCCAGCACTTTTCAGTCCCGCAAAAGTATCGCGCCGTACAGGAAATCGGTCGAGCAGTTGCACCAGGCAGTATTCCTCGACCTGTGGACCGTAAGGCTCGTAGTTCTTGAAGTAAGCAACAGCGGGCGGGCCAACCCTTCGACGTATGCGACGACCTTTAAGGTCAGTGAAAATTTGGGCCGCAGCTGGACGCCCTGCTTTGCAAGCACTTTTTGCGGTTCCGCTAGGAAGATAATCGGTGTCCGAGTCGGAATCGCATTGCTTATCTGACTCAACTTTGTCGTTAGCGTCGGCAAATCTTTCGGACCCATGGGCGTACCAGATCTCGTTGTAGGTGCGGTAAGTTTCGGTCTCGCACTCCAAAGGGCGGTCCAGGTACTTTACGAAAGCGCCGTCATAGTAAAGATCTTTGGAGTCCGCATCAAGTCCCTCGCGGTGTTTTCTCCGCTTCAGGCACTGGAACTGGGCTCCTTTCTCGAGATCGATGACAATCGGAAGGAACAATCGCTTGCGAGTGCACAAGAAATGTGGATACCCCATCAGCAGATTCATGGCTTCCAACTGTCCCACAGTACGACCTCGAAGAAATCGGTGGACATGGCTAACCGCATTCGGTGCCGGGTTAGATTCGCATTTTTCGTCGGGCTCGCGGTCATTGGTATCACCTGCACAAGTAAGTAGGTTATGGAAAGATGGATGCATTGTTTACAGCGAAAAATAACTTGCCCGAGTTTGGATCTTTGGTGGTGGATGTCTTCCGTTTTGCCTCTTGGATTTTCTGACCAACTGTAAAGACGTACGGATTAGTCATTGTAGCGCCATGCGATCGCCATGTTTATCAAACCTACCAGTATTGCGCTCTCTTTCACGTTTCCGCTTGGCAGCTTCTAACATGCCGCGCTCTTGTGCAGTTGTAAGTCCAACTGGATCTTTGTACGGCGCCTTGCAAACGTACTTGGTAAGGTACTGCTTGAGACCGTTGTCAGTGGCCAGTTGTACATTGCAATGCATATCCAGGGACAGGAGCAAAGGCAAGTTGTACGGAGAGATTAGCTTATCTTCGTCTTCGCGTTTCTGATACGTATATCGGATCTTCGTGTCGTCTAGCTTCCACGGCTCATGTTGGATTGGCGGATCAGTAAATCCATATCGGCAGACTCGCAGCCGCTTCCCGTCTCTAAGCTCGAAACAACGTTGAGCAATGCATCCATGCGTCTGCCGTCGCTTAACCTTGTCCCGCCAGATGTAGTTACATGGGTGGTCAAACCTCGGCATTTCGGCACTCAGGACGTCAGCTGGCAATCCATCAATCCCGTCTTTAACCCATAAAAGACAATGGATGTGGATAACCCCTCGCTTCTGGTATTCGACTCGGATAAAGTAATCCGTAACAGTGCCAAGGGGGCCTGAGAAAAAGTAATAATTAAGAATTGTAACGATATATATTGTTTAAACACCCACCATCTTCAACTTTCAGGAAGTTATCGATGAAAAACCGTTGTTTTCGCTGCCAATTTTCGGCGACCGTATAGGCAAAATTGTGGGGAGAGTTCTTACTGGCAGTGTCCAATGGAAGAAACTCTTTGCGCAACCGGAGTCCTAAACGGTGGTACATGGCGTACATGTGCCGGTTATCCGCGGTTACGTTAGGATCGTTCAATGGTTTTCCATTCATGGCAGACTCAATTTGGTCCATTTCCTCCTCGACATTGACACAGTCGCGTTGGGCATTGTATGCAGCATAAGCCTCTTCGGAGTCAAGGATCTCTTTAAACATGGCAAGAAGCCCTTCAGATACTTCTTCAGACGCTGTCGGCATCCACTGTCCGCTCAGATGTTCGGCCGGATTGTACTTGTCCGTGTAATCGTGAATGGCTTCATACGTGGGATCGTGTGGATTGTCAGATAAAGTGACAAATAGTGTCGCCGGTCCGAGCCGCTCAACCAGTGCGTTTAGGCCTTTAGTCTGCAGGTACATCTGCTTGCTCGAGTTAGGGATAATTGCAGGCACTTCGCGGCCGTAAAAATCGTAAGGATCTGCAGATTCCTCGTTTATATCGGACTTTTTTAATGGCTCTGCGAGGTCCTTCGTGTTGACAGTCGCGAAGTTATAATACTGAATCTGCTGTTTGGTGAAAAAGTCCAGGAAATAAAACCGAAAGTGTGGTTCTGTCGCCAGTATGGTGCCAGCATACCAAGACGCCATTGAACGTACTGTTTCCGCGACTTGAATCCTCCGCAATTAAGAGCTGATGGATCCCAACCCCCACATCCATTAACGTAGATATGAGGCCACGTCTTTTCATCCAGAAGTGGGGATCCATAGTGCAGCCGGTACTCTCGACTCATCTCCAATTTTGTCTAGAAACAGTAGAGAATTAATGCAATTACAACATGCTGCCCAATGTTGCTAAGCTTACCTTAGTTAGGTCCGCTGCTATCGGATGCAGTTTGGCACAAGCGATGTCTTCCATAACCACTCCTCGGCCAGGAACATCTTCGTCTGGAAGGATGACGGCTGCGTGTTCGCCGGCCAGCATTCCCTGTTTTGTTGCATCCCGATTGGAAGGAACCCATTGGACGTCAGAGATGATCTGAAATATATAAAGGTGCAACGGCACATTTCGTAAACTTAAATTTGCATAACTGTACCGGAAAAGATGCAGGATCTCCATTTCGAACTTCTTTTGGTATGTACGAGTACAGTGTCTCCATATACGCGTAAAATTTTTGGTAAAGGAAGTTATTCCGTTTAAGGTAAGAGAAGCAACTGCGAAGCTTTTTCTTCCGTTCGTCAAGTTCAGACGGCTGCAAGTCCTCGTCGGCGTCAATCAACATCGCATAGATGTGATGATACGTTGCGTCTGGTCTCTTAAGGACGTTAACTTCACCGGCCATTTGCTGGAACTGAAAATTTCCGCGGTACTTCAATGTATTGCTGAAGATCACAACCAGTGCAAGTTCACCCTTTTCTTGCGGTGACAGTCCATCAAACATTGGCGGGCGAGGAAAAGAGTACTCTTTATTTATTTCAGGATCAGGATCAATGCCGGCTTTTATCAAGCGGTCATCGGGCAGCAAAGGATAAGCGTCAAGCAGAGATCGGTTCTTGCATCCCTTGCAGCGAACATAAGCGGAAGGAATCAACGGTTTGCTTGGTTCACAACGGTAGTAAATAGGTGCATTTGCCAACATGTCCGGATGATAATGCCGTTCGATCGGAATATCCAGTCCTTCCTTTGCACTGTCCCAAGCTTTCGCATCCATTTTCTTTAAGAGACGGGAACACTTGTAACAACAATGTTCGTAAATCGGGTCGAGGCGAAAGGTGTGTCCATTCTCCCACTGTTCAACAATGCGATGGAAGCGTTGTTCGCTGTCAGCATCCACAGAAAGATTTGGAGGGTCGGAGTACTGTCCAGCCCGTCGCAGATTCTTGTACGCGTCGACAATATTTCCTTGAAAATCTTCGTACCGTGTTCGAAACAACTTCACAAGCCGACGATAAAAAGAACGCTCTTGCTTTCGAACAAACCCATTTCGAGCGTCTATGAAACACTGCTGTTTTGCTTCGATTGCACATTGTCCAAGAAATTGCAGTTTTTCCTCTGTCCAAATGGGTGCTTGGGGAACGTCTTCACCAGGAAGTTTCTCGCCTCGTAGAACTGCGTGTGCATATTTGAGCAACGTTTGACCGTTTAATACACACGTTGGATCGATTGCCACAAATTCAGATTTCATCACATTATACTGTTGTGTTGGTTTGGCAAATCTGCTTGCTGATGCGAAACAGGAAACCAAAAGAGTTTTTCCCTCTTCATTCCACTTGTATTTTACCGGGGGCGCCATTGTAGCAGCGTGGCATTACCAAAATATCTTCAGACGGAGGATACTAAAAGTATACATTATACGGGTCACCAAATGGTGGTACGGAGAAGGTACGGCTTATTGATTCAAATTTAGTAATTCATTCTTTGCTTTTCGGCCGCTTTTCTTTTACATTCTAATTTATTAATTAAGATAATGAGCCAGGCCAATAACTCCGCTATCCTGGATAGCGCTAACTCGAAACGAACGAACCAAACGACGACTGAGTGGGTGAGCCGTGCTAAAAATCTCATCTCGTCACTTCTGAAGTGAACATCACTGGAATGACCGGAACTAAAATTGCCATTTTCGAAATGGCTTGACCAGACTGAACTGCTTTACGGACCTGAACTGACTGACATGACCTAACTGACCTGACCTTACGACTTGACCTGAACAAACCGGATGGACCTAGCATGACGGACTTGACGGACCTAACCTAACGTGACGACCTGAAGTAACTAAACAGACGTGGCTAACATGAAATTACTTTTGGAGTGAATAATCTGACGTGACTAACTCAACGTGGCTGACCTCACGTGACGAACGGACCTGACCTGACGGAACTGACATGACGGTCCAAGTATGCACGGACCCGACCTCACGGACTGGGGTAACTGACTGACGTGACTGTCCTAACGTGCTGACCTAACGTGACTAGGCTGATGTTCCTGACCTGACGTGATTGACGTGCCGTAAATGACCTGCCATGACTGGCCTGCCGTGACTGACTCACGTAGCCGAACGGATTTGACTGACCTGCCGTGACTGAGCCGACATGGTTAAGCTAACGTGAATGAACTGCAGTGACTGATCTGACGGGACTGACTTGCCGCGACTGAAAAATCGCCCTTCTGAAGCGACGGAGCTGACCTGACGGACCTGACATGACGGAGCTGAACTGACGGACCCGGTATGACGGCGGACTGAACTTGGACTGATCTGGAACTGCTCACTTCTGGAGCTCTTGCTAACCTGAACAGAGATTGAACGACTGATCTCGAGCTGCTAGCTAACTATCTCGCTCACCCACTCACACGAACTTCTCACTAGTCAGGAACGCTGCGTATGTGTCTCCTGCCAAGGCTGGCCCCAACCGACTGGAGGACTCGAGCTTGCGCTCTACTGCTGCCGTTTCCGGCAATCGCCTCCGCAATCGCCCAACAGCGGCCAAAGCATGGGTGCCGTGCAAGCTTCTCGCGCCTGACACAGCGTACACAGCGCGTTCGCATCATCCTCTGAGAGGCATGATACGGTCACACGCATGCACACGCCCACACTATGGTCTACACCTGAAGGGGTCACGTCTAAGGGTGCCACTACACTGACGACAACCTGGCCGAGGAGGACTGACACAGGGACGCTTACCGCCCGGCCCACGAGACCGGTCAGCACACACCTGTCAAACCATCGCGTAGGCTGCCCCGTCAAATCCATCACGAGGGGCTGTGTGCTGGCTGTGGGAAATCTGGCCCGCTCAGGAACACCCAGTGGCCCACAGCACGGCGAATGGCTAGGGTTGGCGCCCCCCTTTACTAGCCCGTGACAGCCAGGGAGACTCACATGCACCACAGCAACGACAGGCGGTTACTGCCGTCGGTGTGCCCCTGTGTTGACCGATGGGTGCCGCCGAAACTTCACGCGTCTCGTTGGCGTACACTACGCGTTCGTGTCATCCTCAAAGAGGTATCACACGGTCACACGCGTGTAGCTGCCCAAAGGAGGGGTAGTGCATGCCGGGTCGTTAACACCGGGGGTGACCGGTGTCTCGCCGTTGACCAACCACTGCAGGCGCCCGCCCAAGCCGGTCCCGATAACTGATAACTTTATGACTTTTCGTCACCAGCTACCGGGACCAACCCAGACGGATCAGGAACACGACTGGAACACGCCCGCCAGGAACTGGCAATTAATTTTCAAAAGAAAAAACACTGCCGTATCCATAGCTACCGATCATGTGGGAAGATGATTAACGCGGTCGCACCAGTTGGCTTATTCGATCCCCAACGGAGCAGGGTACGCCGGACCTGGGCTTCTGGCGACATTCGCTCCCTTCATCGGAAAGAACCGTTCGCACGACACGGAACCCCCTCCGGGATATTCCTTCATCGGTAGGAATTGCTTCCCACCTCCAGATCTCACCGCGCAGGTAGCACAGGACTTAGCTTAGAAAAGGGAAAGTGCTTAAGGCAGTCCTGACTCTGGCTCGTTATTTAAGTTTTCAAAAACTTATCAGTTATTTTCAAAAGCTTTCAAATAGAAAATGAAAAGAAAAGAAACCGAAAAGCAAAGAAAAGTTTTTAAAATAAACCCCAAAAGTTCAATAGTCTCCCCCGTACCTGCAGACGCGTATCCACTAGCTGTGGTTTTTGTATGATGCGCAAATGAGGCTGAGGCGTGTACCGGCTTTCGACGACCAAAAAATTACCAAAGCTAGTCCACATGGTGGTTGTAATTTCTGCGAAGTGCAGAATTATTCTGACCATACGTTTCCGGGATAAAAATTCGGGAAGAAAATTCCCGAAAAAATCGGGATAAAATGTGAGTTATATTTTATCAGCATACGGCTGTTACAAACCTATGATAAATATACACCGTTGGAAAGAGCAAAAAAAACTGAGTTAAACAAACACTTGGACAGGATCTGAATCTTTGCGGTTCTGTGACCTTTAAAGTCAAAAACGTAATACTTGACTTTTTGAAACGTTAAAATATCAGTTTTTTCAAGTAATATAAATATCACTGCTGATTGAGCTTTATTGCAACCCAGTGAAATATTGTTTGCGATTATATGCGTTATGGTGGTATCTCTGGTCGTGGTGTAGTTAACCGCGGTTTTTGCATCGCATCAGAATGGTATGATTCGGGTAAGTTTAATAAACAATGGTCACCCTTTCGATATTTTTACACTTTCAGACTCGGGAAGAGAAACTGAGTCGACCAGTAGGTTAAAATCAAGTTTGAGTTCATACCTGGACCGAAATCCAGTGCCCCGGCTACCGAGTACACCCGCCTGAACCGCGGTACGATTGCGTTACTGGACAATTCAGTACCGCCGGACCGGACCAGTCTCAGTCCCCGGAATTACTGTATTGCAGATCCCGTACTTCCGCCGGCCCGGCCGCCGTCCCGGTCCGCGCGGTTACTGTAATACCGGGCTGCGGTACTTCCGCCGGACTGGGGCCGCCCGGTCCGCGGGGCTACTGTGTCCGGACACCAGTACTTAAGCCGGACCGGGGCCCGCCCTGGTCCGTGAGGTTACTGTAATACCGGATTCTGTACTTCCACGCCGGACCATGAGGGCGGTCCTGTCAGCCCGGTCCTATAGGTGTGCCGTTGCTAAAGGTCACGCGGTCCGATCTTAAAATTTCTCGCATTTTCGAACTTCCGAAGAAAAAAACTGGGGTAAACGGTCCATATGCACTTCTTTACTGTGGGGCCGAGACCCGTTAAACCCCCGCCTCCGACGATCCGGATTGGTCAGGGGCGTTATTATGTCTGTAATGCCCATATGGTAGAAATAGGGTAGGGTGTTAGATGCAATGTCACTTGCGCCCTTGACCACCCAAAAGTTTTCCGTCAAGTACCGGCCGCTTCAATGACGGAAACTTTGGGGTGGTCAGAAAATTTCTATTATCTTACTACTATTTCTAACTATATAAGTATTACAATTCAACGCTTTTACCCCCGACAATCAGATCGTCAGAAACGAGTATAGCAATGCTTATATCTGCGCGTTTCGTTACAATTTTTTAACAATTCATGCAATAGAATCAGCGTGACCTGGCATATAGAACCGGGATTCAACTGACTCGGCAACGAGCTGAGAATCCATTATTACCTCACGGACAGGCGAGCCTGTCAGCACCAAATTACTGGTATCGGCTATCTACAACAACCCGCAGACAGGCTGGCAGACCAGCCCGGACCAATAACCGCGGACAGCAACCGTAATAACAGTATTCGGGAGACCGAACTGATCCCTGATCGGCAGTACCTGAATAATCGTAACAATCTACCGCGATTCAAACCTTTTCGGTAGCAGAAAGTATTTCTCGTCAGTATGACTCAAACTATTTAACACTGGTCGACTCCGTTCTCTTCCCGAGTCTGAAAGTGCAAAAATATCGAAAGGGTGACCATGTTAACCATTCGTAGTCGTGACCATTTATAGTGTATAACTATGGCGGTGACCTTTTTGGAAAAAGTTTTTGCCGACTACCCAAAATAATTTGACGTGAAGAAAGGTTGACTAGTTTGTTTTCGGTCTGATAGTCGGTTCAGCTGGTTCATCGAAATCTCGAAATCGGGTGAACGCAATGAATCTTGAGATTTGCAAATGTAAGGTCACATTTAGTACCGGCCGCTTCAATGACGGAAACTTTTGGGGTGGGTCAGAGTGGGCGTGGCGGACACTAGTATCTTACACCCTACCCCTATTTCTAACTATATAAGTATTACAGACATAACGCCCCCGACCAATCCGGATCGTCGGGAGGCGGGGTTTATCGGGTCTCGGCCCCATAGCAGTAAAGCATATGCGTAATATGGACCGTTTACCTCAGTTTTTCTTCGGAAGTTCGAAAATGCGAGAAATTTTAAGATCGGACCGCGTGACCTTTAGCAACGGCACACCATAGGACCGGGGACCAGGACCGGCCCCCGGTCCGGCGGAAGTACAGGAATCCGGTATTACAGTAACCTCACGGACCAGGGCGGGCCCCGGTCCGGCTTAAGTACTGGTGTCCGGTATCACAGTAGCCCCGCGGACCGGGGCGGCCCCCGGTCCGGCGGAAGTACCGCAGCCCGGTATTACAGTAACCGCGCGGACCGGGACGGCGGCCGGGCCGGCGGAAGTACGGGATTCAAGTAATACAGTAATTCCGGGGACCGGAGACTGGTCCCTGGTCCGGCGGTACTGAATTGTCCAGTAACGCAATCGTACCGCGGTTCAGGCGGGTGTACTTCCGGTAGCCGGAAGTGTTTCTGGATTTCGGTCCAGGTATGAACTCAAACTTGATTTTAACCTACTGGTCGACTCAGTTTCTCTTCCCGAGTCTGAAAGTGTAAAAATATCGAAAGGGTGACCATTGTTTATTACAGATTCGGTAGTCACGTGACCATTTATAGTGTATAACTATGGCGGGTGACCTTTTGGAAAAAAGTTTTTGCCGACTACCCAAAATAATTTGACGTGAGAAGAAAGGTTGACTAGTTTGTTTTTCGGTCTGATAGTCGGTTCAGCTGGTTCATCGAAATCTCGAAATCGGGTGAACGCAATGAATCTTGAGATTTGCAAATGTAAGGTCACATTTAGTACCGGCCGCTTCAATGACGGAAACTTTTGGGGTGGGTCAGAGTGGGCGTGGCGGACCAGACATAATAACGCCCACCGACCAATCCGGATCGTTGAGGCGGGGTTTAAGTGAAAATGGCCGCGTGGCACAAAATTATGTGTCCTATGGACGGTTTTGATCAGTTTTCTTCCTGAGTCCGAAAAGTAAGATTTTAATATCTGACCCGTGACCTTTGGTAACGGTAGCGTTACCATTGTAATATATGGTTACCATATGTAACCAAGTCCAAAGCACCCTATTTGACTTGCAGTACAGTCTGCTGTGATTGCGAAGCCGTTATCCTAGTTTGCGACGCCGCTTGCAATAGTTTGCTCTGTGAACATTGTTGGTTAGTGGTTACCACCATGGTAACAGTGTCCGTTACCACTGTAGTAACGGTACCCGTTACTACAGTGATAGCGGTACCCGCTATCACTGTAGTACCGATTTGTTATTACATTAGTAGCGGTACCCGCTACTAATGTATTACTATAACGGGTACCAAAATGATAGAAGTATCAGATACCACCGTTGTAACGGTACCTGTTATTGCAGTGGTTACTATGACATAGCCGGTTACCGTGTAATTCACTTGTAATGGCAACGAATTTTACCTCGTTTGAATTGCCACGTCTTTTGAGCAGAAATAGTATAAAGTACTTGTTGGTCACTTCTAGTGGTTACGTGTTACCTACGTAACTTGGTTAGTGGGCGTGGCCTAAAGGGTTTTGGTAATTTTGGATTTGAACGCCGTTTGAATGGACAGGATGTATTAGTTTTTCTTCCTGAGTCAGAATGGTAAAAGGTCACCTGGGTGACCTTTCCGTACTATGGTTTCATTGGTCACGTGACCATTTATAGTGTATAACTCTGTTCGGTGACCTTTGCAAAAGTATTTGCCGACTACCCAAATGATTTGACGCGAGAAAAAAGATCAGCAGGTGGCTTTTCGGTTTGACAGTCGGTTCAGCCGGTTCATCGAAATCTCGAAATCGGGTGAACGCAATGAATCTTTAGATTTGCAAATGTAAGGTCACATTTAGTACCGGCCGCTTTAATGACGGAAACTTTTGGGGTGGGTCAGAGTGGGCGTGGCGGACCTTCGTATCTACCAATTTTTCTATTCATATCTATATAAGTATTACAAGTAGACTGCGGCCGACAGCGTGGCCTCGTAAGGGCGGGCCTCGTTATGCACCTCCGGTGCATACGATTGTCTGTAATACTGTTGACCGTCAGCAACAACGAATTAGTTGTTTTAGTCTTTTCCTTTTGGATTTGTTAATTCAAATGGTCGCACACTTTTAGTCAGCAATTGACAGGCTCCAGGTAATTGGCAGGTAAAAACCTTGCTAGATATTTGAGGTATTGATAGAAAGTAAGCGGACCAGGAAGTGGGTGGGAAGGCACTTGTAATGTGATGTGGTTCTGAATAATCTAGGAATGCACTTCAAACTTCATGTTGACTGTATTATGGTTTCTTCGGTTTTTATCTTCAGTTTAACCAATGAACACAAATTTTACACAAAAAACAAAAAGGTAAACAAAAGAGCAAATAAACAAAACAACAAAATATTTTGAAAATTAAATTACATCATATTTTTGGCAGTTTTCCGTTTTTTCGTTTTTTATTTTACTTTAATTTTATTTGAACATTTGAACAAAAAAACAACATAAAAACCACACAACAAACACCAACACAACAAACTGCTTTTTTTGGGCAGTTTTGCAATTTTATTATTTTTATTTTATTTTAATTATGACAAAATAAAAAAAAGAAAAGAAAAAAACATAACTACCAAAAAAACAAAAATAAAACCTATTTGTGTACCCATCGGTCCCGGCGGACCACCCGTAGGACTGTGGAGTGGACGGCGCCTGGAACTTCCTGGTCTCCTACATCAGGCTCGAACTCAAGGAGTTCGTCCATGTCCGCAGGGTGGTGCACCGGGACAACTGGTGGGTCCGCAGCACTTGTTGGCGACGCTTGCGGCTCCGGCGAACCGGCACTTGGTTTGACCGCCAGTGACCGACGGGCCGGCAGGAGAGGCGGAACAGGTTCCGGTGTCCGCCGGTGTTTGGTCGTGGAAAACACCGGTCTTCCCGGACGCCGGCGTGGACCTGATGGTGTTTCCTTGAAGTCCCGCCTCTCCTCCGCCATAACAGCCTGCTGCATTCGCCACGCAGCACGCACTCTTTCCCGGGCGCCGGTTGCGGTGGCTGACTCCGCCCGCGCGGCATTGATGTCCGCATGCCGGTCACGCCGCCGATGTCTTGGCGGCGTGCGCTGGCGGGCGTCTCGACCGACGCGGAACCGCGGCACCCGGGCGAGTGGGACCGAGCTCTCAGCAGCCGCGAACTGACCGTGCACATTTCGGTGAACGGGAGGCATTTTTTTTCAATTTATAATAAATAAAAAAAGATTATTATGTTGTACAACACTAAAAAATTCAAGATTCAGACGATCGTCGAAAACAAAATTTTTCGGTTTTTTCGATCGGTTTCTTCATTAAAAAATACGAGCGTTCCAGTGCAGTAAATATTTTGAACAAAACGATCGTACCGGCCGCTTTAATGAGGGAAACTTTTGGGGTGGGTCAGGATGGGCGTGGCGGACGTTCGTATCAGGTAGGTACCACCCCTTCCTAATCATATAAGTATTACAGACATAATAACGCCCACCGACCAATCCGGATCGTTGGGAGGCGGGGTTTAAGTGAAAATGGCCGGGTGGCACAAAAACTACGTGTTCTATGGACGGTTTTGATCAGTTTCTCTTCCTGAGTCCAAAAAAGTAAAAGATTTTGATATCTGACCCCATGACCTTTGGTAACGGTAGCGTTACCATTGTAATATATATGGTTACCATATGTAACCAAGTCCAAAGCACCCCTATTTGACATCCCATACAGTCTGCTGTAATTGCCAAGTCGTTAGCTTCATTTGCGACGCTGTTTGCAACAGTTTGCTCTGTAAACATTGTTGGTAACCCGTTACCAACATGGTAACGGTGCCCGTTACCACTGTAGTAACGGTACCCGTTACTACAGTGATAGCGGTACCCGCTATCACTGTAGTACCAATTTTCGTTATTAAATTAGTAGCGGTGCCCGCTACTAATGTAACTACTAAAACCGGTACCAAAATGATAGCAGTATCAGCTACTACCGTTGTAACGGCACCTGTTACTGCATTGGTTACCATGACATATAGTCGGTTACCGTGTAAGTTACTTGTAACTGCGACGATTTCTTCTTTGTTTGAAATGTCACGTCTTTTTGAGCAAAAATAGTATGAAATACATGTCGGTCACATCTTTTGGTTACGTGTTACCTATGTAACTTGGTTTTTGGGCGTGGCTTAATGAGTTTCGGTAATTTCAAATTTCAACGTTGTTTTTTATGGGCAAATACTATTAGTTTTTCTTCCTGAGTCAGAAATTGGTAAAAGGTCACCTGGGTGACCTTTCCTAACCATAGATTCGGTGGTCACGTGACCATTTATAGTGTATAACTCTGGTTGGTGACCTTTTGAAAAAAGTCTTTGCCGACTACCCAGAATGATTTGACGTGAAAAAAAAGGTTCAATAGTTCGTTTTTTGGTCTGATAGTCGGTTCAGCCGGTTCATCGAAACCTCGAAATCGGGTGAACGCAATGAATCTTCAGATTTGCAAATGTAAGGTCACATTTAGTACCGGCCGCTTCAATGACGGGAACTTTTGGGGTGGGTCAGAGTGGGAGTGGCGGACGCTAGTATCAGGTAGGTAGCACCCATTTCGATCTATATAAGTATTATAGCACCCATTTCGATCTATATAAGTATTACAGACATAACAGACATAACAGACATAACATGCGCTGGTTTGCCGAAGGTATGGTTGAAATCACATGCCTACGTTTCTAGCTCCGTATTATTTTTAAATCATTTCCTTATTTGAACGGCTACCTTTGACCCACGCAATTGTTTTGAAATAGTTTTAATCAAAAGAAAGACAGCAAAAAAATTCAGTTTACAGTTTTAAATAAATTCCAAGTTAAGCGGCTTGTTGCGAGAAAATTTAAGAGAAGAAATAACGTGGTTTTAACAAGGTTATAACAACTACCAAAGTGCTACCAAAGTAATATGACTACAGTACCAAAGTACGAGTACCAAAGTACCAAACGAGTACGAGTACCAAACTACAGTACCAAAGTACGTAGCAAGGGTGACAATACAACTTCCAAAGTAAAGAGGTGACTGCTACCAAAGTAATATAATTACTAAAGTAATGTAATTAAATAATATGGTTTCTGCGTCAAAAAGCTCAAAACTGTAAATAAAATTTAAATTCGAGCGCAGTATCGCTAATCTCAAGAATTTCAATTTTACCATCTACATGTATTTCAAACATGGCCCGAAAATTGAAATTTTGCTCTTATCTGAAGGGCGCAATGGGCAAATTTCTGTATGTCACCGGCTTCTATATTCCCGGGATGTCTACAGCGGGATTATATTTGTATATCTACGTAAAAATCTGGAGCCGGAAGACTCGTATTGAGACCGAGATGGCGGAGAGCCAGGCACAGAAAGATATGTTGAAGAAGCGCATGAACACGACGAATATGATGTGCGCCTCGTTTATACTGACGGCAGCATGCTCCATGATCGTCCCGGTGATGGTGGAATTCATAAAGGTCACGGAGGAGGATGTGCATTACCCGTTCGTGGTAATCTGCCTGGCCGTCGTTCAGCTGCTTGGCTACGCTACGAATCCGGTAAGCAGGTGGACGCTTTGAAGGCCCGGCCAAAACAATTCTCAAGTTGTAAGTGTTCAGAAATTCGTATGTCGTTTTTGCAGCCGGTTTGTTTTGCCATGAAAGCCGATTACCGATACAGGCTTCGACACGTTATACTGTCAGCGCTTGGACGACAGACATCTTCCCGATGGCACACCGGAAGAGCCGGGTCACGTACGGCACTGAGAAGTGCCACCAAAGCTCACGCAAAACCCGATACGCAAATAGAGATGGCTATCCGGCATATATAGGATTTTAGTAAATTTAAACAGTTTGGCTTTAAAGATTTTTTAACATTTTATTACAGTGGTGCAAGACATTTTTTGCAGATAGCACGGTTTTTTTAGTAAAAATTACTTAATATACGTAATCCGGAGAAATATGTGTGCAATATTGTAATAAGTGAATTTCCAAAGAAGCCGGAAAGTCGGCGGAGACATTATGTACTGCACGTTGACACAGAATTAGCGCATAGCTTGCAGAAAAAGAACACAATCTTTGCACTGATTAATTTGTTGAATGAACTGTTCCCCCAAATCAAATTTACCGCAGGACTTGATGCCTACGAAAGCTTATCCCCTTATCTGCAAGCTTCTTTGATCAAAAGCAAAATTGCAAGCATCATCTTTGTCGTAACAGTATTAGGATTGTTTTACAGTACTTATTATGCCTTCACTTGCGAAGTATTATCCGCCATTTTATTAATGCGGACCGGGTGGGCGTAACCGGACAGTCGTAAGTTCTTCACACCTGAGTGCACTCAGTACAGATACATAGAGCAGCACATACGCAAAGCACAGCAAAATCTTGATTAGATAAATTAGTCAAAGGATACTTAGCCACGCAACAGAGAAACGTGGGGCGGTGCCGTTATTTGACGTTAATCCACGGAACTGCATGACCGCACTTTAGTAGAAAGAAGATGATGCTGAAAATTTGCACGTAAACAAACTAATCAACGATATACCCTGAAATGATGGTATCAGTAAAAGCTAAAAGAGCCGGGTAGTTTAACATATTAGTTCACCTTTGTATGGTCTATAGACTATAGTTGTCAACAGACTATAGACTACAATGTACGACAAAAAGAGGTTGAACCGATCAGTCGGTCCGCGGTTCAAAATAACCTCGCAACGACACGCCACCACTACTTTCACACGCTCGCGCCCCGTGAATATCAAAGTGCAGCTATACTAGTTGCATATCAAAAGGTGTAGAAAAAAATTTTAAACTTTTTGATACTAAACCTGTGGCTGTTTATGGCGAACAGCACAAATTCTAGCCATTTTGCTTTCTCGTAGGCACAACATAGGATCTGTGCGCATAACCGTTTGGCTTGCAATCAATGCTTAAGTCTATGGGAAAGCAAAATGGCTAGAATTTGTGCTGTTCGCCATAAACAGCCACAGGTTTAGTATCAAAAAGTTTAAAATTTGTTTCTACACCTTTTGATATGCAACTAGTATAGCTGCACTTTGATATTCACGGAGCGCGAGCGTCTGAAAGTAGTGAGTAAGCGTCCAAGTTTTAGTGGTGGCGTGTCGTTGCGAGGTTATTTTGAACCGCGGACCGACTGATCGGTTCAACCTCTTTTTGTCGTACATTGTATAGTCTATAGACTATAGTTGTCTTGTGATTCATCAGTTCGTGGCCTTTCTGATTTTCAAGCCCTTCCCGAAATACAAAACCGAAGCCATACCGTTACCACTTACAGTAGATGCTTTATTTTGGGGTACACAATACTACACACAAAACAGATTGAAAACACTTAATCACAAGAACAAAATCTTACAGTAAGTTATCAGACTTACAAATGAAGCATAACGAATGTTTTTTACATTGTAATGGTTATTACGGACTTTACGAAGAGCAATTATCGACAAAGTCTTTATTTTGATACAAAAGAGTCGAACGAAATCTGCGAAACGATACTCTAGTCTACAGTATTAGCCTGTATAACTAATACAAACCCTTTCTGAATCACAAACCCTACCCGAAAAAAGAGCCCCTCTCAGAACCCTTAGGAAAAAATAGTATCGCTGGCTCATTATTCATTAAACACGGCATGTAGAAACAAAAATTAATCAGGAGCCTACCTCCTGAGTAAAGAGAAAATTAAGTGAAACCTAGCCATCCACAGCATTAGCAGCAACAAGCACTTAAGCAGCAGCCATATAAAACCCAACATTCTTCGTGACTTTGATAAATCTGGATCGAAATAAAAGGCAAAAAGAATTATTGTTTCTGCGGCAAGTGTTAGGCCGCTAATAGTGTGCATATCATCTAAGCGAAATGCGTCTTCCGGCGATCGAGTTGTGTTTAACTAAACCTTTCGTGTGGCACTTGTCCTTATAAAATTAACTGCTGCAAAGAATCATATCGGCTGACGGCTGCTAATTCCTGATTTATCATTTTTATAGGTTCCCTTTTTTTCCAAGTTAAAGCCGTCAAATAATGGATTTTTCGTTCTCGCTTTTCTCTGAAATTCTTAATATGGCCGCTGCATCGCAGCGGTTTATATCAAGTCACTAGATACCGATGCACATTGAAGTAACTTTATTGCTATAATATCTAACCATAACATGTGCGACACAACTAAAGACGTTTCACGAGTTCAGAACGTTTTGCCAACCGCTGCGTGCGATTCCCACGCAAATTCACAGTTTTTAGAATAATTACTTATTACTATCTAGTTAGGTTTATAATATTCTGATTATCATCTAAATCGACGCATTAAGGATTTGAAAAAATGCAATTATTCAAACAGCTAGTTAATAAAACCATGAACTGGCCGCCTAACACTGTCCATTACAGTATTATCCAGTTAGCCACGTCTTGCTACTCGGAGAATATCTTGGGCCTCACGAATTCTCATCTGCATGTCGAAGACGAAGTCGCACACCGTCCCGAATAACTTGGTATAGATGTCCGATGCTTCCGTCAGGTACTCGATGCCCACTCCGATAATCTCTACAATACGGGCGTTTCTCCCCGGTTTTCGGCGGGGATCCTTCGTCACGCTGTCGGCATAGGTAATGGCGAATCCACCAGCGAAAGCCAGAAAGTGCGCTCGCGTAAGATGGTACTTGGGAAAAATTATCCTGCAACCAAAAACGGAGTTCGCTAGAATTTATAGAATACATACAGCGATAATACGTAGTTTCCGTCACAAATCATCGCCTGCCTGTCAGTCTAAGATAATAATGTTCTAAGTTCAACACTAAGCCAGAAAATACTGTCAATTATAACTGTAATAATGCAACTGACTCCATGTTTTCCGCATTCCGTGTGAGTCCCCAATATCAACACCAGAGACGCGGTATGCTCTGGGTTATTGCACTGTAGACGACCTGATAATGTTTATGAATCTCGTGTACTGGTAAAAAAATATATAAGCTGATATAAAAACAATAATTTCATATATAATCAGTTTCTGAAAATCGTTTGTCTTGTGGAACATGGTGGATAAATACAATGTCATGTACCTCACGTCCCTAATCCGAAAAACATGGACGTGCTTTACTGTTCTCGTACCGTGTACAGCGCATACAGTCCTGATACAGCGCCCAGTTCTCGGCGAACTGTTTCTGCTTGTCGTACACATCCGTCACCGCCCAGGCACAGATGAAACGCAGATGCGCTTCCGGATGTAAGAGCTCGCCGGCGTCCATCTCCTGGAGCACCCCGAGTTTGCGGAACTGCAGCACCTCGTTCAGCCGGTTATCGCTCGTGAATTCGGCGGTAAGACACATTTGGAAGACATCTTCGTACTTCTCCATAAAACTACGCAGCGCCCGCAGCCGGCTGTCATTGACCGCGCCACACTGTGCACACGGCAGCAGAGCGCGCTCGTCACTGGGAATGCGTTCCTGGCAGTCTTTGGTGACACATTTCAACGGGTTGATTTCCGCCTCCTGCAAAACGTGTAGACATTCAAATATTTAGTACAGATACTGGCAGTTAAAAGCAATGCAAATCGTATCAACTTCGCAGTGTTATAAGCCCCTCTCCATAATTACATCCCCCTCTAGAGAAAGCTCGGAAATTATATGCTCTCCCGAAATACAAGCCGAACGGCTACACTTAAAAGCATGGCAAAATATTTTGTAATCCCTTGCGCTCGTACTTTTATGGTACTATCACTGCAGTTAAAGTAAACTTCAATTTAAATGCCTATACGGATGTACAAAAATCGCAAGAAAATCTACAAAACCGTGCTGCAGTTGAAGAAATTACACCGGTGAAGGTTTTCGATGACGATATGTAACTGAGAGTACCTCTATCAAGTTATCAACCCATGTCTAGAAAGTTCGCTCGAAAAGTATTAGAGCCGCGCAGTATAATAAGCCCATGACTCATGAGGTTCTCCAAATTTTTATCACCCAAAGTTTTTATTTCGATATCTACAGTACGGTATTTGAAAAATTTCTTACGTATCCCGGTGTGCATTTGCGGCAGTGACAAGGGCTTCCGTGAATGCGCAGAAAGTACTCGCGGCGCTGTTTTAGGGGGAGTATATAGTCAAGCGCCATGGGATTGCACCAACGAGTCTGCAAAAAAACGCCTGGTTGGAAATTAGTTAAAGCTGACGTGAAAGGGAAGAACCCAGTGATTTTGTCATCGTACATCGTTCAGTTCGCGGAACCCCACAATGTCATCCATAGCCACCAAACGCAATGTCTTTCCCTGGAAAGTCGGCAGGGCATTGTAATCCAGACAAGGGGGTGTGGTGTCGCTCTTTTTCACCCCCACAAACAGTCCCGCGCCAATGGGCTGCGGAGTGCGATCACCGCTGAGGTAGTCGCGTAACGGGTAAGCGTGCTGCAGGATGCGCAGCTGGATGTCGATGGAATCGTTCGCAGCTGGTCGATCGGCGGCTTTTGGGTACATCGCACTGATCAGGCCTTTGAAGACCTCGGACTGCATGAGCCTACAAAATCATACCCAACGGTTTTATTGACAAGCTACTGCGAGATAATCGGCACCGTTGCAGTATGAGTCCGGGTCCATCGAAAACTTACTCCGTGGATTTCGGCGCTTCCTTCGCCGATAGTTCTCTGTCAAACAGCTGCAGGATTTCTTTGGCGGATCGTGTGCCGTCCAGCCCGGGAACCCGGTCGCTAACGGATTTCTAAGCGGGGCAGTAATAAGTGAATAACCGGCGATGAGTGTCGCATTACGTCAATGTACAGTTAATGATATAAACCAGTAGTAAACAGCCGGTAAAAAGTACTATCTATAATCATTAATACTGAATTATATGTATGCGTAAGCCGTTCACATAATTATTTCTTAATCATTAGATCTTACATTATTAGATTTCATTAATTTTCTTCATTAATTTTTTCTCATTATTATGTACATACGAAATAGCCAAATAACACGCGAACCTGAATTTTGTTCTGGATTTTGAGGTTCATGACGGTGAACATGGAGAACAAGAACGTCTTATCTCCTTGTGGTTGACTGGCAGAATGCTGTTCCCGTTGGCGCTCTAACTGCAGACGATAGTCTTTCAGGCGCTTCATCAGCGTGCACTCATGTTTATGCTCCGTTTTCCAATCAGTATCCTGTAATGTACCCGGATAAATGTTGTTAAACAGAAGTACTAACGATCTTCTAGGAAAAATCACGAATTAACAGCGGATCGGAGTCATAACACTTGAGGCTCTCTGAAGCATAAACAAATGCACGCACCTGACATTTCACGCTGCAGTACCGATGGACCTGACATCCTGGACAGAGCAACGACTGAGACGTTCGCAACGAAACCGCATAAAAACAACCGGCACAATACTCCTGGTAACCATCCCAGTGAAAGGCCCACACCCATGGATCGCGCTCCATGATGACATCACCGGCGGCTACTGTCTGACCCGCAGTCTCCAAACGCGGTTCTTGGCTCATGATGTCGCTGTTAAGCTGTTGATGAATCATACAGATGGTAAGCTATGGTTCGCTACTTGCGGATGGATGTGATGAATGGTTCGCTACTTGCGGACCTTGAAAACAGAGATTTCAGAAGGCCCTTGAAAACTTCGCAAAATTTAAGTCTGGATAGATGCTACTGGCGTGGCAGTTATGAATGAGCGAGCTAAATCTGCTAATCAAAACTCTTAAACACACATCGGGTCCCGGATTTTCGTGAACTGTTTTGCCCATACAATTGTACAGTGAATACGAAAGTGATGTGAGCATGGACACGGTATTGTTCATGGAAACGTGTTCATGCGTGACAATGTACTGTACACTGTACAGTACGTGGCAGGCCAGACGGCGCAGTCTGAGCTAGCGGATTGAGCCAGTCCTAGCTAGCGCACCCCAAAGAGTGAAAAACAGACAGCGAGACACTGCACCGGACCAGCGGTGTGTACGTACGTACTCTTTACATCGTCCTCCGACAAAATGCCCATGTTGACCTTGAACATTTCCAAATCACATCAACAATTTTAAGGAGCGGCACCTCGCAAATTTATGGCCAAACGTGATTTAGAAATGGTAAGCTGTGCCGTTGCGAAAGTATGAAAAACGGGGGAGAGTACGGTTTATGGGACAGGCACCTGCGCCACTGGGTGAACCCTGGAAGGCGGTATTCGGGGTATACAAAATTGACCATTTCTAGATGGCGTCATTTGGAAATGCTCCCTACCCCGGCCTAACGTTGATGTTAAAGGCTTAAAGTACATAATGCAGGTAGAACCGCTGTCGAATTCCGAGTTTCATGAATTTACGTTTATTATCGATCCTTACTTTACGACACGCTCTTTACTATACACCGCAAAGAAATTTTAGAAGGTATTCGTAGCATATTAGCGAGAGTATTCTCACCTTTCCTATTACATATTTGAGTGCATTGAGCGTAATACGCTCTCCGCCAGGCATTTGATACCCAAAAGAAACAACAAACCGTAAAGCTGATATTTAAGGGTACTTCAAACACAACGTGGACCAGTAGTTTGTTTCGTAGCCTTTAATTTCTAAAGCATGCCGGCGTCGTGCGTCTGATTTGGATGGGTATTGCCTAAAAATTTCGCGCACACAACAAGAGAAGTTTGATACGAAAAAAAATCATTTAAGGCTAGTTAAATCCAACTACAAATTACATACGAGCAGCAAAGATCTTTTTTAGCTTATGGGAATCCGCTACTTTCAATCTTTAGTGACATGGTTTTGGAAAAATAGAATTAATAATTCGATTAAAAAAATGAATTTCCAGCGAGAAAAAAATAATTTCGATAATTCGGACAGAAAAATCGTGATTGGCTGGCTGCGGATAAGCCCCGCCCCCCAAACCGAACAATAGAATATTAAAATTCAAAATTCAAAATTACGCAATTGGTCCAGTGGCTAACGGAAACTGGCACCGTTGGTACCGGGTGCAAACACCTGCGATCTTGCTCTTCTTCAAATTCCAAATCAGTGTGTGTGAGTAATTCGAAATGTCAGTTGTTGTACTTGTGTTAGTCAGTATTTCTATTTTTTACAATGAATCCCGGCAAGCATCAATGCGGGGAGTGTAAAAAATTTTTTCAACGCGCGGATGACATGCGGCGTCATAAGAAGGAGGTTCATGCCGACATGGATCGCGTCACCTGCCCGGCCTGCAAGAATGAAATGGTGCGACGAGGCCTACTCCGCCATCAGCGAGAGAATTGCCATCCGGAAAAGAACCCAAGGAAGCCCACTCAGAGAGTGTTTCGACCGATTCCGTTGGCACCGGAGCCACCGGCTGGGAAAAGACCAAGAAAGTCTTCGCACCCGCGGAAGGTGGTCCGTGCGACGGAAGGATCTGCAACGCCTGCACCAACGACGGCTGCGCCGGCAGCACCGCGGACCATCACCAAAGTTACAGCTGTTAATGCTGTTCTTGTAGGCAATTTCCAACGAGCGGTATGCAAATGCGGTAAACTTGTTGGTTTCTTGGATGGTTCCCATAAAATTATTTGTTGTGTGTGTGGTGCATGCCGCCGTCAGGCGGGCAATTTGTTATTGTTCGTGAAGAACAATTAGTCCAATTTCTTGTTAAAAATGGAATAAAAGAACTGATTACAGAACGTTGTTGTTTATTCGCTTGTAAATATAGTATACATGTAGTTAACTATAAATGAGAAGCAACCCTAAAATACCCTGTAACAAGAAAAGTTGTGTGCCTGGTGCACTCCTTTGTCACAAACTAGAGCAGTAGACTAGTAGTCAAAAATTCAACGCCGGTAAAATTTTTGTTTTTATTTTGAGGTTTTATCTGTTTTGCTCAACGGAGTAGGTTTCTGATCTCACTGCTTTTTTTTTGGCTTGAAATATTTTATCTGGAGTAACATGGATACTGCTCCATTATTTCCTGAAGATATGGTAGAGGAATATCTTATGGAGATATTCCTCAAGTATCGTCGTCTGCAGCGACGTCCAGAGCCGTGGGGTCAGAAATCCACGGTGGATCCCGCCGAGCAGTCCAAGCGAGCCATGGAGGCATTTGTTGCACATCGTGCGCTTAAGCGGCAGGAGGTCAATCAGGAGTATGACCTGGAAGAAGCTTACCAAGAAAGCTCTGAACTGCGGGATATTTTGGAGTCCCGGGAGCGAGAAGTTGCGGTACGTCACGGGAATAACCGCTTTAAGTGCTGCAGTGTTTACGTATCTTCGCTAAAATGCAGCTCTGCGTGTCAACGATGCGTTAAAAAATTTAAAATTTTCCTGGTAACAAGTACTTTTTGAGAACACAGGAGAAACAGTCCACTCAGTTTCTGAAGCAGAGAATCAGTGTTGCTTTAATGCGAAGTAATGCTGCTTGTGTTCATGAAAACTTCTCTATCGGTAGCAGGTTGGATGAAGTGTACTTTGGTTTGAAATGATTGGTGTGTTTACTGTGCAGGCAAGAGATGCGGAAATCGCGCGACTTCGGCAGCAAATTGAGCTGCTGCAACAGGGTCAACCAAATCCGGATGATCAGTTGAACTGGTATGTGTCAGTGCACAAAAATGGTTATTTCCTAATTTTTAAATTTTAATTATCAAGTAGTGTATCAACAATTATGGCTAAATTTGCGTAAATAGTGTTTACGTAAAAAGAATAAAAATCGAAATAACTATTACTGCTAATTTTTAATCGAAATTTAATCCCCTGCCGTGTACAGGGGCCAGCAAAATCCGGGGCCTCAAGGCGAGGCCAACGATGAATTTTAGTTCGCTGGATGGTGGCCTGCGATATTCCTTACTGATCACTGTAATTTTATCGCTTTTGTATGTGAGACTTTTCGCTCTACTTGTTTTTTGTTTCAACGTTTAAGTTTGGAGATTATGCGCGGTAATGCAATGAGTGTTTTGTGCACGGTCCCTTCCCATGTTAACTGGGGCAAATTCTTCATTTGATAATGTTTGTTGAGTGAAGCTCGCCTTGTACATATTGAGAAAATAAATAAGTACTAATACTCCTTTGAAGTTGATGCTCTACGTATGCTTTGTGCTAATCACACACTGGCTTTATTATCTGCTAATACTACAAACTAACTTAATTGATTTCATGCGCATAACCATATTTCGTGAATAGTTAACGCTGAGTATCGCGGTAGACACTGCACTAATCACTACGCAATTTGTGTACTTGATTAACACTTTCGCCCCCTGCTGTTGTGTAGGCTGATTGTGACGCCCCTAACCCCGTTTATATCCTCTTTAGCGTTCCTTGCGTTTTGCATGCGGAGTGATTTCCTTTGTTTCAACTCCTGTTCTATACTACATAGCAGGGTGACTTTAAACAGGCCGATGATGGTGATTGTCCAGAAGATAACGGCCTATGTTTTCGCTGCGCACGTTTTGTTTCGTTTCTTGTTTTTTTTTATTGTTATTCAAAAAATTGTTTTTTAGAAGCGCAGATGGTGGGAAGGATCCCACTAGACTCATGCTGCCGGATCAGCCTCGTCATGCCATTAGGTACTACATTTTTGCAGCAGTTCGCTGGAGCTTGGAAGCTTGGACCTTATATTCTACATTTCGTTTGCAGAACTCCCAATTACTGGGAGTTTCTTTCCTATGTCTTCAGTTTCCAGTCCCTATTATGCGGACCTTTCTGTTTTTACGATGAATACATGGACTTCATCGAGGGTAATAGTATTGAGCCTAGTTCGTACAAGAAAATGGAGGATGCCGTCAAGAAAGTGCCGACCTTGTCGGAAGGCAGCAAAGCCAGTCAGTCCACGGAGCAGGTGACGGAAGCCGAGATGCTGCCCCCGCCTCAGTACCATCCATCCCCATTGTGGCCGGATAGGGTATACTTTATCTTTTTCTGTGTGTTGATTTGTTTGGAGGGAGTCTGATTGAACGTGATGTGCGGCAGTGACAAAGAAAGTGCTGGCTGCAGTTTTCGCCTGCTATTTGCACATCATGCTCGTGCCGGGTGTGCCTTTGGATTTGTTGACTGGTAGGATGAGTGATTTATTGATCTTATTCATTTTACCAATTGGTTCGGGGGATAAATTGCACTAGTGTAATTATGTTTTTGCAGAGGAAAGCAGTTTGAGTAAACTGTCTGTGATCCAGTTGATGTTTTATCTGCTCATCGGGACTACGTTTGTCAGATTCAAGTATTCTGTGGCGTGGCTGCTTTGTAAGTGCAGTAAAATTTTACATCCACTTTTTGCTTTCAGACAGCACTCTTTTAGAAAATGGCGGTATGTTCGAAAGAGGAGCATGATGCTGATTATAATGTAAATTCGGCAATTAAATAACTA
Source organism: Paramacrobiotus metropolitanus (assembly GCF_019649055.1). Classification (NCBI taxonomy): domain Eukaryota; kingdom Metazoa; phylum Tardigrada; class Eutardigrada; order Parachela; family Macrobiotidae; genus Paramacrobiotus; species Paramacrobiotus metropolitanus. Next base: position 167,211 of record NW_026570351.1, on the reverse strand, counting down.
AAACAAACTGGTATTTTGCTATCGTAGCGGATGCCATGGTCAATGCTTCCGGCTTGGGTTTTAATGGATACGACGAGCTGGCGAAACCCAAGTTTGATTTGGTTAGCAATGTGGATATCACCGAGTTTGAGGTGCGTGTATTTGCGTAATCTGTGGTGGTTGCCCAATTATCCTGATTGTTTTGTTCTGCCCGTACAGTTCAACCAGAATATGCGCAGTGCGTTGACCGCATGGAACAGTTGTACTGCCCGCTGGTTACCATATGTCGCCTACGATCGGGCCCGTTTCCTGCCTATGATGGCAACCTACACGTTGTCCGCTTTTTCGCACGATAAACACAGAATTCATCACATGCTGTTCCTCTTAAACGCTATCGTGTATGCGAAATTGATTTACGTGTATGATGTACTGTTTTGTTTAGGTTTCTATCCGGGATACTATGTTACCTTCATTTCCGCAGCGCTGTTCACGGAAGCGGCCAGATGGGTAAGCACAACGCATCGCTTTGATAAAAGATACTTAATTTTAATGTCATGGTTTTCTTTTCACCAGGCTCGCCGAGTCTTTCGTCCACCCTTTCAGAAATGGAAAAACTCGTGTTGTGTATGATTTTATGACTTTCCTAACGATACGCCTCTGCTTAACCTATGTTACGTTCCCTTTCGTGCTCTTGGAATTCAGATATTCTTGGATCATTTACAAGTGAGTTTATGGAACAAGATCATTTATCGAAGGAACATCGTTTATGGAACATTTTTTTTCCGAATTGCGAATAAATGCTTGTTCTGTGAATTTTCATGAAATGTTGCACCTCTAATTTTGTAGTACGTCCAAGAGCAGCTACATTTTCTACAAGTATAAGCTGGCATTAATGTTTGTACGAACATAGCAATTAGTTGCTTATGTACCGGCATAGTCTTTAACCGTAACCTGCTTTTCTAGAACTTAGAAGTACTTGTTATTTTCTTGCAGAGCCCTGTATTTTCATTTTCACGTCCTGGCGCTTCTGGCGGTGTTCGTACTGCCGTTTTTCCTCAAATCAGATCGAAAACCGGTTAAAAATTTGGGATCCCAAAAGAAAGTAGACGGCGACGCTCCGAAATCACCCAGTTCAGTCCGGGTGAAACCCGAGCAAAGGGACGAAGGAGTGCGACACAGGAATATGTTGCCGGCCTGAACCGTCACCGGACCGGGATTGGAAGCAGCACCCAGCACCCATAAAGATGTACAGTTTGCTAATAAACCTGCCACCTGATAAAGATGCAGCCAAGATGCATGTACTTTACGCAGTGCGGTATCTTTGTTCCTTTTTTCTGGCACTGAAAAAAAACGTGGTTTACTTTTTTGACTGGGATTTTGAATGCGTTGGAAGTCCCATTTTTGTCGGGGAGTTTTGTTGCTTTTTGTTTCGCTTTTGTTCATTAAATATTAACCACTTTACGTTACAGAAGGATACTAAAAAACTATAAGAAATTCGGAGACGCCTCGAAAAAACATCTAAACGTTAATTATTGTTGTAGGTAAGCATATGCCGTTAACTGTTACGCTACTGCGTTGAATGAAGATGAAGCACATGGCACTGTTGTATGCCAAATCCACAGCAGCTGCGTATAAAAATCGAACTAGTAGTCCGAAAATTTCTCATTGGCCTAGTGGCTAAGCGCTACATTTTGCACCCCTTTTTTCCAAATAAATACAGGATGTTAAAGCCGGATTGTCTCCATAAATACCATTTTTTCCAACAAATTTACCAGCTACACAATTTTCCTTTTTTTCACGTGTTGCTGAATAGTACAGCTATGGATAATAACCCCGTTCACCCCGCAGCCGTCGATTATTTCCAGGATGCCACCACCCAGGTCGAAGCATACCTGCAGACCTTAGCGCCGGCGGTGTCGACGCTGTATTTTGACCATATCAAGATGGTCGAAATTCCAGCAACACCTTTGTTCGCCGGATTTACTAATATCCAGTAAGATCCCGTTACAATAATAATTTCTAAAAAATTGCAATAATTCTGTTAAAATTCTAAATCGAAGGAAAACGTAAATTAATGAAAAGGAAATTTATATATAGATCCATCACTGCGGCCAAGTGTGGCCTAGCATCGCTGGCCAACCTCCCGGGTAAAGCGACGCTGCAGTCGCTGTACCTGGAAGGCAACGCTCTGTCCGGATCGGCCTTGGAGGCCCTCCGCGACTGTCATTCGCTCCGACAGCTTTACCTTCCGGACAACCTGTTTGAGTCGGCGGATGACTTCCGACCGATCCGAAACCTGCCACTGGATCTGCTGGATGTCGGGTACAACCCGATCACCCGCAGCTCGTCCTGTCAGGAAGCATTGGACCTGCTGTTTCCCAACACCGACATCCAGGTGACCGGGCACATCGTCCAGGAGGACTCCAGCAGCAGCGAGGAGGAAGGGGAACTATACGTTTCCGATACGGGTAGTGATTTTATTATTGCTAATAATTAGTGATAATATTTGTAATGCTGTAGTTTATTAATCAAACTTAATTTTACTAGAATTCGAGGAGGAATCGACCAAGGATTCGGAAGAAATGGCAGCCGCCGTCAAGGCGCTGGAAGAAGGTGAACCTGATTTTCGAACTGACTTATTATTTATTTGCTTATAATTCTTTTTATTCGTAGATCCGGATTGGGAGATGGATCATGTGAGCAACTCGTGCTCCGAGGATTCTGCGGATTCGGAATTGTAATTAGTTGGTTGTTTTTGCGCTACTTGTGTTTTTTTTTTCAGCATCGTTGTATGAAATTAATAAATGCGAGTGGGCTACGGTGTGGCTTTACGTTACAAGATAATAATCATAGGTGCTCCCAAATGCATTCACATACACATATTACAGTTCTTTATTCAGTTTATTGTTGATAATAGTATTGGCATACACACAAACGATCTCACTCGTTGCCAGAGCAACGCTCCGTGGCTACTTTACCCATCTAGTTGCTAGTCTACCCAGCTAGTTGCTAGTGTATTCAACTTGTTTCTTAACTGCAGAGCCTTTCGCGGGTTCATCCATGCAATTCGATCTTCATGCAAATTATTCGCGCTTGTCTGCACTTACAAACTTGTAATATTTGACTTGCACGATTTCTTTATCTGACGTATTTTCTAAAATGTCCGAGTATCTTTCACCTATGGATTGGGAGGCCTGGGGCCGTAATTTTCATGAAAGTGTAGCGTCCTTTAACGCTGAATTTGATATCGTGGATCAGATTTTGCGGGAAGCAGGTGTGGTTCCTGAAGTGCGCGAGGGATTTGTCGATCCGGATACACAGAAGGACCGTTACCTACCGCGGTACGAGGCGATCTCCCCGCCGCCGCCGGCCGAAGCGGATCCTGAGCCTGTCCTGATCCACGTGCCTGAACCCAGCCATACTGCCCTATTTCAGCCGCCATGCCAGCTCGTGCCAACGTTCGACCCAGCACCTCCGGCTCCTCCATCCCAGCTTACGCTCGGTGAGCAGGCAACGCTGCACGAGTTCCTTCAAGTTCGACCTAGCGGATCGGTATCGATGTATGCCAATGTGGATACCGTGACTTTGACGCACGGCGGAGCGTTGACGGTTAACATCCACCGTGAGAATGGCGTCCCGCAGTTCGCGACCCTGCACACCTGCCGTGGGAAAGAGAAGGCCGGTTGTGCCACCACCATGGGGGAGCTGCGTGCTGTACTGCGCTTTCTCCTCTCTACCGAGTGCGACGCCCAGATCCACCGCGCATCGCCACCTGTCAAGAGGGGCGAACTCGTCGACCCGATGTTTCGAAAGGGGTTCTCCCTCACCCTGCACGCCGCCTGGATCTCCCTGAAACTCGGCAAGCACTTCCAGCTGCGGATTTCGCGCGTGGGCGACAATCATCGCAGCGTAGCCACTCCCAAGATCAGCCAAACCACCCTGCAGCGCCTGCGATGCAAGAACTGGTACGAGCTCCTCCCGCAGCTCTTCCCGGGCTTCTCCCATGGGATCAAACGTAAGGTCACCAGTTCATTCAAGTTCATTTCATTTTTCAACAAGTTCAGTTCAACGTTCATAAAGTTCAATGTTCACTAAAGTTCAGTGTTCATTAAATTCATTTCAATGTTCAATAAAGTTCGGTATTCATATTTTTACGTTCATTGTTCACTGAATCGAATTGAATTCATCTTTCATTTTTTTAGCGTTGCCGCAAGAGTTTTGGAAGGACTTCCGAGCATACCTGGCTATGGAAGCCGTCCATGCTGCGCGCTCTATGGACATCGCTGGACCAACGGAGGAGCAGTTGTCGGTGATGCTGTCTAAACTGCAGGCTTCCAGTTTCTACAGTATTTTGCTTGAGCTGATGCCTGTGTATTCTGATTGTTCATTTACATGCTTTGCCAGTATTGATTACGTGCGTGAGCAGTGTCAGATGTGGAACTTTACTGTGAACAATTATGCATTCTAACATTGTGCACGTTAGCCACTGCGTCGGCTAGCTACACCATTGTGTACGTTAGCCACTGTCAGTATTTCATATCAAGCTCACTGGTTCTGAATAAAATTCAGTTGGCATGTTTTTGTTTGGAAGTTTTACTAATAAATTTCAATCATGGATTAGACATTATCTGATGTTGATATGGCTGATTTAATAGCGGATGGTGATTGGGATGACGACGATCCCATGCAGTTAGATAGCGAAACATTGCGTGATGCTGCGATGCTAGCGGCAGAGGATGATTTGGTTTTGGATGAGCCTATGCCCCAGTGGGGCGGCAGTTCTGATATTGCAGATAGAGTTGATGTTCGTTGCATTGGTCGTAAATATTCCAGAAAATTTCGTGTACATCTGAACACTTTTGACGTTAAGGTTTCTGATTTGAATGGTACTGCGATCAGTGACATTCCGCAAACCATTTGTAGTATTTTAGAGTATATTTTGGCTGTTGTGTTGACCGGTGTGAACGACAGCGATGCGGTGCGTCTGCGTGTTGATTCGCGTCATTTTGATCGTCCTCTTTATACATCGTTGACTCTGCGTACGGAACTGAGTGTCCAGCGCTGGATGGCGGACATTCAGCGCGTTTTGAATAGCCATGAAGAATTCAAACTGGACGATTCCTTCCAGATCTTTGCCCAGCATACGGAGCTGCCCTTCGGTCGTTGTGTGAAGGATGTGCCGGCACTTCTTTTGCGTCGCTTGAAGAGGATGAGGTCCGTGACGATTGTGAATGGCGATGATGACCTTTGCATGGCGCGCGCATTGGTGATGGGCAAAGCGTTGGCCGACAACAACAGGAAGCTGTTCCGGAGCCTGCGGCAGGGTAAGCGAATGATAACCAAGCTAGCCAAGCAGCTTATCAAACGTGCCGGTTTGCCAGAGCGGGCGTATACTCTAAGGGATGTATCGGCCTTCGAGAAGGTTCTTTTCGAATATCGTATTGTTGTGGTCAGCGTTGACCACGCTAACGCCATTGTCCATAAAGGTTACAAGCATAAGAAGCATATAATTTTGCTGCATCATGACGGTCACTATGATTTGCTGAAGTCGTTGCCGGCATTCTTTAAGCGTAACTACTGGTGCTTTGAGTGCATGAAGGGGTACGATAATTGCGTAAAGCACCGCTGCCGTGCGAGGTGTTCGTTGTGTCTCCGTGTTACTTGCCCACAAGATGCCAACAATCTCGTCGTCTGTCCGGATTGTAATCGTACGTTTCCTGGACAGGATTGCTTCAATTATCACAAGCTCGGTAAAAAGAAAGGTCCCTGTTATCGGCGTAAGGCTCTTTGTGATACCGTTAAGCTCTGCGTACAATGCCGCTGCATTTATTCCAATGCCCAGCGCAAGCCGGACAATCCTCACCGTTGTGGCGAGACGAAATGTAAGAGGTGTGATGTCTTTGATCTTCCCGCGGAGCATCGCTGCTACATGCGGCCCAAGCCATTTACTCTGGACCGGATGGCCAAGTGCTCCTCGGCGAAATTCTTGTATTTCGACTTTGAGACCTACGTTTCTCCGTCCGGCGACCTTGTGCCCAACCTAGCGGTAGGTTGTCCATTGTGTCCTAATTTTTATGTTGTAACATGGGGTATTGCGACAGGTTGTACAGAATGACGTAGGCGATGAATGGATTTTCCCGGACTCTGCGACCGAAATTGGCAAGGACGTTACCGATGACCTTTGCACATTCCTGTTCCAGGAAGACCACCAGGGCTATTACGTCATCGCCCACAATTTTAAGGTAATTTATTTAGACCATTCATTTAAAATCACTCTTATACACTCGGCCGACTTTTGTAGGGGTTCGATGGATACTTTATCCTCAATTGGTTGCTGCGGAACGGCATCGTCCCAAAGGTCATCATGAACGGCGGCAAGATCTTGATGTTGGACGTTCCGGCACCATACAACATCCACTTCCGCGACAGTTATAACTACAATCCGCAAAGTTTGTCTAAGTGGCCGGCGACCTTTGGATTGGAGAATGCCAGCAAGGGAACCTTCCCCCACCGGTTCAATCGGCCCGACAACTGGAACCGCGTCGAGCCCTTTCCTTCCAAGAACGAGTACGGCTACGGCAGTATGAAGATGAAAGACCGGCTGGATTTTGACCGGTGGTACGATGCGGAGTTTGCGGACAAGGGCGGGATCTTTGACTTTCGGAAGGAGTTTGTCCAGTATTGCCAGAATGACGTCACGGTACTGCGTCAGTGTTGCCAGCAGTTTGCCCAGCTGTTTACAGACATCAGTGATGGACTGAATCCTTTCGTCTCGGCCGCCACCATTGCCGGAGTCTGCAGCGTTTACTGGCGGACCTTCCTGCTGAAGCCGGAGCAGATCGGACTGATTCCCAACCAGGGCTTCGGACGCAACCGCCCACAGTCCACCAAGGCCCTGCGCTGGTTGCAGTGGATGGAAGCCGAAGGTCTGTGTGCAATTCAGTCAAAGGTCACCGGCTCAGAGCACAAGATCGGCTCGTACTTTGTGGATGGATTTTGTGCCCAGACCAATACAGTGTACGAATTTCACGGCTGCTGGTTCCACGGCTGTTCTCAGTGTTTTGCCGGCAATACTGTCCATCCATACCGCGGCCTAAAGATGTCGGACATTTACCGGGAAACCATGGACCGCGACCAGTATTTTAAAGATACGGGATATAACGTAGTTGTTATTTGGGAACATGAGTACGACCGGATGCGCGTCAGTGACCCCGACTTCAACGATTATGTTCGCACCATCAACATTCAAGCCGGAATCAATCCCCGGGATGCCTTCTACGGTGGACGCACCAACGCGGTCAAGCTCCATCACAAGGTGGCCGAGGATGAGCGGATCTGTTACTACGACGTTTGCAGCGAATATCCGTTCGTGAACAAGACCAAACGGTATCCCACCGGACATCCGGTCATCATCACCAAGGATTTTGCGGATCCGCGCAGTTACTTCGGCCTTATGTCTTGCAAGGTGCTGCCGCCCGAAGATCTGTACTTACCCATCCTTCCGTACCGTAGCAAGGACAAGTTGACCTTTCCACTTTGTCGGACCTGTGCCGACCAGCGCATCAACGCCCCCTGTGAGCACGAGCCGGACGAGCGCGCACTGATTGGCACTTGGTGTACACCGGAAATCGTGGCAGCGCTGGACCGTGGTTATATATTGGTTGAAATGTACGAAGTATGGCACTTTGACCAGCACGAAGACCGTCTCTTCGAGGGATACATCAACAAATTCCTAAAGATTAAGACCGAAGCCAGTGGGTGGCCGACCGACGTAACCACCGAAGACCAAAAGACCCAGTACATCCAGGAATACCAAGCCAAAGAAGGTATACAGTTGGACCGTGAGAAGGTGCACGAAAATCCGGGTTTGCGCTCGTTGGCCAAACTGATGCTGAACAGGTATTCTAGTTACATGACTCCGGGTGCACGAACAACATTTATGTCTTTTTGTAGCTTTTGGGGCCGTTTGGGTATGCAGAACAACAAGTTGACCACGGAATACGTTAGTGACCCAGCCCGTTTTTATGAGCTGTTGCTGTCCGGCCAGTACCATGTCCACTCGTGGGACCTTTTCGGGGAAGAAGTCCTGCAGGTCATGTACACTAAGGAGGAAGGCTTCATCGAAGATAATTCTAGCACGAATGTGGTACTTGCTGCGTAAGTACTAGTGACCTAGCACGATACTAGCCATGACCTTTCTTGTTTTGTTTGACCGTGACCTTTCCCTGTTTTTGACTGACCGCAGGTTTACAACTTGTTGGGCTCGGCTGCATTTACTGCATTTCATGGAACAAGTCCAGGACCGACTGCTATATTTTGATACGGGTCAGTCAAAGGCATGCTGTGTTATGCACGTTCCGCAATTGCACTGTCGTATTGCAGATTCTATCGTCTTCGTGGACCGGCCCGACCAGCCCAAGCCGAAAACGGGCAAGTTTTTGGGTGACCTTACGGACGAACTGAAACCCGGACAACACATTGCTGAATTCGTTAGCCTGGGTCCGAAGACGTATGCGTATAGGACGAATGATGGTGTTGACACTGTTAAGCTTAAGGGATTCACTCTTAATGGAGCCACCAGTGAAGCAGTTAATTTTGAACGCATGTTGTCCATGTTAGACACTTCAGAAGAAGTGATTGTTAACTATCCTGACACTATACAGCGCCATAAGCCCACTTTAACTTTAGGGCAGCGCGATATATCTAAGAAGTTTCGAATGACCTATGACAAGCGCCGAATTGTTGAGAATTGGAACACTTTACCGTTTGGCTATGTACCAAAGTGAATAAAAGTAAACCTTTTCGTCGGAAATTTTAATTCATTTTTACCACAGTAATTACAGTAGGTTAACAAAAGCACAGCCCAGACTGCAGCACATCATCACTGTAAAATCAGTTAACAACTATTAAAGTCAGAACAATCAACAACATTAAATCCATTTTCCGACTGCCCCATCTCCCACTGGTTGGAAGGAGAATTGCCAATGTAAGGTTTGGATTCCAAAGTCTTGTTTTGATCTCAAGTCCGCTTTGTTTCAGAAATGACTGCCGGGACAAATTGGAGGAGAAAGTTTACAAAAGGTTAGCCCGTAATGTTGTAGATAGCGGCTGCATTGCATGCTGTGTCGTTCACGCAGAGGTCCAACAGCCGGGGGCGGTGGGCGATAACTTTTAATATGTTTTCAAGGCAGACAAACGTTATTAAAAGAACTATCAACATTAACCACAATAAACCAATACAAAACTTTCCCAGGCGGTTGTCGATGCGCTCGACCAGGTCCAGCCTGGGAATCATGCCCTGTAAATTCGCCATTTTGCTCCCTTTAGGCGTTCACTGTTCACTTAAATAATTACAAACTGAACTTGAAATACTCTTCTGCTGTGTCGGTAAGACTCTGTCTACGTTAGCCACCGTGTCGCTTAGCCACCGTGTCGCTTAGCCACTGTGTCGGTTAGCCACTGTACCACCGTAAACAAACGAAATAAAAGCCGTAATTTTCCTTGCTTTCTTTTAATTTTTAATAATAAACAAAAATGAGTTTCATGGAAAGTTTTGGCTCTTCCGAGTACTCCACGTATGAGGCGCGACTGGCAACGTATAGTGACTGGTACCATCCTTGCAGGTTTAACGGATCGCGCTCGCTAGCGGAGGCAGGCTTCATATATTCGGCCACATGCTTTGCAACGTGTTTCCACTGCAAGCGCACTCTGTCGGACGACTGGGAGGATGGGATGGATGCGTGGAAAAAGCACGTGTACCTCAATCCATTCTGCGGATACGTGAGGGCCATGCGTGGACGGGCGTGGGTGGACCGAGTGTACGACCTGGCATGGGGTGGAGCCCAGCCTTTGGATTGGTGGACGTAGACATTTAAGTGTTTTCGACCAATAGTATGCGTGTGAAAGTGCTTTTGTACGTCTAACTGTTAGTTTTTATGCGCAGACATGTATTCAGTGCTTGATAGTGATCCACGTTTTAAGGCATGCTTCGGCTGTTGTGTGTGCGGGCCGACCATGTCGGGAAAAAGTGAATTTGTGTTTAATTTAATTAAAAATCGAGAGCAGATGATGGACCGACCGCCAGACCGCATTGTGTATTGTTATGGTGAATATCAGAAAGGATTTGATTTGCTACTAGAGGCAGAGCCGAAAGTGGAATTTGTTAAGGGTATAGAAGAAGTACTGGCCAACGATGATTTTTTTAATACTAATCAACAAACACTGCTTATTATTGACGACTTGTCACACGTAATTAACAAGAATATGCGATGTACAAAGTTATTTACGCAAGGCATACATCACAAAAATGTATCCGTGATTTTAATCCTGCAAAACTTGTATAAACAGGGAAAAGCTATGAGAGACATTATGCTAAATTGTCAGTATCTAGTGCTGTTTAAGAATGTGCGTGACGTGAATCAGATTAGTACGCTAGCTCGGCAGATGGATCTACCGCACCTGGTGGACGCTTACCGAAAGGTCACTTCGGAGGCGTACCAGCCAATCATTCTGGACTTGAGAAGCAACTGCCCCGACTATTTAAGGGTGCGGTCTCATGTGATGCCGGATCAGTATATGCGGATTTATTTAAGAAAGAACAACAGTACTCTGCCTAAGCCATGTCGGAAAGAGTGAAGGCCTTAGCGCCCTACATTATTACTTTACGGAGTCTGAGGCCGAAACAGCGGAAGGTTTTATTAGAGTATGTTAATCGGAACCAGCTGAAAGGGCTCGAGGAGATTGCAGTCAATATTATTAAAAATACCATTACCTTGCCGCCGGCTCATCTGGATACCTGTAAACGACACCGAAAGTCCCTGAGGCTCTTGGCACTACGCCGATACCCGTCCAAGAAAAAGCGAAAGATCCGGATTTATTGGAGCACTTATTGGAGCAGCAAGGCGGATTTATTGGAGCACTTTACCCGTCATTGCCGGTGTGCTAGGCAGTTTAATCGGCAATGGATGAATTTTTAATTGTACCTAAGCGAATAATGGACGACCGCCTGGCCAGTAAAATTCAGTTGAATAAGCAACCCCCGGAGGCGGTAGAAGTGATATCCCTGGACAATTTAGTTGCCAAGATCGTTAACCGTAATGATATAAGCGAGTACGAGAAGGCCAACCAGCTATCTTCCACGTTAGAGCGCTTTCTAGCCCTTAAGCCACGTGCGATTCCTGAAGAAAACCCCATCCAAGTTCCTAAGTACGTTGCACCGAAACCACCCGAGCCGGCTAAAGAGCCCAAACGCAAAATACCCAGGCGTCAGTTGAGTCCGCCAACTACACCAGCAGAAGTTGACCACCAGGAGATTTTCCATGCACCGCCTTCCGGTCGACTGCGTGCCCGCAAAACGAAAGGAGGGCAGAAAGGCGCAGGCAATCCACGAGCCAAGTGGATAACTTTACCGTAGCATGTCTTCTTTTTTGCCGTCAGTTCTACGCCTTTGCCGAGTCTTCCGGATAAATTGTGTCTCAACGTGTTGCAATGAATCAACTCCTGAAGAAATATCTGGACGCAAAAAATCCCGGAAGCTTTGGCGGCGTAGAAAGGTTTTATCAAGCGACAAAGCAACACAAACTGAACCGTGCGAAGGCCAAGGAGCTGTTGGAAGAACTGGATGAGTACACGGTAACAAAGGACCGTTCGAAACGTTTTAAACGCAATCAAATTGTGGTCACGGACCTTCAAATGCAGTATCAAATTGACTTGGCTGATTTTTCTAAATATTACAAAGAGAATGATGGTATAAAATATCTGTTGTTTGCTATAGACTGCTTTTCTAAAAAATTATGTGTGGTTCAAATGAAAAGCAAAAATGCTACGGAAACAAGAAATGCTTTGCAAAAAGTGTTTGATGACTTGGGTGAACCGATGCGTGTACAGACTGATAAAGGGCGCGAATTTGTGAACGATATTGTTCAGTCATTTCTGAAATCCAAAAGAGTGGAATTTTTTACATCCGAGAATGAAGACATCAAATGTGCCATGGTGGAGCGAGTAATACGCACTATAAAATCACGCATGGTCCGGCTATTCAGACACCGAGTGTCCACACGCTATACCGATAAGCTCAATGACCTGGTGCATTCGTACAACCACTCTGTCCATCGCGCTCACGGCATGCGGCCTGTTGATGTCACCGAGGAAAATTCACTGGAAGTATTTAACAAGCTGTACAAAGACACTGTCGCCGAAGAACCCAAGTTTAAAGTGGGCGATACGGTTCGTCTGGCCGTTAACAAGGGAAAATTAGACAAAGGATATAATTATAATTTCAAAGAAGAAATATTCACCATTGCCAAAGTAGTACGGCACAGCATTCCTGTGTATCGGCTGAAAGATGAGCATGGCGTAATTATTAAAGGGCAATTTTACGGGCAAGAATTATCACGCGTGCGGAATGTGGAGAATAAAGAGCATACCATTGATTTTGTAATCAGACGACGAAAAGGTAAAGCTCTCGTGCGGTGGTTGGGATACGGGCCAGAACACGATACTTGGATCTCTGAAAAATGTTTGAAGGATCGCCATTCTACTTAACGCTGCCCAGCGATGTCAACAGTTTCACCGAAAATACTGCATCGGACTGGACGACACGCCTTAAGCATCCCATATCACTCAAAGGGCGCTGGGAAATGGCTTTGGTGGAATTTCAGTGCAATAATTCTTTATATACTCTGAGTCATGACCAGCATATTATTTTGGATACTGTATATGGCCTGGAGTACACTAGAGTCTGGGATAAAGAGAAAGAGGCTAATACGGATCGGTTAGTAGAATTCCTAGGGCGGAGTACCTATACTGATGACATAGTTGTCCCTGCTGGTAATTATAAAAATGTGGCGGCAATACTGGAGGTGATCAATAAGAACGCGCCAGTGATGAGCATGAAGAGCCCTTATTTCCGCGTCAACGGAAGCCATCTCAAGAACTTGAGCATTTTACCAGAAAATAAGTATGTGCAAATGCAACTCGATAGCCATAATAATCAACGGGTCAAAATTACTGTGGGAACACCGCGAACAACCGTGTATTTTCCTCCGGAATCCATGGCATTGCAGAAAATACTGGGATTTCGAAAATCACACCTAACAACGGACTTTTGGGATCTCACCCCACAAAGCGCAGATTTCTTGGCCGTTGATGGTGTTGTCGAAACGTTTATGGAAAAATGCAAGGATGAAAATTATTCTGAAACCCGAGAGTTCATCGCTGAGCAAGCGGCTAATGCCCATTTGCAAAATCAGAATTTATTTGTTTATTGTGATGTGGCTGATTACAGTTTAATTGGCGATACGGCAGCGCAGTTTTTGCGTAATGTACCTATTAGAGGCGGTACGGATCCTCTCGTGGAAGCAAGGTTCGACAAGGCCCATTATGTCCCTGTTATTGCTCAGCATTTTGAGACAGTGCACTTAACACTGGCGGATGATCTGGGAGAAAACGCCAAGTTTGAGAACGGCAAGTCGTTGGTGAAATTGCATTTCCGACCGCAGAAGCTGTTCTAAAATGCCTTTAGTACCGTATGTTCCTGATCCGCGGCGTTATGAAGACGTTTTCGTGGCGCAGACTGGTGGTAGCCCTCTTCTGCGCTATCGTGGTACCTTGCAGAATGGTTCTGGTTTTGCGCAAGTATTAAAGAATATTATTGCTAAGATTTCTTCATTTGCTAAACCGATTATACGAAGAGCGGCACCGCATGCTAAGGCAGCACTCGAAGCAGCAACACCGCACTTGCAAGAAGCAGCCACCGGAGCTATTAAAGACGTCGCTGCACAAGCTAGCGAAGCTATTAGTAAACGGATGCAGCAAGGCGAAGGTGTGCGAAAAAAGCGTACTCGAAAAACCCGTAGAACAACGAAGCGTGCCCGTAGAATTCCCCCGACAAATATTCCTGATTTTCTGTAATCATGGCAATGATGATGATGCCCAATTCGGAGCCAGCAATGCAGTTGGAAAATCAGCTCTTTGCTTTGCCTGCAACATTGACCGACCGATGGCGCACTGAACACGAGAAACTTAATCCTACAACGATATTTACCGAGGATGGGACGGCTGGCGATATTAACTTCTACATTCCTCCAAGTACGGCTGGACTGTTGAGTTTAGGTGACATGGTACTGGAGTTGGAAGTGGCAATAAAGGTCAAGAAAAATAACCAGAATAATTTTGAAATAATCACTGCCGCTGAGGGGGTGGCCCCGGTGAACAATTTTCTGCATTCATTATTCCAATCGGTTCATGTAACGGTGGCTAATCGCCTCATCTCGGATGCGGCAACATTTTATCCGTATCGCGCTTATTTTGAATCATTGTTATTTCATTCTCCGGAAGCGCAATTTTCGCAATTAAGCTCAGCGGGCTATGCACTGGATTTGCCGGGAAAAATGAATAATCAGACCGATAACACTGGTGAAGTATGGCGGTATGACCTTTTTGGGAAGGGAGAATATGTACAATTATCCGGAAAAATATTTGCCGATTTATTTGACCAAAGCAAACCGCTCTGTACGGGTATTCCTGTCCAAATACGATTAGTTATGAACCGGCCAGAATTTTGCCTACGCGTTTGGGATGCCGATAAAGATACCAAAACATACAAACCATTCATTCGGAATGCTCGGTTATCGGTACGCCGTTATATTCCGGCTCCGGACTTTATGACCGCTGTAGCCGGCCAGTTACTGAATCGCACGGTTAAATACCACATTGAACGGATTGTCATGCGGGTGGCCGACATTCCGAAGAACACCCAAAGTACTGTAGTGACCAATCTGCAGATTGGTCAAATTCCTAAGGTGGTATTCATTGGTTTCCTGGACAGCGAAGATTTTCACGGCAATTACCAGAAAAATCCATTTAATTTTCACCATTTCGACGTACGGCAAATAAGTGTGGAAGTGGATGGACAAAGTTATCCGACCAAACCATACAATGCTGATTTTGCGAAAAATCAGTCATTGGAATGTTACGATGGGTTGCTGGATGCACTGGGCGCAAAAAACCATCCCACCGGATGCTGGTCGGTCAATCGTAATGGCTATAACGAAGGATACGCTATTTTTGGTTTTGATTTGACACCTGGTCATACGGGGCGTGGACCGTTGACTTTAATCAAACAGGGAAATTTAAGTGTGTCGGTGACCTTTGCAAAGTCACATGCTAAATCGCTGATGATGGTGTGCATGATGGTGTTTGATAGTATTATTGAGTTTAACCAGCATCGTCAACTGATTGCGGACTTCTCAACATGAACTCGGAACAATTATCGGCGGCCATGCGGGCTAACCCTATTACTAGCTCAACATTCCGTGGTGTGTTTGCTGCCGATGAAGTACCAATGGACCTACAGCCTTATCCTGCATCATGTATCGTCAATACGGATCCAGCAAAGCAGCCGGGCGAGCACTGGGTGGCCATATACCAAGACCAAGCCAGTGTCATTGAATTTTTCGACTCGAATGGGAAGTTACCGGCGTATTACAGCAACGCACTCAAGCAAAGATTTTCTGGTAGTGTTAGACTAGTGACCCAAGGCGAAGTGTTTGCAATCTGAATTTTCTACTGTGTGTGGACAGTATTGTATGTTTTTTATTCTACAGCGATGCAGTGGTCAGCCATTTGGCTCAATTGTTAAAATGTTTACTGAAAATAAGGCGAGCAATGACAAGATGGTTTGCCGAACTGTTAATCATCATTTCCAACTTAATACAGAAATATGCAATAGCAAATTTCTAGAAAAACAGATTGTTCGTGCATTAATATGAAATAAATAACCAGTAATTACGGCATGCAGCGTTACGCATTACATCATCATTTTATCCAACTGGGCACGCACTTCCTTACGGAACTGTGCCAAGTAGCTATCAACATCTAAATCAATACACTGACCCACATCAAGCTGATTAAGCAACAACAACACACCATGAATCTGCTTCTTTTCCAGAACGTCCTTTTCGGCAGTGTTCCATTCTTCATCCGTAGCGATTCCGCGCATCGGCGTACGACCAGTCGCATTCTCACGGTGCTCCCGAATATTGCGAAACATAATTTCAGCCAATTCCTAACAAATAAATCGGACCAGTGTGAAAATCTGACGGTTTAAAAATAACAAAGTGCAAAAATTGACAGCTCAAAAATTGCATGTTGTAAAAAACAAGCAACGCAAAATTACGCATTGTTAAAAATCAACAATTAAAAACCGACATTGTAATTTGCAACAAGTAAAATTAAAATAATTGTACGTATTCAACTAACCTGTTTCAACGAAACGGAAGCGAGACCAGGCTTGGGATCCGCGGCGACATCGTGAGCTTCGTTGGTGTCCCGGATCTCCTTCAGCAGCGTAAAGTCCACCACCAGTTCCTTGAGTCCTTCGTAGGCCTTCCGACCGAAAGAAATACCGACCTTGGTTGGATATAAATCTTTGTTAGGCGACAGGTTAAAGCGGCGTACAGTGGCCAGGTCCATGTTGTTGTAGCGGCTCCACTGGAAGTACAGGTTGTCGTCCAGGCAGTAGTGAGGAGACAGCTTTCCATTATCGAACAATGGCGGGCACGATGAGACCAAGTCGGCTTTACCAGTCAGCATTAATCCGCAGAGGCGCAAAAAGTTGTTGATGGTCATGGCGATGTACTTGTTGGCATCCACAGGCTTAAAGGTACCATCCGGCTGCTCTTTGAATTCGGCTAGGACCACCTTCGTCCCTCCCTCCAACCAGCGAAACAGGGCGAACTTGTCGAATCCGATTTTGTAGACGGGCAGACCCTGTTCGGTACAGGCGTAGCGGGCATGCTTGCCGGTAAGAGCGGAGGCGCTGCTGCTGCTGGCAATGTCGGATTTCTTTTGGCGCTTGATAGGTTCCAGCTGCGTCCGGTCCTTGGAGATCTTCATGGTGATCTTGCGCTTAGGATTCTTCCGGGCCGGGGTCGAGGTCGACGGGATATTAGCGAGAAATTCCATTATTGAAAAATGTTAACTAAAAGGTCACCAGCAATTTTCAAAAGTCAGATCAGAAAAGGAAAACGAAACTGAAAACTGCTTTTCAGGGCTCTGGCTGTAGACTGATTTTATACTGATAAGTGGTTAGTGCTTATCCACCTAGTCGTTAGGCTAGCACTGTGTAAGTTAGCCACTGCACTGTGTAAGTTAGCCACTGCAGTGTGTACGTTAGCCACTGCAGTGTGTACGTTGCCACTGCGTCGGTTAGCTACACCATTGCGTATGTTAGCCACTGCGTCGGCTAGCTATACCATTGTGTAGGTTAGCCACAGGAGCACTGCCAACACACTTCAAAAGCGAGCTACAGCAAAATCAGTTGTCACATTTGGATTTGATGTTCACTTGTCTTATTAGAGTGCTGTCAAAATGGCTGTTCACTGTGTTGTGGATGCTAAATATGTTGAGATTCAAAATGTTAAAGTGTTTAAGCATTTTGCTATTATTTGTCCTGAGAAAGGCAAGAGTATGTTCGCGACAGTTTTCCATCCATCTAAGAAATATATTGTTGAAGAATATGGATTACGTAATGTTAATAAGGGTGTTATATTTGGCATGCAGTTGTCTGAAAATATTCGCAGCTTACGTAGTACGATTGACACCTGGTACTCTGTTATGTTTGACGATTTCGGTGACGAACACGATTGTGGTCATCCTCATTGTAAGGGCGAGCGTCAGTACGATGTGCAGTTTTATGCAAAGGGTGCAGACAAGTGTGCCGTCCTAGCCAGCATTCTGAAGCCAGCGACCGTTCTCAACCTGGACGATTTGAAGTGTCCACCGTTTTGCCAGCTGTCCAGTGAACGTCCAGACAAGTGGAATAAGCCTGTTGCGTACGCCAGATGGTTGGAGGGGTACCTGAACCAGAAGACCTGCACGACCTGCATGAGAGAGCGACCGGATACCAAGAAAGAGCTGACCCAAGATGAATGCGAATGCGGAACCGTCCACTGGATCGGTAAGAGCGCTCGTATATACCGCAACAATGCTTACGAATCGGTAGTCATTATAACCAGCCGGCTTTTGCACATACGTGGTAGTAATCGAACTCGTATTAGCAGATTGTGAAGGTGACCAATGTTGTGGCGACTGCGGAGCTAAACTGTATCCTGGACCTCGCCCAGTTGGAGAAGACACTGTCGATGGCCCAGTACCTACCGCATAGATTTTCCGGGTTACTCCTGCGGACACTGCACCCCATGAAAGGTCATTGTCAGCTGTATGCTAATGGACGGATTACGGTCAACGGCGGCACGTCCAGACGGGAGTCCTGCGCTGTTGCATCATTTTACTAGTGTATTACGTCAGTATGGTTATCGCTGTATGGTTACAAATTATCGTATTGTTAATATGATTGGTTCCTTTAACTTTGGTCAAAAGTTAAATCTGGAAAGTATCAGTAATCGCCTGCAATTATCCTATACTCCGGAATTATTTACTGGTTTACCTATTCGCTTATTTTCATGTACTGCTGTTCTTTTTCATTCGGGGAAATGTAATTTTCTGGGCGCAAAGTCTGTGGAGTGTTTGAATGCTGCGGTAACAGAATTACAATCAAAGTTGTGACAGCCGTCGCTTCGCTCGCTCTGCGTTCTTACCAGTACGTACGTTCACCTAGTATACTGCACTCCAATTCAACTTGCAAATCGATAAGCTAGCCTTTGTAGACTTGGTTGATAGAGCTGACTCTAGCACGAAAGCGAAGATTACAGTTTTCCCCACTTGATTTCCGTGGCAAACTTTAAAAAAGTTGTTCTGCAGAACTCAGACCTTTTGGAGAAGCAAAAATGCCATGGTAGATTCAAAAGTGAGTCGCGTGATGTGATTGGCCCAGCAGCTAACTGGAACCGACCAATCACGATTTTCCTAATTGAATTTTTAATTCCTATTTTCCACGCTGGAAATTCTTTTTTTAATTGAATTATTAATTCTATTTTTCCAAAACCATGTCACTAAAGATTGAAAGTAGCGGATTCCCATAAGCTAAAAAAGATCTTTGCTGCCCATACGTCAGAAGTACAGCCGGTGTGATTTCTATACTAGCAACTGTCAAATTTACCACGTATTGGGATTCAGATGCGAATTGTATCTATGTCAAAACGCTCGAGCGCGCTCCAACTCACGCACTGATTTGTGAGTCAGACAGATTCACTGATAACGCTGCGCGCATTGGTCAGATGGAGAATCAGTTGCTGAATTATAAAACCGAGCTGTTGAGCTCGGTTTTATAATTCGTGGCCACATTCACGACCGCACATCAACTCGTTAAAGTTATCCTGAGCTGCTTATAAATGTTCGTGATGATTCCGTGCTGCATTAAACTGTATGAAATTACGCTATAGTCCGTAATTAAGTGTTGAGATAATATGGTTTAATTAACTTAATTAACTAATTACTAATTAAGCAAACTTTAATGAACAGTTATAACTAGAATCATTTACGCCTAATTAGAACATTTAGCACCTAATAATTAATTTTGCACTTAAGTAGTAGTAATTTTGCACCTGAATTTTTAGCACCTAATTAGCAAATTTTGCCCACATGAAGAAAAACTTAATTATTGCATGTCATTAAGCTTAAATTATTTTTCTCATTAAGTTTGAACTTGTTGTGTTGCGTTGACCATGGCAATAAACGGCAATGAAGGCTGATTTATTGCAGAATTCACGGTGCTCTCAGATATGGTATTTTTTTCTACTCGTGTATCTGTTATCACTGGTGGGAACATATTTCAGTTTTTTCTCTTAGTCATAGAAGAAAGATGAGTAACATATACGTGCGCAGCAGTCGTGTCGCAGATACAAGCGGGCTGCTGATATCTGACAGTTGCTACTGTATGCCTTAAAGTACGCGCTAAAATTATGCCGTGAAGGAAAAATTAATATCTTACGATGATACGCCGAACATGTACCGTGAGTACTGGCGGTGGGAGAATCTTTTACGCAGATACAAAATTAATAGCACTCGCAAAAATGCCAGAAGCAAACAGTTACTCGTACTTCTCGCAGATTTTATGTAGCCTGTATTTCTCATCATAATGCAGTTGCTTAAACGAAGGATTACAGATATTCGTTCTTGCAATTTGCAGTTTCATGCTAATGCAGTTATATTGGTGCTTTTGCTTTCATCATGAGGGTTTCAGGTATCGTTTTACTTTTTCTCTTCGTTTCACCGTCGCCATTTTGCTTGCGTCCAGATACGTGCATTTTTATCTATGAAAAAATAAAGGAAAATGTACTATTCCATCAATATCCTTCACAATAATTTCTAAATGGTTTGTTTATCGTTGTTTGCAAAACCCTGCCATAACGTCGGTATCGGCAGCAGGTGAAATAGAGAAAAGATACGAAAAAGCTATACTTATGCCTATACTTGTATGCTTTAAATGTACTCGTATTCTCGTATGCGTTGACTCGCAGTTTGTGCGCATGAAAACTCAAAACCCTATCCATCATGTCAAATGTACAAAATCCGCCTAAACGGAATTTAATTATTTATGAACGAGATTTCGCTATGGCGAAACACACCCTTGCTGGCATGCTCCACTTACGCAGTAAGCACTCTTAACCAAGCAATATCCAGCATCCATTCTTATACCAAAAGCTACGAGTAGGGTAGCTTGCGAGGAGAGGAAGCATAAGTTTTAATACTGTCAGCGCAGCATGCTACACAACAAACAGAAGCCGCTTATCCTGACTTCCGTCATGCATATAAACTCGATTCACTGAACTGTACAGGCATTTAATTTCCTATACATTGAACGAACTAGGCGTAGGTGTTTATTATAACCGGAAAATCAGCGTTACCGTCCATGTCGAGAGAGCAGAAATCAAAACGCATGACCGCCTTGAACCGCAAAAGCTCCGACGTCAGGAATGACCGGCAACGGTGCGTGTGCGGTTACCGACAAAATATTTTCCCGAGGGATTTTGGAGAAAAGCTGGCGGCTTAAAATGTTTGTATAATGTCCTCAATGCGCAGTCTAACGATATTCTTTCCGAAACACGCGCTCCGTGTTTACCGATCAGCGTGCATTCTGACAGTGCACGGCGTTCCTTGCTGGAATCCTTCAGTAATTATCTACCAGTCACGTTAGGCTCAGAATCTGTTCCAAGAGAGGGAGTATCGTGCAGTGTGATTCGGGTTCAAGTTCAACCGATGGATTGTCATTATGTAACCTTTCTTTTTATTTTGAGTATTCGGCAGAACTGCGATTTACAATCAGTTCCTGCCAAAACTCTTATTGTTTTCAGATTAACAGGCGCCAAGCGCTAAATTCAAATTTAAATTTTCTTGCCTGAATAAATTCAATATAAGTTAATTTAATTTTATTAAACGCACTGTAGTATGTACTGAAAATTTGAAATGAACCACACCGCAGCGCCGGTGAATGCCGCTATCATTTTAACAACAATTAATACCTCAACTCATTCAATTCCTGTCAACTGGATAGATGCATGGGCCGCCGTGTATTTGTTCCTATGCGTTGAAGGTGCCCTTGGCAGTCTTCTTCTCATCAGCCTGATAATCTGCACGCCGAAACTCCGCGCTGGTTGCGGATTACTCATCGCGCATTGCTTTATCCCCTATGCCGTATTATGCGGTTTCGGTTATCCTCTAGTCTGCTACAGTGTTTATATGAAACAAATCTGGCATTGGCAAATAGATGCCAAATACTGTAAAGCCTGGCAGTGGATCCAGTTGGGATGTCGGTTCGCGGCTTTCTGGTTGGATTTCTATATTGCATTCAACCGGATCGTAGCGCTGTATCTCCCGTACAGATACCGGCAATTTTCTCGTTCCCGTAACGAAGTTGTGGTAGTATTATTACTATGGACGATAGCGCTGATTTATTCGGGCTTTGGTTGGTTTGATTTTGGGCTGTTTTACGTCATCATCCCCATTGGAACGTGTGCTGTAGTACCGCAAGGAAAACTCGGACGGCTGATTTATATCACCGGCGGTTATATTCCCGGATGTGGTACAGCGGCAGCCTATGGTATTATCTACGCGAAGACCTTTAATAGAAGGTCGCGGATAATGCCGATCCCGATGGATGCCGCGAGTCAAAGAGGCGAATGGAAGGGACAAAAACGGATGACTACCACCAACATGATGTGTGTTTCGTTTGCCGTAACGGCCGCATGTTCCCTAGTGCTGCCGGTGACAACGGAATTCGTCAAAATTTCCCCAGACGATGTTCAGTATCCGTTGCTTATCCTATGGATGGCGGCTGTCCAAGTGCTTGGTTACGCAACAAGTCCGGTAAACCTAACGGTACAAAATGCAATCGAGCAGTTGGGAATTTAAAATAATCAATTTGCCATTTGGCAAAATATTAACAAACCATTACGAAATTAAAGTCCCAGAGAAACGGTGTCAGCTGGAAAGCGTTATAGCAAATAAAAAATTTTCTATGCAAAGAAACTCTGGCAAAGAGCAGGAGCAGCACTACGCCTTCATTATCTGTATTTGATATTTACAGTAATTTTAATGCGCAGGTTACTGTCACCGGCAGAAACTGCGGTTTTATTATAGATCTCCATGCATTCCGTTTCACGTCACCTCTGTTTTTTAGGTTGTGTGTTTTGCAATGAAAGCCGACTACCGACTGCAGTTGCGGTATGTCATGGTTTACGCACTGCGACGATTGACAGCAGCTGATCAGCTGGCGCCAATAGGAGGTCCATCCGTAATTCCGAGTGCCACCGATTACCATAACAGACGTGTTACAGGATCCCGCATTATGCCCCGTCAGGCGCCAAGATAACTCACATCAGTTGCGCGGCCAGTGCGATTGATTGATTGATTTGATTGATTTAATTTCGAGTAGCCAAGCCCGTAAACGGGCACTCTCACATATCCTTATCCGTTGAAGAACATCAAATATGTTAAGGCTAGTCAAGTCACCACAACTCGTTAAACACCAGTAATACGTACGCTAGAGAAGCAACACGTCACAGCATTGCTGTAGGCTAATACGGGCACAAAGCTACAGAGTACGTCATGCACAAGGCACAAAGCCACAGAACAACAAGATCAGTATCATTCTATATCGCATCCGTATCAAAGTTGAGTCGAAGTTGAGGCCCTTCGTACGTCCACGTACGGTATCGAAGTGGTGAGTTGATCCACGTAGAAACCGTATTGACCACAGGCGTCGAGGAAACGTACACGCCACTCCGTACGGTCAGCGCTGATGCCGACTAACCACTTCGCACACAGCCTTGCGGGCCATGCACTCGCAGCCTGAACTCAGAGTGGTCACCCATCCAAATCCAAACCGCGCTCGATGTAGGCTATCTTTCAAAATCCGAAGACCCATCCAATTAGCTACACGGAGTGTGGCTAATGGGAACGTGAAGTGCAAATGGTGTACGAGTATCTGACTGTCGTCCTTGTTGAATGTCACTACTAAGTCTCAAATGGCGCTGTTTACAACGCTGCATTTCCTGTCATATATCTGAACGTTCTCCTAAATGGGGGTGTGTCTGAGATCTGCATTTCCTTGTCAAACTTAATAGAAGAAAATTTTAATTGAAATTATTTTTAAGGCAAACAAATATTCGTAAGCGGTGAATTTACTCTGTGCATTTGGTTTGTTGCTTGTTCCACGAACACTGTTTTTCCAAAAAAGGGAAAAACATTTTGCCGGAGATCGGACCATGCCATCTTCGTCAACTTCCAGTTCCCAAACACTACCGTATTTTAGTATGAACTGTTCCTGCCCAACTTCAAGGAGATCCGGCCAGCGGCCAGCCGTTCGCTTTTGATCGTGAAGGCACATACGCAAACACATACCCACAGGCACACAACTGTGCAGCTTAAAAAGCAACTTGACCTTTTTAAATAAAGCCTCGTTTCGCTCGGCAATATGAGGCTGCAAATATTTCGCAGATCTTCCACATTATTCAGTCCGTATTCTATTCTGCTGGCATTTGTGAGGTTGTTCGTGTAAGCAATATTGTGAGCGTAACTTTACTGAGCAAGTCAAACATGTAGAGAAAACCTGACGTCTTTGGCATTGTCAATTGCGAATCTGCGACCCCTGTGGTGGACTGTCAAATGCCCACGCAAATAAAATCATTAGCTTGTAAAATTTATAAGCTAATGATCTTGTTGTTTGCGGATATTAAAGGAGTGATAGTAGATAGAAAACGATGAAAATTAGGCTAATGGATTTTATATTTAGTGCAAACAATATTCCTGTTGCTAGCTGATCTTTTGAGTTTAAGTGAAAATGGCATTTCGCTTGTACAAGTATATTAACAAAATAAAAAAAACATTCCTGTTAATTTTATTTCTTCTGGTACTGCAATTACTGGCACAAGTTTTCTCCTGCATAGAAATTTAATTTATTTCTACATTTCAGTCATTTACGATTAGAGCAAGGCAACTCCTTCCGGCTACAGGGACAACGGCGACAAGAAAAAGGCATCAAAGAACAGAAAATCTGTCCATAAATAAAGCGCAGTGTATGCCTCAGATGACTGGCAGATGGCACACCAACCGTGTAACGGTAGTCCGATCAATGCTTAAGTTCAACGAAAATGACTGATTATAATTTTCAAATAGAAGAAATCACACGGATAAAGACTCTGCTCTCCAGCTATTCTTTAGAGTATTGCGGAGTGTCCGGTTATTACTGCTGCTGCCATCGGCCACGTCCACCGCCACGCTGACGGGGACACTGCAGAGCCGGACACGGACAGGCTTGCTTGCAGCGGATGCCGACCGCTGTAAGAAGCCACAGCTGTTAAAATTTCCGTAGTTATTTAAAAGCGGAATTAACATGCACGTACTGGGATTGCTCTGCAGGAATGTGTTGAGATCTTGGTGTGTGTAAGATCCGGACTGGTTGTTGGTGAAGCAGACGGGCATTTGGCGTTGACTGCCCCCGTTCTGCTTCCACTGGCCTCTCATGCCGTTCCCGTTTTGCATTGCTGTAACGACAGTTACAAGTTGCATTGAGGGAATTGGTTTATTACAATCATATAATATTGTGGTAGATTAACGGAGATGTAGTGCGTTACCTTGATTGTTCGACATGGTCATGTTGGTGCGGCATGGACGCGTACCCAGTCCTAAGAAAACAAACGGGATATTTCAAGAACGATTGAAGCGGAAGAAAAAGCAGGAGAAATTTACTGGTATTGTAAATGTGAAATGTTCTTGTGATAGCCTGCTTAATGAGCAAGACGCGTAAATGTGCTTCAGCACCGTAAAACAGCAGTATGTACCGACATGTATTAAAGGAAAGTAAAAAATAATCAGATGTATACGGTAATAAGCACATGCATCCAGAGCATAAAACAAATAAATATAATCTAAATAAAAAAATATAACAAATATTTTTCAGCTAATACGAGTGCAACAAACGCATTAACAGACTAATATAACAAATATTTTTACCATTAATATGTAGAATCAAGTTAATCAACTGTATTTTTAGAAATCTTACATACATTTTTTAAAAATTATTGGCAATTGTTTTTAATAAGTCTGTTCTGGCGAACCTTGATTCAGCGCCATGGCGTTGACCAGATCACAACGGGTCGTATAATTTTGATTTAGATTGGTGCAGATTCCCTTCGACTTATGTCCCCTTCCACCCATTCCTCTCATTCCACCCATTCCTGTAAAATGTCACTTATTTCATGCTGTTGTTTTTTTCATAAAAAAAAGTATTCAATCCAATAACTGCTGACGTACCATTACTGGCGGAATTCGAATTGGAACTGGCCACCATATTGGTCGGCTGTGTGCAAACGCAGTTGGGCGGCTGCTGTGGCGACTGCGTAGTGGCCACCAACTGGCCGCGGACGTAGCCAATAAGAACAGCGCATAAAATCACGGCGCACTTCATGTTGATGCTCGGATCCGCAAGTGTAGAAAACTAAATTATATACTTAACCGAAGTTCTTCGCAATGGAGCACCAGAGAAGATTATTGTTACACTAGTAACTGTGCAGCCCGGTTTTATACGGATCGCGCCGGCAGCTGCTTTGATATTATTCCACGCGCTGTCCATTGAGAAAATTGTGCAGTAGTGCAGTGCGGTAGCATTATTTGCCGGTGAATGTCAACAATGACACGGATTGTGCAAGAACAGCAGAACGCGACGCGCGGAATGCGGCTTGAATGGTAAACATATTAACTATGTGCTTGTGCATTCTGTCGTCGTTTTGCATATAAGCAGCGATTTTCGGTGAAACGATGCGGCGGCAATTTTCCTTCACGCTGGACCGATCCCACGTGCTTAGCGGAAAGGGAGCCGGATGTAGTGTGCACTGTGCACTCCCGTATTACTTGCAGTTTTTTTAATGGTTTTATCCGTACGCCAAGCATCCTGAGCACGTTCTGCAGTCTAATGCAGTGGCAGTGCAACACACGATTGAAATGTATTGTACAAGTGCAGTGTTAACAGCGCGTAACAAACACCAAGGGTGTACGCCCATGTTTTCCTCGTTGGAAATACGTTATTTAATAAACGAATTTGCACCGAAAGCACTCAGCTACATTGTTAACGCCCTTAGTGTGCGGCTACGTAAACGAAAATAGCAACAGCAATGACAGCAACGACAGCTGATATAAAGCAACCAGATGCGCGTATTTTTTAATTATTAAATTAAACACAATTTTACGGTATCTATATAACTAGTACATGGTACATAATTTTAAGATACATAACTTTCACTACACAGATATCAGCTACATATTACATTTTCGCATCATTCTTACTTCTGTGTCAGTAGTGCTGTGCATTTTCCATCTACTAATTGTCTTTTACAATTGTTAAATATGCAGTTGTTGAGAAAATATATTTTCTTGTGAACAAGTGTTTGGATAACTGTACAGCCCGTATTGTTTGTTCTGAAAAAAGGATAACTGCAGAGGCAGTTGTACGAGTAAAAAAACAAACATCGAAATAACGTGTTTTTGTGTACAATCGCGGTAGTTTAGATGTACGGTATGCATGCAGCATGTGCATACTGGTTTAATTATTTGCAGTATAATTGTAAGTACCGGTGCTTCTAAACCATAACATGGTTTAGAAGCACCGGTACGGCATACTTCATGATACTTATACGTATATATGTATATAATTATATACATACATACGTCACGGTATGTGTACATACACACATACGTACACTTAAGCATCATAAAGTATGCCATACCGATAACTTGATACGACAAATAGCCCAGCATGATCCGTTCCTTCCTTTAAAGAAATGTAAACTGCGAAATAAAACGGAACAGCCCTTATTAATTAAATTTTTGGTAGTTTATTGTTACCGTTATACAATAAACAGATAACTCACACGTCAGATCAATTAGCGAGAACGTAAGATTTAGATGTACATAATAAACTTCCAGGACGCACGACGTTTGCGCTGCATGCTGATAGCCGGTGAAATGTTTATGTTTTCGAATGGCAGTCGGCAGAAAAGACTGGTAGTCCTATAATTATGTATCTCTTTTCTCCGCATAACAATGTCAGCGTTGATGAAAATTTTGCACTGACATGATTTCCACAATCTTATCGCTGCTGTCGCTTTAAAGACGGCTGCGGTTTACGAAAATATCTAAACGACTACCCAAGCCATGTATGGGAGCAGGGAACTGAATACACCGGTACCTCTGAAATTAATACACTTTAATTAGATCTTTCCGGTTTCCAAATTTCGCCTTCTTTGATGGTAAAATAGTCTGTCCTCAAAACTGCTGATCACCATGTCCGAATGCCTGCGTGGTTCGATTAAGGGATGGCTGCCACGAGCCGCGAATAATCTAGCCGGGAAAACTGTCGAAGAAGTCCTTCGATCCATCGCATCCTACGCCGGACGTCTGGCTGTCCTCAGTCTAAACAAACTTCTCGATCAGACTGATCCGGAATCGGCGTCTGTCCGTCGGGAATTCCTTAATTACTGGGTTGTCTTCGATACTCGCGAGGAGATCCTCCAGTTGCTCCGCCGGCTGGAGGAAACCAGGGACCAACTGCAGCGCACCATCACAACCGGCATCCGCGAACTGAGCATCTTAATACAGCATCGCGACATCGATTTAAAACTGAGACAGATTGTGGAGCATCTAGAGATGTACCTAGCCGCCGATGATCAATCACGCGAATTCACCCGGAAGGAATTTCTCAACGCCTGTCAGCTCTACGATCCCAAAGGTACGGTAAAAAACTGGAAATTTACACAATTTTCAGGCTTTCTCGAAATAATACGAAATAGAATTACTTTTAAATGTCTTCGATTTGACTTCTGAAATTCGAAATGTCGAGAGTGATTCGTTTATTTTAAAGGTTTACTGGTCGCCTATCACAAAATCATCACCACCAAAGACGTCACTGGGCACTTCCTCGGAGAGCTCGTGGAGCACTGCGAATATCAGCCGTTCTTGCAGTGGTGTGATATTATCGCGTTAAACGCGCTGTGTGCGTATTTATGCGCAATGCAAAAACTCCACGTGGTGCTGGAAGACGGAAAGGTCACAAAGGGCACCCTACACAAACAGGATCAGCGGATGGCCGGTCAACTGGAGGAAATCCTCAAGGCCATCAAAGCCGCGCAGATTCAGTACGCGAAGAAAGCCTTCATCGACAAAACACACGGTCAGCAACCATCCGATTTTGTCCGGTTGGTAGATAACTTCATGATCAACTCTGACGCGCTCCCGAAAACGGCTAATCAACGGTTAGCCGAGAGTTTAGGGGCGGAGCTAGCGGAACGCTATCCCTGGTACGCTTGGGCGGTTGTCATTGCGGAAGACAATCCCAGATGGCGGAATTTCATGGCGTATTCCGAGGATTTTCAGGAGAATTTATTTTTAAAGGAGTCCGTCCATCAGCAATTTATGCCGCTGTTCGGTCGACGAGCCGCGCCACGTCCGGTTCTACAAACCATTGTGGCGGGTGATAGTTATGGGATCTTCACTTGCAAGCGAAAGTTTTACACCGGCGGGAAACTGGCGCATCAGCGCCGATTGACCGTGATGTAGATCCATCATAAGGACATTCTTGACGTGAAACTGGACGAGACCGATAATATCGGACTGACCAGTTTAACAATAAAAAAGCTGGCGATGGATTATAAAGTGCAGAGGATAAAAGAGCAGACTGCCCATCGCACGGAAGAGCACAGCGTTATTGAGGAAATACTGTTTAAGAAAGGGTACCAATATGTCGCCTACTTTGGTCTCAGAAAAACCAGGAATAACTCCGACACGGGAATGTTTTTCACCAATCAAGTGGAGAGCTCGCTGTGGCCGTACTGTATTCAGAATGAAGACGGCCATTTATTTCTTTGGCTAACCAAAGGTAACTGGCATAAAGGACCTTAAAGTCCTTAATTCAGGAAAAATTCCATTTCAGGAAAAAATTCAAGAAAAATTCCATTCAGGAAATTTTTAAGCTGTCAGAAAATGACACTACATACTGTTTAACAGGGCTGTTTACAGAAACTGGTGCGAGAGTAAGTACCTAAAATAATTTACGAGATAAACATTCGAAAATCAAAAATGAAGATAATCCTAAACTGAGCTAATGAATTCTAAAGATAGTCAGATAAATCAGAATATGTGTATGTAATTTAAATGTTGCAAGCACAGATATTAATTCCGCAAATCAGCACAACATGGAATAAAATTCTTTATACACAGTGACTCAGCGAGCTATGGATCGGAGACGGCAATTTACCGAATTATGGTTAGCCGATGAATTACTGGGAGGAGGATTCGGTTTGAATGACACCGTGCAGAGAGATAACAAAATGTCCTGGCCAAGCAATAACGCATCCGAATTGCTCAAGTTGGCGGAAGATTCCAATAAGGCTGGCAATGTGTTCCTTGCGGTAATTTATCTCTTTAATTCTTATAATTAAGAATCTCCATCAATGCCCGGGCGTTTTTTTCTAGAAAAGTTATGTTGAATCAGCGATTTACGAATATGAATACGCTTTGTATCTGCTGGATAACGCAATCATGAATTACTCCAGTCAACGGCAACAGTTGCTAACGATCGTTACATGCAATTTGGCTCTGGCGTATTTAATGGCAAGGGATATCTATGCAGCCAAAGATATGGCTAATCGGGTCTTGCATGCGGAGCCCAGTAACAGTCAGGCTCTGGTCACTCGCAGTCTGGTAAGCATACTAAAAAGTGGGTTAACGTTAATTTCGTACAGTATTTTGTTACTTCAGAAGGTCATTAAGCAATTTGAATATTCTGGTATTTTGATCACTCTAACCATGCACTTTTGTGCTCACGTTCCGTAATTAAGAGCACAAATGTTCACAGAGAGATGTTCACGAGCTCAGTCACCTGATTATCGCGTCCCAGCTCAGGCATTCTCTCAGAGATTGGTTCTAATACATAGAAAAAAAGTCAAGTCGCTTATAAATTTCAAAGCTTTGAACATTATTTAGTTTGAATATAACTTTATCAATTTGGTTTGGTTTATTAAGTTTTGGCATATTAAATTGCAACAACTCCGGACCGCGCTGTTGACCGGCTTATAATAACTTGATAATTTTCCAAGTGCCCGAGATATAAGAAAGCACGAAATTCTCTCCAGAAAACTCGATAACACGGTATAATGTACCTTTTAGGCTGATATGGCGTGCGAGAATTATGAATCAGCGAAAGAGGACCTTCTGTATGTACGAACACTGCAACCCGATCGCACCGACATCGGGATCCTATTGAAAGTGACACAGTTAGGCGTAATGAGCGATACTTATTGGGAAGTCAGCGTGGATGATGGACAGAAAAAGGACGAGCTATTTGTCTCCATGCTGCATGACGAGATGCAGAAAATTCTGGGAAAGGTCTTGGAGGCTGCAACGGCCGAACCGGACCGTAAGGACGCCCAGATTCTGTGGCACACGCTTTCGGCTGTTGATACTTTTGTACGGAATGTTGGCGATGAGCTGCTTTGGGAAAAAGATTCCAAACGGTACAGACTACTGGTTGGCTGGTTGGATGCGGTACTCCAGGTCGCGAAAGACATGATAAACTTGAAAAAAGAGTGGATTTTTATCGAACGCAAACACGTCATGGCGGCGCTGCAAGTGCTGAAGCTGCTGATCACAGCTAAAGAGATCTTTCTAAAAATGTGACTGTTTTCAAAATAATTGGATAAATTCCCAATTGTTTTCCGCCGATTATTGGCTTATCCAGTTTTAACAGCTGTCGCGCATTAGTGACGTACAGATGCCGGCAACTGCTATTGTTGCTTATGTACAATGTACAGGTGCGTGATTTATGAGGATGTTGTTCAACGTTGCAGTACCCGGCATACACGTACGCTTTCGTCAACCTGTCAATCGATAAAAGGCGCTGATAAGGGGAACAATAAATTTAGCAATATGACGCAGTATTTTTCCACCGAGAAAATGCACGCTGATAAATTCTTGACAGCCCCGACTGGGTTTATTTGCACTGGGCCTGCGTAGAATGCGCAACATAGGTTCACTCCAAGATTTCATTGGATTTTCGGCTCATTCTCCAAAAATAACTCCGTGCAATTACGTGAAAAACTACGTTTATTGTACTGTATTGTGTAAAGCCGGAATTTATACAGACTTATTAAAAATCGCCCGAAAGGGTTCATCCAGCTCGAATTGCTGTAGCTAGTGCGAAAGAAGCAGCCAGGAACACTTTGCATCAACATTGCATAATAATGGCAGCAATATATCCTGAGCGACATAAATTAAGTGCACTGACAGATTAATGAGCCATTTCCGATATCTTATCTAGCGCCCACAAACCCAATAATTTTCCTGTTCATTCGCTGCCATCCACTGTGGCTATGCAGTCGATGACCGGTCACTATTACGCTGGTACATCGACAGTTCTGTCGGAGTACAATAATGAAATTTCAGTGTTTACCAACATCTGAATATTGGCAACGGTAGCGTAGTATGTTATGCTGGCGTACTCGGTAGTCCGTACTGAGTGCGATGGTTGTTGTTGTGAGCGTGAATGCGTGATGATACTTGAAATCACTAATTAATCTGGTCATGCACCTAATTTATGGCACTTGGAATGTATTCTTAGACTGCCATCGGTATACAACGGTAAAATATTTTGGCATTTTATAATTTGAAGTCTTATAGCAAAAGCTTTCGGTCTGTTATTTGATTTGATTAGTGGGCATTAGATGCGACGATAGTTCAGTCATCATATGCTTTCACGTCGTTGCACATATTTATTTCGAGCAATATCCTTAGAAATCGAATATTGTAATTAACCATGATGTATCGAGTGTGTTCTTTTGCTATAACAAATTTTGATAAAGTTATCATTACACATGATACTCCTTACATAACGTTCACAAATTTGCTGTAGTTTCTTGTACAGTTCTCAACATGACGACCGGAGATCCTAGGACACAATGGCTTGTCGATGGCGCGATCGGCGCCGGCAGCAAACTCATCGAAGACCTAGCCTTATTCATTGCTACACAAACCGGGCGTCTGACAGTCATCGCCATTAATAAAATCCTGGACCGGATCGACCCGGCATCCAAGACAGTCCGCGGTGATTTTCTAGATTACTACCTCCTATTCGATGCCCGCGATGAAATTCTGGAAATCCACCGGGAACTACAACGAACCACGACCGAACTGCAGCAGTCCATACACGTCGGCAATCATCGGCTGAGCGTCCTGATCCAGCATCACGATGTCGACTTGAAACTGCACACAATATCGCACTATTTAACGGAATTCCTGTCGTCCCACGGCGCGTTACGTGATCACTACAAACAAGAATTTTTAGAAGCGTGTCGCGGCTACGATCCGAAAGGTTTATTAATCGGCTTGCACAAAATGATAACCACCACCGACGCTACCGGACAGTTTCTGAACGACCTTATCGAATGCTGCGAATACGAGCCGTTTTTACAATGGTGTGACAAGATCGCGTTAAATGCTTTCCGAGCGCATCTATGCGCATTGCACCGGTTGCATCTTATTATGCAAGATGGAACCATCAGCGACACGGTCTTCCAAGGCCAGCATAAGACCATGGAGGCTCAGCGCCGGGACATTGCCAAAGCACTGAAATCGGCGCAGATTCAATATGCACGACGGGCATTCGTCGGTAACGACCACCGCCCTTCGGATCTGGTTACGTTGATCGACAACTTCATGATCCGCTGTGATTGTGCACCGAAAACGGCCAATCAGCAATTAGCCGAGACCCTGGGGGCGGAGCTGGCCCAGCGGTATCCGTGGTTTGCCTGGGCGGTTGTTATTGCGGAAGACAATCCGCGGTGGCGGAATTTCATTTCCTATTCGGAAGATTTTCAGCAGAATTTGTTCCTGAAGGAATCGGTGCATCAGCAGTTTATGCCGATTCTCGGGAAGAAGGCCGCCCCAGCGCCGGTGCATCGGACGGTCTTATCGGGGGAAAATTACGGTATCTTCACATGTAAGCGTAAATTCTATGCAGGTGGGAAATTGGCGCATCGACGACGATTGACGGTGTTCTGGATAAATCATAATGATATCATCGATGTGAAGTTGAGCGAAGACGATAAGCGCGGCCTTGTTAACGTCAACATCCGGAAAGTAGCTTCTGATTTTAATGTGCAGCAGATAAAGGAACGGAAATTATGTCGAACGGAGGAGCATAATGTTATCGAAGAGACGCTTTTCAAGAATGGTTACCAGTATATCGCGTGCTTCGGTTTGCGCAAGGCACGAGATAAGAACGATACCGGCGTTTATTTCACCAATCAAATCGAGACGTCATCATGGCCGTTATACATCCAGAATGAAAATGGACATCTGCTGTTGTGGTTGACCAACGGTATTTGTTTACTCTTTCAGCTGATTAGATTTTACGGATTTTAAAAAGGAAAATTAATATATAAAAGAAGCTTTTTTTAATCATTTTTAAATGCGATTTACAAATGATCATACTCGTACTGTAAATTCATATGATCACCATAAAAATTTTATGGTGATGATATGAATTTACAGTACGAGTAAATTAGAATCGCATTTATCAAAGAATTGGGGAAGAGACTTCAGCAGCAAACCGGCGAAGCACGCTCGCATGAGTTTTTAAGACAGCGCTTGTCGATAGAAATTCAGCGGGGTAACGCGGCGTCAGTGCTTGGCACGATGGAAGGGCTGGATAAATTAAATGAGATTTTCTTGTTGTAGTTTGCATGTTTCTTTCTTTACTTTGCCCCCAAGTATGATTTGACCAATAAAGTTCATAGTGTAATTAGAATTAGGATTACGAGTACATTAGAATTTACAGCAAAGTAAATTTAATTTACTTTGCTGTAAATTCTAATGTTTTTCTAGGTACTGCAATGTAGCAACAATGTTTCCGGGTTACTAATTTTTTTGTCTGGCAGGAGGGTAGTCCATTAACTTCAAAAAAGAAATCCTTCGAAAATAACTTTTACCATGGCGAGGAGACTCCATTTAAAGCTGGAGCACTAATTGATTTATAAGCTGATTTTATCGGTTTTTTAAATCTTATTTAGTACTTTTAATTACAATGCCCGTGTTAATGTACATATTTTTGCCCATTCAACAGTGGCGCAAAACGCTATGGTACTGTTCATTTATTATAAAATAATTACTTACTAGTATTAAATTCCGATGCCTGTGTATACATTTTTTTGCCCAATTCAATAGTGACACAGAAAGCAATGGATCGACAACGCCGGTTCGATGAGCTGTGGCTCGCCGACGTCCTGGTGCGTGGACAACTGGACATTGACGAACCGACCCGAAGAAATCACCCGGTATCCTGGCCGAGTAACAATCCAGCGCGCTTGCTGAAGTTGGCAGCCGAATCGAACGAGAACGGAAACCGGCTGCTTTCAGTACGTATTATGCCTGACATATTTATGCCAAGTGATAGCTCACAAGGGATTTATTTACTAGCGAGGGTACATGGAATCCGCGGTCAAAGAATACGAGTATGCCAAGTACCTTTTGGATCACAGCAACGGAAATTCAAAGAAGCGGACGAAACTATTACGGCTGACTAACTGCAATCTCGCCCATGTGTACCTTCTGATTAAGGATGTGTATAGCTCTAAGAATGCGGCGGATGCGGTGCTCCAGTTCGAAGCGGATAATCCCCGAGCTTTAATGAGTCGGTTTTTGGTGAGTCTCCTGTAACTTTTTACATATCAGTAAGTATTGCAAAATTCTCAACTTGTATTTCTTATTAAACACCAGAAGGAAGTTTTTGATTGTGAATTAAGAAGGTTAGAGAAATAAGTGCATACAGTGTATATAAGCTTACCAATGCACGCTATCGGGATACATCTGCACGAACCGAGAAATCAGCGGTTCTTCGGCTCACTTTTTTATATGCTTTGATTGTTACGTACATAATAACGAAACTTTTCAACAAAACATTTGCTACTTTACGGTGTGAATAATTCAATCGTAGAAGCCAGCGATGCGTTTTGTAGGCCAATTTGGGATTGACCAATCTGGATGAAGCGAAACGGGATATTGCTCGCTTGGCCACTATTGCCCAGAACGAGCCAGAACCTGGCCGCGCGGCTCGCCCAAGTGGCGCAACTTCTCCGGTTTCTGAAGCTATATTCAACTTGGGCAAAGCTTTATTGGTCCCCTCACAGTCGGAGCGCATTGAGAGCGGTGTGCTGCTCAAAGTTATCGAGTTAGCCACGCTGGCGCGTGGTGATCCTCGAACACCGCGCGAAGAGGATCCACGGAAAGACAAGAAATTTTGGTCCATGTTGCCGGAGATTGTGTTTCATATTATGATTAAGGTGGACGATGCCGCAGACGCGGAACCGGATCGCAAAGATACCGAGGAGGTGCTGGATACGCTGTCGACGGTTGGTGGACTGATACGGGATGTTCTGGAACGACTCGTTAGTGAGCAAGACGAAACCTATTCACGGCTGCTGGTAGGCTGGCTGGATGCTGTGTTTCAAGCGGTTAACGACCTGATTCGCATGAAAAAAGAGTGGATTTTCGTTGAACGGGAAACCGCGCAGGTGGCGCTGCAGATAGTCAAACTGCTGATTACTTCTCACGAAGTTTTCTTGAAATCAGTCTAAGCGACAATTCTACTGCCAGTCGTACTATTTTTACCGTAGAACATGAAAAACCTAAACGGTATTTTGACCCGCATACGGAAGTACCATCTGTAAATCAAGGGGATTGAAACCCAAAATAGCTGCTGTTGTTTATGAAATTATTACCTAGCACAATTCTGCGCAGGATTACATAAATCTGCTCTTCCAGTTTACGATATTTTACTGGTAGGCGATAGCAATCATACTGTTCATGCATATATACCTGTAGTTAGTGTAATTAGGTTTCCCCATACTTATGTTAGTTATTTATGAAGTACTTGTGATGTTCTGTCAGTACTGACAGCTGGATTACAACCTAATGCTACAGATTGGAAAGCTTAAGTATTACAGTACAAGACTTTTTCAAGTGTACCCGAGCACTTGGTAACGATGGACGCTTTTTGCATTAGAAAGCTGTTTGAATATTCGAGACAGAGCTTAAATAAGTTTATCGTGCAAGTATAACAATTTCTTTTCGGCGTTTTAAACAGGCAAAGTTTTTTTTGACTGGACTGCCGTTCGGTCTTCCGACATTGTTCTGTAACGAGGCTAGTATTCGAGGCATTTTTGTTTTTCATAAAACGTGTGATTATAAAATGCACTGAAGACTATATCCATATGGTCCCAGTCCTCTTCATCCGGATTGTACCTCCCGATTATATTTAACACTTGATGTTGACCTCTTGTCACCTTCGGATTTGGATATCTCTCGGAATATTCCCAGTATCTGCAGCCTGTTTTCTCGAGACAATCATCCCGGTCGACCAACATGGCAAAGGGAGACGAACAGCAGTAGTAGGGCAGAAATCCATTTGTTAATACGGCACCAGTAAAGATCCGTACCAACGGTGCATATTTATGCACCACTGGTGCATGCACCGTATGTTTTGTGCACCATGAACCTGACCACTACTTACCTCACAATTGTCAGTTATTGTACAGAGTATAGTATCTATCGTCACCCCTTCGCCGCTTGCTACTCTGCCCATATATGCCCCTTATATTATGGTGCATGTTTATGAACATTATGGTTCATATTTTTGTGCACCACTGGTACTTGCATAATTGCATTTACAAGTATTTACGCTTCATTAAATTTTTT
The DNA here is from genome assembly GCF_019649055.1 of Paramacrobiotus metropolitanus. NCBI lineage: Eukaryota > Metazoa > Tardigrada > Eutardigrada > Parachela > Macrobiotidae > Paramacrobiotus > Paramacrobiotus metropolitanus. The sequence continues at coordinate 130,032 of NW_026570351.1, read as the reverse complement.
CAGGTTGTTTATCGACATCGAGAAAATTCACGTCGTGTTCGAGCACTGGGGCATATTAAGGGTATAACTTTGCATTACTAAAACTCTGACCCATAAACCAATTTAAAATTTAAAGCCTTAGTTCAATAACTTCCATTGTTTTACACTCAACCGCAGTCGTACACGTGGGGTTTGGGGCAGCAGCATACTAAGTATTTTAGAGTACAGTGGCGCCATTAACTTCGGTCAGTATCATAGTACAGAAATTTCTGTACAGTATATTTCCTGTTTTTCAGCGAATTTTTTTTATTTGTGATTACACAGACTGTTTGCACTGCAGTCATACTGATTCACATGCTGCTTTTCTTAGATAGTTAGTGTATTTATTAAACTGTTATTAATAGATTGATAGTTAACTACAGTACTGATTTGAACCAGAATGCGCATTATTGGGCAGTACAGTACTCATGCAACCATAAAGCCCATACTAACTATTACAAAAACTTAGTCAGTACTTTTACTGACAATAATGGTTTCTTTGATATCGCATGCTTCTTTAACAGTCGCTTGGAGACAGTTTGTGCTTAGTCAATTTTCGTCGCGATGAGTTAACAAACTGTGTGTTAGTAAAAGGATGAGTATGAGTTGCTGTATGTTTATGCAACAACAGCAACAACACCAACAAACCGTGAGTTAGTAAAAGGGTTGTAAGACAACGATGAGTACTACGGGTAGCAGTACTACTGTAAAACAAATGTGGTGCTAAATAACTGCTAATGCCATACTTGCACTGCGTATTATACACAAATTAATACTGGGCCAAGGTGCATACTGTATAATTTGCAGCAGCGCCTTGTAAGTCAACTTGAAAGCCGTCGGAATTACCTCGTAAATCGACCGATTTGTGGTGTGAACGATGGCGAAAGCACTTTACAGTAAGTACTTACGCACTACAGATATTGCAGTATTTATTTCAAAATAATATAATACAGTACTACCAATACATTTTCAAGGTGATCTTCCCGAACACCGCCGAACATCCCGAAACAGGCGAACAGTATATGGGGCATTTGCACAAGTACTGCCCTGCTACAAAGTACTGCAGTACATTATAATCTTCCAGTACCACCACACTACAACTAAAACATATTCTTTCCAAAAAAATTAAGGTAGAAAGTAGTTCTATACCTGAAAAATGTGTAAGCGAGGTACAATCAGCTCGAGAAAAGTCTACCTTAATTACAGTATTTCTATTTGGTTTCATTGTGTGTTTTTTATCAAAGATTAACTCTACTAATGAATCGCACATTTATTCAGTACTAACTCGAATCCGATTGTTTATGGTAAACATTAAAAGCTAGTACTTAGCTGCAAAGTATTATAGTATTTTCAAAGCGTAGCAGCACTTTGCTTTATTCGGCACTGCAGTACTTTCAGGTGTCTCAATCACTTTGGTGCATCATTACTATGGCAGTATTATAGCACTATCAAAGTACTGTTCTACTTTCAAAGTACTACAGTACATTCCAGGTGTCTCAGCGCTCAGTCATCTGTTTCGGCCTGTTCGGGGATGTTCGGGAAGGTCACTTTGGTGCATCAGTACGGTGAAAGTATTACCCCTACGTCCAACTTTCAAAGCACTGTAATACTTCCAAAGTACTGATGCACCAAAGTGACCTTCCCGAACATCCCCGAACAGGCCGAAACAGGCGATTGAGCACTGAGACACCTGGAAAGTACTGCAGTACTTTGAAAGTAGGACAGTGCTTTGAAAGTACTGTAATACTTCCAAAGTACTGATGCACCAAAGTGACCTTCCCGAACATCCCCGAACAGGCCGAAACAGGCGATTGAGCACTGAGACACCTGGAAAGTACTGCAGTACTTTGAAAGTAGGACAGTGCTTTGAAAGTACTGTAATACTTCCAAAGTACTGATGCACCAAAGTGACCTTCCCGAACATCCCCGAATAGGCCGAAACAGGCGATTGAGCACTGAGACACCCGGAAAGTACTGCAGTACTTTGAAAGTAGGACAGTGCTTTGAAAGTACTGTAATACTTCCAAAGTACTGATGCACCAAAGTGACCTTCCCGAACATCCCCGAACAGGCCGAAACAGGCGATTGAGCACTGAGACACCTGGAAAGTACTGCAGTACTTTGAAAGTAGGACAGTGCTTTGAAAGTACTGTAATACTTCCAAAGTACTGATGCACCAAAGTGACCTTCCCGAACATCCCCGAACAGGCCGAAACAGGCGATTGAGCACTGAGACACCTGGAAAGTACTGCAGTACTTTGAAAGTAGGACAGTGCTTTGAAAGTACTGTAATACTTCCAAAGTACTGATGCACCAAAGTGACCTTCCCGAACATCCCCGAATAGGCCGAAACAGGCGATTGAGCACTGAGGCACCTGGAAAGTACTGCAGTACTTTGAAAGTAGGACAGTGCTTTGAAAGTACTGTAATACTTCCAAAGTACTGATGCACCAAAGTGACCTTCCCGAACATCCCCGAACAGGCCGAAACAGGCGATTGAGCACTGAGACACCTGGAAAGTACTGCAGTACTTTGAAAGTAGGACAGTGCTTTGAAAGTACTGTAATACTTCCAAAGTACTGATGCACCAAAGTGACCTTCCCGAACATCCCCGAATAGGCCGAAACAGGCGATTGAGCACTGAGGCACCTGGAAAGTACTGCAGTACTTTGAAAGTAGGACAGTGCTTTGAAAGTACTGTAATACTTCCAAAGTACTGATGCACCAAAGTGACCTTCCCGAACATCCCCGAACAGGCCGAAACAGGCGATTGAGCACTGAGACACCTGGAAAGTACTGCAGTACTTTGAAAGTAGGACAGTGCTTTGAAAGACGCAAAGACGCTGTGGCGCTAGGGTAGCTGTCGAAGGTTCTTGAATCGGATCCTTGAATCTTGATTTGAAAAGCTCAGGCGTTGATCAGTGCCAGTATCTCGCTACAGTTTAACATGGACTTTATCAATATCGCCAACGATAATCAGCCCTTGTCGTTACTGTAATACTTCCAAAGTACTGATGCACCAAAGTGACCTTCCCGAACATCCCCGAATAGGCCGAAACAGGCGATTGAGCACTGAGGCACCTGGAAAGTACTGCAGTACTTTGAAAGTAGGACAGTGCTTTGAAAGTACTGTAATACTTCCAAAGTACTGATGCACCAAAGTGACCTTCCCGAACATCCCCGAACAGGCCGAAACAGGCGATTGAGCACTGAGACACCTGGAAAGTACTGCAGTACTTTGAAAGTAGGACAGTGCTTTGAAAGTACTGTAATACTTCCAAAGTACTGATGCACCAAAGTGACCTTCCCGAACATCCCCGAATAGGCCGAAACAGGCGATTGAGCACTGAGGCACCTGGAAAGTACTGCAGTACTTTGAAAGTAGGACAGTGCTTTGAAAGTACTGTAATACTTCCAAAGTACTGATGCACCAAAGTGACCTTCCCGAACATCCCCGAACAGGCCGAAACAGGCGATTGAGCACTGAGACACCTGGAAAGTACTGCAGTACTTTGAAAGTAGGACAGTGCTTTGAAAGTACTGTAATACTTCCAAAGTACTGATGCACCAAAGTGACCTTCCCGAACATCCCCGAATAGGCCGAAACAGGCGATTGAGCACTGAGGCACCTGGAAAGTACTGCAGTACTTTGAAAGTAGGACAGTGCTTTGAAAGTACTGTAATACTTCCAAAGTACTGATGCACCAAAGTGACCTTCCCGAAAATCCCCGAACAGGCCGAAACAGGCGATTGAGCACTGAGACACCTGGAAAGTACTGCAGTACTTTGAAAGTAGGACAGTGCTTTGAAAGTACTGTAATACTTCCAAAGTACTGATGCACCAAAGTGACCTTCCCGAACATCCCCGAATAGGCCGAAACAGGCGATTGAGCACTGAGGCACCTGGAAAGTACTGCAGTACTTTGAAAGTAGGACAGTGCTTTGAAAGTACTGTAATACTTCCAAAGTACTGATGCACCAAAGTGACCTTCCCGAACATCCCCGAACAGGCCGAAACAGGCGATTGAGCACTGAGACACCTGGAAAGTACTGCAGTACTTTGAAAGTAGGACAGTGCTTTGAAAGTACTGTAATACTTCCAAAGTACTGATGCACCAAAGTGACCTTCCCGAACATCCCCGAATAGGCCGAAACAGGCGATTGAGCACTGAGGCACCTGGAAAGTACTGCAGTACTTTGAAAGTAGGACAGTGCTTTGAAAGTACTGTAATACTTCCAAAGTACTGATGCACCAAAGTGACCTTCCCGAAAATCCCCGAACAGGCCGAAACAGGCGATTGAGCACTGAGATACCTGGAAAGTACTGCAGTACTTTAAAAGTAGGACAGTGCTTTGAAAGTACTGTAATACTTCCAAAGTACTGATGCACCAAAGTGACCTTCCCGAACAGGCCGAAACAGTCGATTGTGCACTGAGACACCTGGAAAGTAGTACTTTGAAAGCACTGTAATACTTCCAAAACACCGCAGTACTTTCAAGGTGTCTCAGTGCTTAGTACTTTGAAAGCACTGTAATACTTCCAAAACACCGCAGTACTTTCAAGGTGTCTCAGTGCTTAGTTGCCTGTTTCGGCCTGTTCGGGGATGTTCGGGAAGGTCACTTTGGTGCATCAGTACTGCAGTACTTTGAAAGTAGGACAGTGCTTTGAAAGTACTATAATACTTCCAAAGTGCTGATGCACCAAAGTGACTTTCCCGAACATCCCCGAACAGGCCGAAACAGGCGATTGAGCACTGAGACACCTGGAAAGTACTGCAGTACTTTGAAAGTAGGACAGTGCTTTGAAAATACTGTAATACTTCCAAAGTACTGATGCACGAATGTGACCTTGCCGAACAGGCCGATTAAGCACTGAGGCACCTGGAAAGTACTGCAGTACTTTGAAAGTAGGACAGTACTTTGAAAGTACTGTAATACTTCCAAAGTAGTGATGCACCAATGTGACCTTGCCGAACATCCCCGAACAGGCCGAAACATGCGATTGAGCACTGAGACACCTGGAAAGTACTGCAGTACTTTAAATGTAATGTAAAGCAGTACTTTGAAATGGTTGTAATTTTTTTAAAGTACTGGTGTACGAGAGTTACCTTACCGAATAAACCGATACAGAAAAAACCGATACAGACGATGCAATTAAAGATTGTTCAGTCTTATGAATTTAATAACAGTGACAATACTTCTTATTGTACCATGGTGCTATATAGTGCAATAAACATGCAACGACGACGACGACATGTTAATTTTAATGAGTTTACTGTTAGGCCATAACAGTAATGTAATGCACCATACTGGTACAGATCTTTACCTTTACCGTTAATACTTCTACATCGTTGCAGTACGGCCGACCTGCAAACGTGTATACCACTTATTTTTGAATCTCAAAATTCTGATTTTGGTATCCCACATATAAGAGGGGATGTCAGCAGCGCACCTAGATAATCCCTGTACGTACTGTCGTCACCCGGCTGGAGTATGACATTGTGGACATGGTGCATATGTAACGCGCAAGAGATTTAGCCATATGTACTGCCGCAACGTCACACTCCAGCCGGGTGACCACAGCAAGCACAGGGATCATTTAAGTACGCTACTGACATCCCCTCGTATCAGCGCCTCACCTGATTTGTGAGCAGAGGTGTTGTTCGGCAGAAACGCAGCTGGCAGCACGACCTCGTACATGCGGCACAGGTCCTCCTGTTTTTTCAGAGGATGGTCTTCAGATATACAATCCAGTCTGCGTTGAGGCGTCTGTTGCTCGTAAGTTCCATTGAGGCAGTGACTAACTTCGCACTGTTATTTACGGCAAATTATCACAGAGTGTTTCAGAATGTACACACACGCACCAATCACAATCGGAGGCGCTTATTTAGTTTTCCAGTCTTCTACCTTATTCCTTTGCTTCGTTTTGACGTTAACAATTAAACTAGTGACTGTATGGTAAGTGACAGAACTGATTTGGCCAACAATTCATCTACCAATACTTTACCGTGTAATGTATGTGGTAAAGCAGTCTAAAATCTACATCGGAAAAGGCCCGCGGGTCATTATCCTTCCTTAGATCATTGACTACTGAGTTAACGCAGTTGGGAATGGGGTTACGCTGGTCAGAAATAGCTGGGTAGACCGTTGGGTAGAGCGGATTAGACCACTCACCGTTGAACTTGAAATAAGAAGCGCGATGCATACACTGAAACACCACACACTGAATTCCACACAGCTCTAAGTGCTTTTTTAACTTCAAAGACTGTTTTGCTCAAATTTATAGCATATAGGTAGGCAAAGGAAAATTTAAATTTAACCTCATCAGCGAGATCTTGTAACAAAGTACAAAATGTTAAGCCCAGTTTAGTTTAACGAATGACTTACTTCGTAGCTGTAAACAGCTAAATTCATAGTTTCTTCCGCGTATGTTAACGGAGAGAGCAGTAAAAGCCAAATAAATGTCATTATTTCTACAGGTCTGCTACAAAGCTTTTTTTGAAGAAAAACGCAAATAGTAATCATTCCGCTGTGAAATTCGCCATTTATCATGCACCCTCTTGAGCATTCCAGATGCCCGATTGCTATTCGGGTTCGTGAAGGAATGACAGTATCGGTTTTTTTATTATTTTGCACTAAAAGCCGTACGGATTTCAAGTGGTAAAGTTCTTCAGCCGCCCCTAACCAAGAAAGTAATTTGCAAAAATTTGCAAGCGCTGTACAAATCGGCTATTTGCTTCCAGTAAATGCTACTTACAATTCATGGAATTAATTATTTCGCTTTACATTTTTAATTTTACGAGCTTCGCTGCATTAAACGTTGATAACACACAGTATCTGTATGTACTACAAGAAAATTGCAGTATTATTCCCGCTCATAATAAACCGAACCGTTAAGCCATTACGAAATCCTCGTGCCACCAAAACCAAACCATCTGTTTTCAGCTGTTTTCAGAGCCTTTCGGTTTTAAAAGGAAGGCCAAACATTGCAGTTAAATGCTTGTGTCCCCAATTACCGCAATAAAAGAACGCAAATTATATTCAACTCGCGGTATTTTATCCAGCAAAGACTGCTGAAAAAGAGCAGTACGCTCAAGTATTCTGAATGTTTGCCCGCAAAAATATTATGTTCTCTATATCCATCGTGTACTTTGTTCATTATACATCGCTGTAAAGGTCACGGACTCGTCGAACGAACGCAATAAATTTATCATTATTACTGCCATTAAACAGTACCAAGTCAGTTTCGACAATGAGACAGAAGTCGATTTTGCAGGTCTTTTTTGTGAAAACAATCACAAAAGTTTCATCCCTATCGTTATTGTTTCCCAGCGCGAAATATGGGTATTTTCTGCATCTTATAAAGATAAACATTAATAACTAGATTTACGATAACTGCATAACAATTCGTCCTGGATTTTGCCCAAGCGAACTTTCATCCATTTTGATGACTTCGAACAAGATCTCTGAACGAGTTCTTGATATCTTCCTTCACAGAGGTCACTCTGCGCTCACATTCTCGTATTTTGCCTAGCACTGAGTCAGAAAATGAAGCTGAAGCTACACTCATGTTGTCCCAGTCCTCCTCGTCCGGATCATATGGTTCGATTTTATTCAACACCCGATGTTCCCCTCGCTTCACTGTCGTTTTTCCAGATTTGTCCGAAAGATTCCACCATCTGCAGTCGGTTTTCCTGAGGCAGCCGGCCTCTTGGATCAGCATCGAAACAGGAGACGAACAGCAGTAGTATGGCTTAATTTCGTTTATTCCGTTGCAGTATGGTTGATCTGCAAAAGCAGACAGAATACTGTTTTACGAGCAGTTAGTGATCAGAATTGCTCATCTCCGATTACGAGTCCAATAGTTAGAACCATCACCTGACTTGTGAGTACTGAGCGGCAGAAACGAAGCTGGCAGCAAGAGCTCAAACATACGGCACGAATCCTGCTCCATATTTCTCAAAGGATGGTTCCGAGATATGCAGTCTAATCTCTGCTGTGGCTTGTGCAGCTGGGAATTTCCATACAACCGAGGAGGCAGGCAAAAGTTAACTGGGCACTATTAATAATCGCTTTTACAAAGAGCATACAAAATTTGTAGTGATCTCTTACCGAGTAATTAATGCGGTAGCGTAGCATAAAACTCCTTATATGTATACTTATCGGGAAAGGCCAGTGAGTCATCGTCACTAGGCACTAAATCTATTACCGGTTTATCGCACTGGGGACTGCCAGATAATGAAAGGAAGGAATGGGAACTGTCGTTGCCAAAATTGGACGATGAAGCGTTAACTATACACTAAAACATCATGCGATGAAACTGAAACTGAATATTGCAACAACGTTGAAACGCACTGTTTCTGCGAATAACGTAAGTAATTACTTGCTTTTAAACTCTCAATCGTTTTTATACAAGGAAGACATTGGTAACATCGAGATTATCGTTTCTCTGACTGTCGCCGAAATACCATACGGGTACTAAACAGAGCGAAAATTTAAGGGAATTGCTGCTAACGAGTCAAATTGAAGTACCTTATACACACTAAAAATTATGCTTTTATGCACCATCCCGCACGTTTTATGCATTGTTTTATTGTTATTTCGTAACCAACTGATTTTCTATGTTTGCCTAGGAACCGTTTTGCATAATATCCGTGAATAGAAATACGAGAAAACAAAAAGCGGGAATGCATTATCGTGCAAGGAAGGGTCGTTTACTACTCCGATCGTTTCAAAGCTCGGTGTAACAAACAAAATGTTTTCAGACCCGACTTCAAACAAACTTAAAGTAGAAACAATTCAAATGGTTCACTAGATCTTCAATAAAATCACAGCATTCTGTTTTACGCATGACTTACTTCGTATCTGTAGGTAGCGGGATCCCAAACCTCTTGCGCATGCGTTAACGGGAAAAGCAATAAAAGTCACATAAATACCATTTTCTCCTACGATGGTTTACTGTATTTAAAAAAAATACGACGTAAGAGGCAATAATTTCGCTGTGAAATTTGTCATTTGTGTTGAAGCTTGTAAAGTGTTCGCGCTGCGCGATGAATATCCTCGTAACTCGTAGTGATAAAATGCCGGTATTTGCTTGCTTCAGTACTTTTGCATTTAAAAAAACGGATTTCAAGTGATAAAAATTTCCAGTCGCCACCAACTAGAGAAAAATTTGCTGGTGCGACACGCATGTGTTACACTTTTCTAGTAAAATGACACTTATACTTCGTAAAGTTTTATACAGTTTACGGAACACTCCAATTACATTTTGCAGCGAGAAGTATTAACAGTGAAAACCTTCAAATATATTTTGCAGCGAAAAATTTAAAAGCGAACACAAGTGCTATAGAAAAGATATATCACAAGTCATAACAAGCCGAACCGTTAAAACTATTCGAAAGTCCGCTGCCGCTGCCAACCAGACCTCAGACCTGCCGCAGACAAACAGTTACGGAGTTTCATTTACCTCGTGGCACAATCAGCGAGCTTGCGAAGTGGAACGAAACATATGGATTTTTCAATAAATAAACTTTTGTTTGTACCTAAAAATTGACGGCAACCTGTTGAACTCTTTTTGTTTCATTGGCTAACAATTAAGTTTGTTGGTCATTTATTATGGTCAAAGCTATGCGCAAGTGTCTTCACTTTTCTTACATCAAGATTTCGTATAAGAAAAAGTTGTACAAACCCAGCTAGTATTAATTTCAATAATCGATTGTACGAATTGCAATAATTAGGGTCTCGGCGTCTCACGTGTACAAGAACAGCTAATTATGTGATTTAGCACTGCCACAATATATAATTGCTCTACAGCTTTGCAGATTTTGAAGATTTAGTTAAGGGACAGAGATAGAAACAATCATAGACATAGACATCTGTAGAGATGAACGAGTTACTGTGACAATTATTTATAGCTTTGTGAAGTACATAGCTTAGCTCGAGGCGCAAAGTATTTTATGAAAATACAGAGTTTCTCCGAGCCTTTTCCTCGATTTTCCAGGCCAAAATGTTGGTAAGAATCGTATTACGAGTAACAGTCACCGTTGCCTTCTTCTATGTTGCTAGACTGTTCAGAGTTTTAGCCGAGCTCCAGTCACTTAATTCGAACACAGCCTTCGGGAAAAATACTGTCTGAGATACGGCCCGACTTTTCAGTACAGATGTTCGTGTACCTCGTGGTATTGTTTCAAAGCACGCCTTACAGAAATTAAAAAAAGCGAGCTGTTTTATGTGAACTGATTATGATTATCTGTATGCCCTTTACATGCTAATTCTTGAATTTTTCTGCCTAAATACCAGGCCGGTTAGCGAAAAATAATACCGGTACTTATGGCGTCTTTCATTTTACTACTTTGCATTAGCGGACTTGTTCACAACCATTTGGCATTCTCAGGTAGGCCGTAATATGCGTGCCTGCGTGGAATTTGAAATATGTATATGTCACATATGTATGTGTCATATATATTCATATACAGCTATGTATATACAGCTGTACATACATTCAAGTAGCTGTACATATTCCAAACAGCTGTATATCGCATAATAATTTACTAGCGCTCCGTAAACCTTAAGCTAAGTCCGAAATGGCTTTTTCGTCCCTTATAGCAGCACCCGACAAACTGGAAACCGACTGCAGTGACCCACCAATTGATAACACTATCCACTCTTTACCAAACAAAACATCCCGCGTGCTGGTTTTCCCGTTTCGCACGGACACTTTAACGAGGAAAGAATGCACAGTGTACACCACAACACCCACAAGTTGCATGTATGACCCTGGCAGATCCGCCCAAATATGCCAGCAAACCAATGGTGAGGAATTCCGCTACGGAGCCATGTCCAGAACGTTCATCGCGCTTAACTGCCAACAACGAAACCGCACCTTCATGACGGCAATGGCCAAACAACTGAAAGCCACAAGTCCCAATCGAGCGGTGATTATAAACCTGGACGAAAAGTACGACCCAACGGATCCGCTTCATCCTATTGTTTTCGAACCGATTCGCCACCAGTTGATTGAATTGACGATTAACCAATGTGCCACACAAACGGTTACATCAAAAATATACAAAACGGGCAGTTTTCCCTATTTAGTGCGGCTGGTATTTTCCCTATTTAGTCATAATGGGTTGTTGGGGATTGGTCATCAAGAGAAAAGATTTTGAGAACATGCAACAACTGCGCATTATTCAGTTCGGGGCAGCGACTATTGACACCATGGAGCCGTATACTTTTACCAATCTGCCAAACCTTCAGAGTTTACGATTGGAAGGCTGGATACGATTGCTGTTGAAACACAAACCAACGGGTAATCCTTTATTTACCCACTCAGATTCCATAATGGACAATGATATCAAACGAATCACACGTCTTCACTGCGACTGTTCATTTGCATGGTTTCGGAATTTTCTGCGAGCTAATCCGCATCTCATTGAGAGAACACAAGATGTAGACAATTATAATACTGAGAATTTCATACCGGGCTTTTTCAAAGACTGGAGCAAACGGTCCGTTTTGAATGTGAACTGTGCAAAGAAGTTGAACGTTCATAACATTGATGCCGGTTCCGATTTCTCGTATAACACATCCTGCTATAATCAAAGATGCAAAGAATCCCATCTTGGTAAAAAACGATTTTCCATTTCAAAAGTTTGATGTTCTATAACCTCCTGTCAGAACCAAGGTGAAAGTTATGCGTGGGAACTTTTCGTTATTAGAGGAAAACTTTGTGACTGTTTCAGTAAAGTTGGACGAATCGGTTACCATGCACTTAAGACTGCGCTTCTAGAAATTGATTGTATAACATTTCACAACCCGGCATTTCATGACGTAACGTTGCATGGCGTAACATTTCACAACCTGGACTTTTCACAACCGCAACATTTCATGACCACAACATTTCATGACCGAAACATTTCATGACCAAGCCGGAACTTCTATTCCGCACTTAAAGAAACTTATTGAAAATGCCTAATTAATATTCTCCTTAAATCTGGCCAGAAAACACTTTGCATAGTGCAGAAAACAACGTTATCTTTACTGCTTTTGGCAAATGGTAGAATCAGTAAGGTTAATGTTTTTTCAAACCTAACCATGCTGTCCATATATAAAAAAATTAATTTGACAGTCAAAAAGCGCTCTCATTTGACATTTCAAAAATTAATTTTATACAAATACGGAGATTATGGTAGGTATTACTCTTATTTCTGAAAAGCGCTCTCAAATACCTGTTAATCCAAATAATACCCTTATCATTGCCGCTGATAATTACTGCGATATAGGCAAAAGTAAAAAATAAATCACGACGAAATAGATATCGGGAGACGGCTAAGCGATCACAGTTAAAGCTTACTTGATCCTGTGGCTTGGTTAGATCATCACGAATTTACAGGTATGTGAAAAGGGTCTTTACTCTGTATACAAAGTGGTTGCCAAAAAAAATAGCACAACTGTAACTTTTTTTGTCTAAATTGCTTTTGTGGTACGGATGGTTTATGTCGGTGTTCATATCGGCTTATTCGAATGCGTATTAATATGCCAAAATTCTTAGCGTATAATAATGCACGATTTCAACAAAAGAATAATATTGGTTATGTTACGTGTTTTATATACCTTTCTGAAATTTGCAGTGATTAAAAATGATAATTTTGCCTAGGGTTTGTCTGCTTAACGATTAAACTAAACTAAACTAAATACGAATTCAAAATGTTTCTGACGGTCATGAAGTGTTACGGTTGTGAAGAGTTCTGGTCATGAAATGTTGTGGTTGTGAAATGTAGTGGTCATGAAATGTTACGGACATGAAATGTTGCGGTCATGAAATGTTACGGTCATGCAATGCACTTTGCGAAACGTTACGTTGTGAAATGTCGAGTTATGAAATGTCGTGTAACGCTAGAAATTATTGCTTTTAGAACGTGTACAGAACACAAGTACCGCTTAATGAAGTCACATACAATTATACCTAATCAATGAACAGGTGAAAATTTCCTACGTTATGCAGAATACGTGTATTTGCAAAGTCGTGTACATGTACCTACAATAATGACACACTTATACCTAATTCGCTGAAAAGGGGAAATTTCACTACCCCGTACAAAGTACTGCAGAGTAGTATATAATTATAAAAACTAAGACTGCTGTAGCCGCGCGATAAGTTTGCACCAGAGAGTCTGGTATACGAAAATCGTCATACACGCTGCAGCACGTTCTGCGCAACGTGTGCGCGATCGGAGGCAGGCAGCTCCCGAATCTAAAAGTGGTGCAATGTCATCGCGATTCCCAGTTGTTTCGTTGCGTTGGCTGTTAACGATAGGATCGTACTATGTCAGACCCATATTCCGATTGCGTATTCTAGATAAGGTTAGTGCAGCATCTCCAGTAATTTTGGGCGTAGATGTTAGGCAAGCGTTTACTTGTTAATTCTGCCGATGTGCGGTTGCGTATCAATCGCTTTCCAGTGCGCGGACTAATTTTGGAACATTATCTCTATTTTCCTGTATATCGGCCCGCTAATCTTTGATTTTTGGTTAGTATATGTAAAAGTGCACTTGTTCGTGTATCAATAAGCAACATACACCGTAAGAATTCGGCGAGCGGTTTGACCACATAAAAAGTTCGGGCGGCAGAAAATTCTGCCGACGTTTCGACGTTGGCTTCTATTGTGTTTTGTTGAATCCGTGCAGAGTGGGAACGATAAAAAATTAAACGTAAGCCCTACGATACACCGAATTATAAACCTAACAGTTCTCATATACACTGTCTCAGTTGTTGTCAGGGAACGTAACACTAAATACAGTAAGTGTTGTTTAGTGAACTCAGTTGTTTTGATTGTTATCGTCCCAAGATCGGTGAAGACTACAGTATATGGTAAGTTTGTGTTTCTATTCGTTTTAGAACAAAGGTAGACAGGGCTAACGGCATTCAAATATTCATTTATACATATGTTCATACATTCATACATATGTAGCTTTGCAGTACACATGGACGGCCAACAGAGTGCAGACTAATACTGTGTTGAATTTGTTTTAACATAATCAAGAAGACTCATGTAGCCTAGCACGTAGCGGCCAGAGTTAAGATCAAACGTTAATCCTTTTTTGAACAAGGCCCGGAAACTCGATCGACCACGGCAAACCTGACAATGGGGGCTGCGTTCATTGTGGGTACCGCCCGTACCGGGATTGTACTGATGGTAATCTCTACTGCACTGACTAAAACCGTCCACTGCTCGATAGAAAAATTAAGGGGAAAATGGATTCAGATTGTCCCCACAAGCACGTAGGACGCCGATGAGTTCACTTCCCGCGCTGCGCACCGAATAAATCAGAGACGGACTATTCCAGAGCCGTTCTTGGCAGCCTGTTTTCTGGATACAGCTCACCGACATTTCGTCGACTAACACTTCGTCGACCGCACTTCGTCGATCGTCACGAGGGCGACAATAAAAAACCTAAGAAAACTAAGAAATTTAAGAATGTCAAAAACATAGGAAAGCTAAAAAACCTAAGAAACCTAAGGAAGCTAAGAAAACTGAGGTGGATTAGTTAAACGTTAGTTCGACGTCGTGACGGGTCGACATTGTGTCTGTTCAACAAGTGACGGTCGACGAATTTTCGTAGACGCCTGGCGGGTCGCCTTGATACATCTACCGAGGTCAACCAGCACAGCTAAACTTGGCCAGTGCGGGCGGCTCGCCCCATATAAATCAACGTATGTATATACGCTCTACACAACGGGACTCGGCGCCGGCATTTTATTCAAATGATCAGAGGAGCCTCCTCTGCGCTAGCACAACCGACACCATATATACTGCCACAGCGCAGCGCAGCTGCGCAAAAATCAATAGTCTGACATCACATATCCAGATCGTTCTGGATACTTCCAGAACGCACGTCAGTCATGCACTGATCATGCACTATCCAGCAACAGTAGTCTTCGAAGTCCATTATTCCCTGACAGCAGGGTTTGTCTGCAAGGTAGGATATCGAGGAGGGTACCAGTGCCAACTTGGTACCAGCTAAACGCTTTACCTAATTTGTGCGTTTTGGCCGGCACTATATGGTGACCACAGTGGCACAAGGAGCAGTAATACTTACAGTTGTGGCAGTGGCAGCTGCGGTAGTGGTGGTCGTACTAGTAGGTTCGGTGGCAGTGTCTTACGGTGTATCTGATGTGATGGAGACTGGTCCCCGTAGAGTGCTGATATCTCACGCACGTCGGTCAAGACCCGTCGGTCACTGCCGAATAGCGCTGCACGGGCATTGGAGGCGAGTCAGAGCAAACAATAAGCCGAACACGTTAAGTCAGCCGGACGCAGCCGGACGCAGTTGCAGCCGCTGTGCATTTTTATAGTAATTAAGCTCATAGAACGTTTGTGTCAGTCGTGTGCCTGCACTATAAAATAAATAGAAAAGCGGTGGGTAGCAGACTAGCAGTACCGTTAACTTTAGGACAATGTCGATGTCAAGTTGTCCACATGCTGTATCAGTCGCAAATCTGCTGCGCACCTTTGCTGTACAAAAGTCATGCAGTTATAAATTATGCGGCATGCAGCTACAGATAGTTTTTTGTTAAAAGTGCTATAGTTTCTCTTTGTTGTGTTCTCTCTAACATTCAGGTGCTTTTGCTGCACTTTTTGCAATTTTTTATGCAGTCATTCAGTCAAACAGCAGTGTGTATAGCAGTGTATAGCAGTATTGCGTGTATGGTAGTTAGTAGTATCTTAATACAGCAGTGTGTATAGTAGTGTTGCGTGTGTAGTAGTTAGTAGGTCTTAATACAGAAGTGTGTATAGTAGTGATGTTGACCTACCGTGAATGGAAGAATCTTCAAATTTATTAAAAACTACATTTCAGGCAAATTTGTATGCATTATCTTTTATGCATGTAAATAATTATCCCGCAGTTCATGCAACTTTTTATGCAAGGTTTATGCAAATTCTTATTTATGACCAGTGACCTTATTAAATTTTGTTACGCACTTTCACCCTGGCCATTTGATACAAGCTGTTTAGGAAATTTGATTGCTCAGCAGATTAACAAAACTTGGCACAGCTGACGGAGAAGTTGGTGAGACTACTAATTACTGCCCATGATGTTTCATTCGAAGTTCGCTTAAATATTGAACAATTTCAATGTATGTGTAATACCGCAGATTGAAAATGGAACGGTGTTATATATTATTCGTAACGTTGCCAGCACGTGCTGCAAAATCTGGTAAAAAAGCGACAATAAGTGTTAAGAGAGAAGCGTCATTCTTATTGTTTTATTTCAAATCACAATAATATCGACGGAGTTTATAGGAGCTATTCTAAATGTAAGTACATGAAGTAAAAATTTGAGGGAAAAAAAGTGGCGTTCAAGTAGGACACAAGTACGTGTTAATACAAACTCGTTAGTCATAAAATTCATCGGTTTTGTGACCGATTCTGGTCTCTCGGTATCGTGGAACAGTTTGAATACGATGAAAAAAGAATTCGCAAAGGAAAGCATGTGGGAAAGAGCTACGGACATATGCACTGGATACGAGTATTATGGCACTGAACATCCGTAATTCGGGTCGCATGTCCTTGCTGGCACAAAGCCAGCAGACTCGTTGCTAGACAACGTTAACCCTTTGTGGAATAAGTTCACGAAACTTGATTCTTCTCTGCATGGGATACATTGCCATTTTAGATCCCAGCGACGGTCAGCCTCGAGTTCTCCACTGCATTGCTTGAAAGCATTTACAGCTTTTTGAAAAACCAAATAGTGCACTGGCTCCAGAGAATCCCAGGAAACCTGCGGGATTTTGCCCACTTCTTGTTCGGCAGTGGTAACCGATGGTAGTCCAAGATTGCTAAGGTGATTCTCGATTGGCCAATGGTACCCTTTACAGCCAATTTTCCGGATACATGCTTCAGGGCCAAAGTTGACCAGCAGGGCCAGACTCACACAGCAATGGTTATTGATATCATGTATCTCATCACAATATGGTTTACCTGAAAGGAGTGGTAGTCGCTAATTATACTGTTTTACAAAGACAAACTGGCCAGCGAGTACATAGCCATCCAACCGGTTTATTAACGAGTGGGTTGAATTGCTGTGTATTGGCAATAGTATTGTGTTTCAAATGCAGCCGGTGGCTTGTACAGCCACAGGGGACATTGATACAAAGCACCGTAATATAATTAATAATATATCATTGATCACTGATCATCATAATAACATTTACTGATCATACTGTATTAAGTCGCATTAACACCAAAATTAATTGCTCCAGCATAACGAATAGTAATTTAAAGAAACACTCGCACTGTAGACCACCTACAACATTATCATGATCACCGATTCGCAAGCAATACATAACATAATACAGTATCGTTGTCATTAAAGGTTATTCGAATGTTTCAACAAGGTAAAACCTTACCTGACGGGTGCCTGCCAGGCTGGCCCATTGTGGTGGTCACATGCGTTAGCGACAAAAGCAGAAATCCCCAAATAAACACCATGCTTACTGCTACAGTGGTTTATTATTTAGAGAAGAAGCAAAACAGTAAGTTTTTTCCCTTGGAAAATGTGCCATTTATATTGCAGTACGTTAAACGTTTGAAGTGCCCGATGGTTACGAGAATTCGTGGTGGAATGCATGTAATTTCTGGAACAAGTACTTAACCACGTACGGATCTCAAGTGAAAAAAGTGGTCCAGTCACCACTAAAGGAAAATTTTGCCGGTGTCGCATAAATGTGCGACATAATTCCTATAAGCTGCCGCTTGCACTTCAAGGAAATTTCACTGGATTTACAAAAACACTCCACATCGATTTCCCTGTGTATTATTGGTTCAACGAATTTCGCGACGGACAGCATTAATATCAGATCACGAATCGATTACCTGAGCAAAAATGCGCTACTGGTAAAAATTAGCCGAAAACTTATTCTTCTAAGGAAAGCCTCATGGAGATGCCAACCAGACTCAGCGTAGTTTTCAAGTACCGTTCAACCAGTGTCCTAACCATTTCCGGTGTTTTACTTTCCTGCTGTTTTGGTTACATTACGTATGGTAGCAAAGCAGAATATTATTAGCCAGTTGTATATATCTATGTTTCAATACGTAACGTTAAGGAAAATGGCCCGGTACATAGCGTCAGAAATGGGATACATACACTATAACTTTCGCTTTCGCGAACCACGAATAATGTTTTTGTAATACATCGTATCATTCAAAAGCTAAATGATTTGTATACATTGCTCTGAAAATCGCTTTTGGTACACAACAATGCATTTAAACTGTTCACCCATTTTAATACGCCATATCTCGGCAACCGGATATTGCGCGCGCAAACGGTTTTTAGAACAATGTACGAGTATAGAGATCATTTAGCTTTAAAATGATATAAAGTAGGTATCACAAAAAAGTTTATTCGGAGTGCGCGAAATCGAACGTTTTAGTGTATGTATCCCATTTTTGACGCTATGTACCGGGTAATTTTCCTTAAAGTAACTAAGTACTCTTGAGTCTTGAATGTCTACAAGACTAAAAGTGCCGTAATTAACAAAACGAATTCGAAACGCAAAGTATCACAACAGATCATTAATCCGAAGTCAAGTTTAATCGATACAGGATTTACAGAACACTACAGATAGATGATTTCGCTCTTGTCTCCCTTACTTCAAAGAATTTAACATTGGTAGGTGTTGATATTGCAGACTGGTTGCTTGAGCAAAAAAGGCTTGTACGACGTTATGAGCGGAGCCGTTAATTACGAATCTGGAAGACAGCCATTCGTAAATGTAGACTTCTTCCTGTTTGCAGTGTTCCAAGCGATAAGATTGGGTGGGAAAAGTGGATTTCATAATGCGGCTCGGGTGGCGATAATAGGGTAGTACTAGTTAATCTTACTGGTACTGCTAAGTGCTACTGGTAGTGGTACCATGCCATGGTACTAATAATGGTAGTGGTAGCGATCACAATACTGCCACCGGTTGTAGTGTTACCGGAAATTATTAGGGACCAGAAAATTGAATAAAATTTAAAAGTAATATTTTTACTTTTTTTTTCCAGGTCAGGATCACGGGAAAGCGCACCGTTCGAGCTTTCAAAAGCAAAAAAGTTTCCGCGCTTTATGATAAAAATTAGAAATTGGCTATTGTCACTCCTTACCACAAAGCCTTTTTGGCTGTGCAAGTGGAAGTTGCATCCAACGCATCATCTTCAGTTTTCCATTCAGTTGAATTCAGCAAAGAAGAGTCGCTGCGCTGCGCACCTAAATTTAACTGACCATCGAGAATATTAGTTTTGTCGGATATTCGTAGCGTTTTGCTCCTGTGCGTTTCCCAGTTGTTTCGTTGTGTGGGCTGTTAACGATAGGATCGTATTTTGTGTTATGGAAGACCCATAATCCGATTGAGCATTCCAGATAAAGTTAGTGCAGCATCTCCAATATATTCGTGCGTACATGTTAGGCGTGCGTTTACGTGTTATACTGGCGATGTGTGGTTACGTATCGATCGCTTTCAAGTGCGTAGACTCATTTTTGGACCTTTTTTTATTTTTTTGTTCATCGGCTGGCTAGTTTTTAATGGTTGGTTTCAGTATATGGAAAAGTATGTTTATGCTGGCGGTAGCCGAGCGCCATCACGCTGCTGTGAAGTTTAAGACGGGCTGCTATCTACTGTCTCGCACACTCGCATTAATATTTAAATGCGAGTTTTTTTTTGGTTTTGTAACTATTTTATTGAGTTTATACAGCTGTTTTAAATGTTATCGTCCCAAGATCGGTGAAGACTGCAATATACAGAAATTTTGTACATAATTCTATTCGCTTTAGAACAAAGGGAGACAGGGCTGACAGCATTCACATATACATTTCCACATAGCTTCGCAATACAAATTGATGGCGGACAGAGTGATGATTAAAATTGTGTTGAATTTGTTTTAACATGATCAGGAAGACTCATGTATCCTGGCACGTAGCGGCCAGTGTTAAGATCAAAAGTTAATCCTTTTTTGAACAAGTTCCGAAAACTCGATTGACCACGGCAAACCCGACAATGGGTGCTGCGCTCACTGTGGGTACCGCCCGTACCGTTGTACTGATGGTAATCTCCACTGCACTGACTAAATC
The DNA here is from genome assembly GCF_019649055.1 of Paramacrobiotus metropolitanus. NCBI lineage: Eukaryota > Metazoa > Tardigrada > Eutardigrada > Parachela > Macrobiotidae > Paramacrobiotus > Paramacrobiotus metropolitanus. The sequence goes on along the minus strand of NW_026570351.1, from coordinate 109,906 downwards.
CGTCCACTGCTTGATAGAAAAATAAAGGGGAAACTGGGTCCAGGTTGTCCCATGAAGCACGTGGGAGTTCGCTCAGTTCATTTTGCGCGCTGTGCACCGAATAATTCTGAAATTGGTTATCCCATATCCAACCTTGGCAGCCTGCTTTCTGGATACATTTACCGAGGTCAACCAGCACGGCTAAACTTGGCCAACAGCAGTAGTCTTCAATGTCAATATTCCTTCACAGTAGAGTTTGCCTGTAAGATATGATAGTTAGCGTGATAATAGTGTCAGCCTGAGAGCAAATTAAACGCTTGCATACCTAAACGGTGCTTTCTAGTGGGCACAGTTGTGGCGGCCACTGTGGCACAAGTCGAGGTAACAGTGCCCGCAGTTGTGGTAGTGGCAGGCGTGGTGGTCGTAGTCGTAGTGGAAGTTTCGGTGGCAGTGTTGTCTGTCGACAAATGGACTGTCGGCAGAACGAGGTCATACTGTTGACACAGATCGGTCAAATTGGTCAAGGCGTGTTTCTTTGACAAGCAATCCAATTTCTCTTGTGGGTGTCGAGGTGCATTGTCTCCATATAGGCAGTGGCAAACTGGACACTATTATCAGTATGAAACTGTCGCAAAGGTCATCAAGGCGCAAAAAATGACACTAATGTTTGGTAAAGCTCGAATTATTAAAGTACAAAATCTCGCAAAGCGAAAAACCGTGTAGCTAAGAAATTTTCGAAAACTCATTAGTGCCCTACTTGCGCCGTTTCTTTAGCGTTTATACAATAATGTTCTGAACTAACCATTTTAGCGGCGGTGTTATGTTACGTAATGCCTGGGAATTTTGGAATTCCTGAGTTTCTAAGGCTCGAGTACAAACGATAGTCAAAAGATATCTTACGGTGTAATTGATGTGATGGAGTGTGGTCTCTGTAGAGTGCTCGATATCCACGTCGGTGAAAACCCGCCGTTCATCGTTCTGTACTACCGGTGTTGCATCCCGTAAAACGCAGCCTGGACTGCTGAACGAAGGCGAAAGCACACGGGCCATGTCGCTGTCGTATTTTTCATTGTTGTGAACCATACACTACAACATTACGCAATAAAATACCATATTATATATCCAGGCAGTACTTATGCTAATGGCCCTTCGCAAGTGTAAGTTAGCAAAAAGGAAATCTGAATAAACTCCATGATATAAACGTGTCAGAGCACACTTTAAGCTCAACGGGATAACGGGATACAGGACAAAATGTTCAGGGTGTATTTATTATGACAGAATCAGACTGATGACTTACTTCGTAACGGTAAGCGGTGGATGTCTGGCATGCTTCCGCATACGCTAACAAGAACAGCAACAAGAGCCAAAATATTACCATAATTTCTGCTTCTAAGCAGATTTTGCGTTTTTTGTTCGAATCAGACTAAAAGAAGGCACAGCTATCAGCATTTAAATACCTATGCATTAAGAATATAACTTTGCAGCACGTTCACTGTTCACATCTCCTTAGCATCCATAAATAGTCTTGCTTCTGCCTTTCTTTAGACACAATTTTTGCAGCGGGTGAGATGTTATTTTCAGTATGGTGAAACAAGGTGCGCCTTACAATTAGAACAGAAATTCATAATGTACTGAATGCTGTTTACAACTTTTATTGAACTTTTATTGAATTTAAGTCAGTGAAAAATATGTATCGGGAAGTGACGTGTTTCCTGGCACGAAGCTATGAGAGTCAGGACGGAACGTCAATCCTTTTCTGAACAAGTGCAGAAAAGTCGATTTACCGCGGCAACCCCGGCAATGGGTATTTTCGTCATTGTTGATACCGGTACTGTTCCGATGATATTCCGCAGCGCACTGATCCAAATTTTCTACTGCTAGATCAAGAAGATCAGAGGAAACTGGATCAAGTGTGTCCCAGGAAGCCTGTGGCACTTTCTTTACTTGATCTTTATCTTTTTAGCTGAAAGCAGCAACAAAACCAGATCGCTGTGAGAAAAAAAAAACTGAAGAGAGCCAACGCATCACCGTTACCTAATCACCATAATACCGTCACCGGCATAGAGGCTTGGCGAGTATTGGCCCAAAAGGCATCGGGGAGTCTTTAGATGGTCGAAAAGTATTTGTCAATTTTCAAGCAGTTCAAACAGAGAAGCGGTTTATGTTTACCATGCTTTGCCTTTTTAATTTCTGTGCTATAATCTACAAAATCATAACGGCTGCCAAAAATTTTTATTGACAGTTGGGTATTTGCTTCTAGATTACAATAGCTGATAGAATTCAGTTTCATATTGCGGAAGCACTTGATTGCACTAGTCAATATGTCATTAGTGACACGGCTTAATATGTGAGATGCAGCGCAGACCTGCATGTGGTCACTTTGTCATTATGTCACTAATGACGCATTGCCACCAGCTATCGTGGGTACTCGCGTGGCAGATACCAGCCTTACCACTAGCGGTACTTGTGCATTTGTCATTAAGTAGGTTGCGTTTTGCACGGCCATACGATTAACGGCAAAATTAACGACGATCTTGGTGTTGTTAATTTAACGTTCCGTTGATTCGAACAGGAGGTTGCGTTATGAACTAAGGTCAATGCTATGCGCAGGAGTTTTTCATTTTTAAAGAAATCTTGTACGTCAACGATTTGTACTAAAAATCTAAGAAATATTGTACGAATAAAGTAAGCTCGGGTTCAAAGCAATTCGTCGTACGATCTTGTACTTAACTTGTTGCACTTTACACCTTACTTTATTTAAAGTACTGCACATTAGTTAATACAGACTGTACTTCCCGCATGCCGTGAATCCGTTAATTGGTAAGAAGTCCGTACTTTGTGTAAAGTACTGCACAGTTCGTGTATCTATCCACATCTACCTAATTCCGTGAATCGGTGAAAAGTCAGTACTTTGTGTAAAGTACTGCACAGTTTGTGTATCTGTCCACATATACCTAATTCCGTGAATCGGTGAAAAGTCAGTACTTTGTGTAAAGTACTGCACAGTTTGTGTATCTATCCACATATACCTAATTCCTTGAATCGGTGAAAAGTCAGTACTTTGTGTAAAGTACTGCACATTTTGTGTATCTATCCACGTATACCTATTTCCGTGAATCGGTGAAAAGCCAGTACTTTACGTAAAGTATCTGTACTGCCAGGCTTACGAGAAACAGAATGTGAGCGATCTGAGCAGATAGCCATTTTTGTTTAGCCAAAACCACGTCAACCAGTGTTCACTACTCCGTAATACAAAATGAGGACTGGCTTTTGCTTCCCAGCTTTATCTTGTAATTTGGATTTCAGTCATTTGTTCATACAAAATACGGTGGTTACACTTGCCCATTAATATAATAATTCTTACCATTCAGTTAATGCTGCCTTCATAGGAAAACACGGGCGTTGGCTGTGGGCACGGGTGTTTATACGGGGTTTGGCTGCGTGCACGGGGTTCGGGAACGGGTTTTATTTTTGGCAGTAGCAAGTCAATTCTCCGACCACCGTTTTGCTTCCTGGCAGTTCACTGACCGGCAAACTTCGATTTTACCATTATTCCCAACGGTTGCACTGTCCGAATCAATATTTGTTAGAATCACCACACACATTTGCCCGTGTTGGTCTATACGAAAAATAATTTTATACATTTACTAGGTAAATCTTTCAACTCCTGCGGCTGTTAATAAAAAAGCCAGTGCAACAAAAAACGAAAAATTAGCAGTCTGTACTCTGTATTATGAACATGTTCTGTTCATAATACAGAGTTACAGACTGCAATATTTTACATATTACTACAGTTCATAATACAGTTTAAGTTGATCACAGTTGCCCGCCAGAGCTGCTGTTAACTCGGCCGAATGTTAGAATAATTAATTCGCAAAGTGCAACCGTTCGAAATAATGGTAAAAGCGAAGTATTGCTGATTCACACAACCTGCTAACCGACAGATTTGCTTTTCAACAGTTTTGCTGCCGACATTTTGTTTTCTCAGATTTTCTTATTTTGATGTTTGCTTACTTCTGTTTTCTTATGGTTTTTACTCGATATGTTTTTCCTGTGCTTGCTAACGATTTTCTATTTTTTTCTCTGTTTTCTGGTGTTTTCTTGCACGCGTCTCCTGTCATATGTTCCGTTATGATCTGTTTCGTTTATCTTGTTTTTTGAAGTCAGCAGACTGTAGGGTTCAGCAAATTGACGTTCAGCAAGTCAGCAACCGATCATCGAGCTGTCGGTTAAGCAAATTGTCGGATAAGCACTTTATCGGTTAATAGAAAGTCGTCAGAAGTTGTCCGTGCGCCGGTTTTGGCTGCGTGCATTTGTGAATTCTTTCTTTCAAATTGCTTGAAATTAAATTTCCAGGGGGCGCTAATTCCTTTCCGGGGGCCGGGAAGGGAGGAACGCGTATTTTGGATGTCCGCAGAGAGTGGGGTCACAATATTTCTCCCTGTCAGAAAGACCCGGAGTAACGTCGAGAAAAGGATTTCAGAAAAATCGAAAACGCTATTAAAAATTGAAAACAAATTACTAAAATTACGGAAACAAAAAATTAACAAAAGGAGAATATTTCTAAGATTGATTGAAAAGATAAAAAATCCGGTAAAAAACGAAACGTATAGCGCCCTTGGGGGCTGACTTCCCGCCGGATAAAATACAGATATTCTGTACAATCCGACCCGTCATCACCCATCACAGGTCAAAATTCAAAAACGCGATGGAATACCATCCCCGGCGCGCCTGGGTACAACTAAAGTGGTGAAATTAATACTTGGCGGACGCATATTGTTATTATTAACAGCTGGATTTCTGCCAAACTTGAAATAAATTTTATCCTTCAGTAACAGAAAGCGGAAGCGTAGGCGAAGCAAGGCACTGCGCAAAAGTTTTCGACGTTAATTAATGTTAAAGTTCACGAAGTGTTTACGACGGACAGACTGAAATTAACGAAGCTCAAAACGGTATCTGAACTACAGATAGTAGAGGTGATACGGGGACAAAAAGTTCCAATAATTGTGGTCCGATTAATTGTGCTTCTCATATGTAGCAACTGACCGATATTTGCTGCTGACTGATTTGGGAAAAACTTAGAAAATTTGTTTTAAAGCTGCAAATCAAAGGGGCATGTTCCTGCAAAATTTACACATGTTCGGGTCTAGCAGTCAGCGGAACGGGAAATGTTTTCTCAAAACGACCTTGAAAAATTTAGTTAGGGGGGATCCATAAATTATGTACGCAGCAAACCAGGGAGGGACGGTCCAAAAAATGTGACAATCTGTAACGGCCCCTGCGAACCCAGGGGGAGGGGGTGGTCAGCTCCATGTATTACGATTGAGCGAACCAGGGATGAGGGGTCAAGCAAACGTGACGGACCGCTACGAAGGGGGAGGGAGGGGTGAAGAAAACGTGGTTTTTTGCGTACTTAATTTATGGATGCCCCCTTAGTACACTGTCATACAGGCTCACTGCTACAATACAAGTATCTGTGATTCTGTGTACAACAGCGAAAACCCATGGCAACTTCCCGTGCACGCAGACAGCACCCGTGCGGAGCCATAAAGGTCATCCGTGCACGCTGCCAACTGCCAACGCAACGCCATTTGTAGTTGTGCTAATGAGATTTGTACAAATGAGATGTTGCTCTTGCCGTTGTTCTTCCCAACGACTTTTTAACTGAGTAAATGGCTCATTGATTACTGACCATCTCATGTGCACATTTAAAGATCGCACAGGCGTTGGCTAACATGTTCGTAGTTGCATAATTGAATTTTGGGTAATTCGCGAAGTTCACTAAAATCGATGACTGCCACCGATGAACCATCAAATTTCGTTTTATCTCGTCTGTTTTAATCAACTTCACTGAGAGCAGCTTAGAAGTTGCCGTTGAATACTAATCATCTCTGTCAAGATTTCAAATTCTCTCCACTTCTCTCAGTGAGCTTATATAGTAATTGTGATAGTGCTCCTAATCATTATAAGTTAATGTGCTTATTATCTAACTATTAAACCGTACGACTGCAGCATTCAAAGTCCGCCATATTAAAAGCACAAAATTTTAAGACGGCTGTTTTTTCGCTGACGTTTTATCTTCAGTCGCCCTAATGACGGTCGGTTCTCGGTTGGCTAAGGCGGTCGATTTTCCGGTAGATTATTCCACCTTTCTTGTGTTAGTGAGAAATGATTATGGACCATTTCCCGCAAAATCCCGGTATAATATGCATAAGGACGAGGCCACGAATGCTGCCTACAAGCCTGAAGCGAGCTGGGTACGGGTTTCGTCGGCCATGAGTCTAAGGGCTAACGCCCTTCTTTTCATATTCTTAATATTGGTGCACATGTTCGTAAAAAAGGTTATTGTATTATGGGGAAGGCTCCCGAGCTTCCCCCTTGGCCCCGGCGCCGGAGGGCTGCTTGAACCCGCCATAATATGATATTTGCCGGTAATGAGCACAACTTAATTACTTATGCATTCCTGATATGGTTGTAAACTGCTAACCATATTGACCTTTTGTTTATAGTAAGTTTTTACGTTCACACCAACTGTCAAAGACAATAATAAATTAATGTTAGAATATGTAATTAATATTTGATATTATATACCAATAATACCATATTGATTCAAAATGGGTGCCTTTAAAAAACGGTGCGAAAAGGGGTGCCTATAATAAACGGGGGTTTTAAGGGGTGCCTTTAACGGTTTCCTATTTTATTAAGTATTTAATTTACTGTTACTGGAGCATACAATAACGGAAACGGGGAAGTATAGTACAGCAAATATCTCCATGACAACTCCGTTAGAATTAAGGTCAGTGTTATGCGCCTCGACAGTCGACAATCGGGGCGCACAACCATTTTCGTAAAATTAATCGGTATCTACGTGCTGTATTTGTTAACAGTGTCCCGCCACTTGGGCCACCTGACACTTGAGCCACCACAGTTTACCCTTCTTAATTTTTTTTAGTTCTTATTTTTCAGACGGGTGACCGAATATATTTATACCTGTATACCGGGTGGCCGAACAAAATGCCCCTCTCCGTTCTCGTTTCGTCTCTCATGAACCACTTATCGCATCGCAAACATTTAACACTCGTTCGATAGACAATTTTATTGACTATTCGAAACTACAAAATTGCTTTTAGAGAAATAAACTGTGTTTGCTAAAAATAATGCCAATTGAAATGGTGTGAATAATTATTGTGTCCCAGCTCGCTGGAGAGAAATTCTCGTGGCAATTCTTTCCAAAACGTGATATTTAAATATTTCAAACTGTTTTAACAAGACAATAGCCTCTTTAACCAAGAGAAAAAAATTTTGTTGGCATGATGCTTGCGCCGGTTGAGCTATACCGTCAGCACGTTTCGTGACTTTACGAAAAAAATGCAGTTTTTTATTTGGTTCTACTCCGCTATTTTAGTTACGATTTTTTGCTGCGCGACAGGCAGCAACATGAACTGTCGGCTTAACGGAATAATGCACCCAAGGAATTGTCTTTACAGAAACGAGTTTGTCCCAGGTCATTCCGTTAAGCATTATTAAGAGATTTATTTTCAGAAGATCAGTTCGCGGATTTCTTGACAATTTTAATCGTAAGGTTTTAATTCTATCATTTCTTAGCCGAACACGGTTCCTTAAAAAATGCAGGTCTAAACAGTAAATAAACCCGGGACAACTCCTCTATCAGAAATTGTAAGATTACATTCATTAACCAGCACCGCTGAATAATGGGAATTTTTAGTGTAGGATTAGAGAAATTAGAAATTTTCGTTTTGGGACACCCTCCAACTCTACCCGTTTTTTCAAAAAAGTTGTTTAAAATTCAAATCTGTATAAACTGATCGGTTAACCTAATTTTTGTATAGTATAAAGGTTGTTCTTTCAAATGAAACTAACAGGAAGTCAGTCCAACTTTGGGCGGGTTCAGCGCACCTCGCTAAATCAGAGGGCCATTTTGTTCAGCCACCCGGGTAATAACAGAATTTTGAAGATTCTAAGCACAACGTATGATTCATATTATGGCACAATGTAAGGCAGAAATGATTTGAAATCGGCCAGTCAGCCGGTGGTACAAAAGCATCAAGTGCGGCGGTGCAGAAGGATTCAGTAAAGTTGTGTTACAGAGTCGGAAAAACAAGGAAAATGGAACACACGCTCTCGACCTACTTAATGTGTGCGATGCCTGACAGGGAGCACGCAGCTGCAGCGGCCGGATCTTAAAGTGGTGAACCTTCATCTAACGGCTGCAGTAAAGAACTACTTACACAAACGATAAACTCTTCGTAAATTTCGGAATAAAAAAACTCGTAAATTTGTTCGTTATTACTTAATAATAAATTTTGCAATATTAATGAGGAATGGATGCTACATCTGAGCATACGACACAGGCTTCGAACAAGGGAGTCGTAACCACAGCTAGGCCTTTCGTTGAGCAGTGCGGTGTGCACTACCGGCACCGAAATAGAAATAAAAATCCGAACAGTTGGCAGCTGCAAGAAGAAAATTAGAAACTCATGCAATAATTTATTATAAGTGCTCTGCTCAGCCAAGTTGGGGCAGTTTTGCTAAATAATTATAAAATAAATGGACACACTGTTACGCTTTTGAATTCACAGTTATCTAGTGTAAATGTTTACTGTGAATTCGTTTATTTCAAAACCGGTACCTCTTGGTGTGCCAGTAGGGAGCCGAGCACAAGTTTTGGGGGTAGGGTAGTGGCCATTTTTATGATGCCTGTAACGGTCCCTCTAAAAAATATACCAACAGATATGTTTACGTAAACTTTTCTGGATACTCCTAAGCTAACCGAAGCCTGTCCGTTATGGGTCAGCAAAAAATCTAGCGCGATCAGTGCTCGGGCAGATCGCGAAGCAATGTGCACATCCCATAGGCTTGTATGTTAAGACGTACCTTCCGCAGAATGCGGCTGCCTAGCGCACAGACCTAAGTAACTTCAAGTTTATATTTTCCATGAATAAAACGTGGATCACTTGAAGCGATTTTGAGGTTTGAACAGACATAAACTGTCCAGGCGGAGAAATGCAGTGGCCGGATGAACAGAACAAAAAATCAACAAAGTGGTTGCAAAAAGTACGTATGGTTGCTCTTACGGTGTCTCGTGATGGAGTGTTTAAGGCATATTTTACGATTGGAGAACTTTTTATTGACACTCAGGGCTTCGCAAATACGACTTCGGCGAAAGTGGTTACCTGTCGCATCCCGTGCACCGGGAGCGTGCAAGGGAGCTAGGCCACCCCCCAATTCAAAAATGCTTGCAGTCACTCTGCAAAGGTCACCAAGGCTTGACCGAAATCGGCTGATGTATGGTATCTTCCGCAAGAGCAATGAATGATCAACAGCTCAGAGATATTGCTTTTGGACAACGACGTCGTCAGAATTTGTAAGCAAATTTCAAACACGAATACTGCTACCACGCTGGGTGGGTCGAGCAGCTTTTTTCCACTGGTGTACTCTAATTTTGACCTCACTATTATTAGGAAGGCGGTCTCAGCGTAGAATCTCCAATTGAAAAAGATGTCGGATATACACGGCAACTAAGAAACAATTAGATAAGGATATTTTAGGACGGCTGACTTGTTCTAATTTTTTGAAGAAACTGCCCCAACTTGGCTGGGCAGGGCTGTATGTAGTAGCGAAACTGAGGTTTGGACTCTTTCTGCCATTGCACCTCATTTTTTGCGTGTGCTAATGATGCTTATGTTAACTCCGATGGGAGAACCCCCCGGCCCCCAGGGGCCAAACAAATTTCAGGGAAGGTAAAAAAAAAACTTTACCATGTAAGCAATACAACCATCCATGCATGGTACTCGTACTTATCACTTCGTAACCAGGGTTGTACAAGTACGGAAATAGTCATACGTATTATGGTTGCTATGTAACGTACAATGCGCAGTACAGCACCGCAGTACGAAACTCCTGCGCATAGCCACTTCGATGAACTAAACAATTTACTGCTCCTGATATTAACGTGAGGAACTACTGTAGGTATCAAACATTCTCCGTCCAATATTTGTACAATTTCAAAAGAATTTCGTTTACCCGAATAAAAATTAACAACAAAGTAGATCTTTTTTATATGGTATACGCACGTTAGAAAGAAATGAGGACAAAGTTTTCACGCAGACGTTCTAAAGAACTGTCATTTTCCATTCTAGAATGCGTAACTTGCAGTTACACTTGAAAGATGGTTACAAAGTTGCTGTAGAACATTAGTTCCTGAAAGAAGTATTTGTGCAACTGTGTTTTGATTTTTGGAACAATATTTTGTCACACTTATGAAAACGTAAATTATTCTGCTTTCAAAGTAGCTGGCAAAATGCTAAGTAACTGACAGCAGAGCAACTGTCGAGACTGGTACGAGTTTTGAAAAATTCGAGTCGAGTGGGCAACTTAGGATTGAGTGCCCAGGCAGAAATTCACTGGGTTGACTGTCTCACCTATGCAGTCTTCGTGCTCAATGGTCTATGTAAGCCCGGTCGTTCATTACTGAATTTCAACGTCGTCATTAACGAAACGATACCCCCTTCGTTTCGTTAATAACGACGGGTAATTCCGTTTAAACGTTCGTTAATCGTACCCCGTCGTTAATTCTATCGTCAATCGTACCCCTTCGTTGATACCGCAACCTGCTTATATTCTAGAATGGAAAATGACAGTTCTTTAGAACGTCTGCGTGAAAACTTTGTCCTCACTTCTTTCTAACGTGCGTATACCATATAAAAAAGATCTACTTTGTTGTTAATTTTTATTCGGGTAAACGAAATTCTTTTGAAATTGTACAAATATTGGACGGAGAATGTTTGATACCTACAGTAGTTCCTCACGTTAATATCAGGAGCAGTAAATTGTTTAGTTCATAACGCAACCTCCTGTTCGAATCAACGGAACGTTAAATTAACAACACCAAGATCGTCGTTAATTTTGCCGTTAATCGTATGGCCGTGCAAAACGCAACCTACTTAATGACAACATTTGCGGCTAGTTGTTCTGGGATCAGCGCGGCACCTACCGGGGTGACCCTTAATAGTATCCAGTCATTATGTCATTACTGACATAATGCTATGTCATCACTGACATAATGCCACCAGAGACGGCAGTTTGCTCCTTTATTGCGTGTACTAGTTGCCCCCAGTCCGGCCCGTCATTATGTCATTAATGATTTAGTGACATAATGACACCAGATACGGCAGCTCGCTCCTTTATAGCATGTAATTAGTTGCTTCAATGTGCAGCCCGGTTTGTCTTTGTGTCATTAATGACATAATGACACAACTTACTTAATACTGGTGGTCGAAGTTTAGTATTTTTTGGGCCAAAACTCGCCGGTACACCCGGCATAGCGCGCCGTAGCATCTCACACAGTTCTAGTCAGAGTCTTCAGGTTCTACTGTGCTAAGTGTCTATAATATTCCCCAGTTCCGACCATGGGCTGGAAGCCAAAGTCCATGCAGCTAGAGATTCCAAAGTTTTTTACAAGTTACAAGCCTTACTTACCTGACACGTGCTGCCCCACTGTGATGGTCACATGCGTTAGCGGCAAAAGCAGCAATTTAATATTAAGAGTAGAAGCAAAAGACAGCGAGCTTTTCCTCTGCAAAATGTACCATTGATATTGCAGTCCGTTAAATGTTTCAAGTGTTCGGTTGTTACTAGAACTCGCGGTGGAATGCAAGTACGAATTTCTGGAATAAGCACTTGGCCACGTATCGGATCTCAAGTGAAAGTCGTGTTGTCGCCACTAAGGAAGAACTTTGCTGGTGCCGCTTAAATATGCTACATACGTCCAATGAGCTACCGCTTGCTCTTCATGGAAGTTTCGTAGGATTTACAGAACACTTCCAAACTGATTTCGCTGTATTATTATTTCAAAGAATTTTGCAACGAAAGGTGGTGATATTAAAAATCGATTACGTGAGCAAAACTGCGTTACTGGTCATAACTCATAATAAGTCGACCTTCATTTCATAAGGCATTTCCTCTACATTTCACTGTGGAACAATGAAGTGCGGGTAACATAAATGTCAAACATCAGTGATAAAACATAAAAGCAAAGTGAAACGAAAAAGTCAAACTTAAACGATTTGGGAAATATGATATAAAAGCAAACCATATTTCGGCGCATGGATTACTGCAACCACACGCAATGGCAGCGAAATGCGTTTTCTAATTCTTTCTAAAAAGGTTTACCGAAATTCCCGATCTGTTTTTGAACCTTCTCCTACAGAGTGTTCTTTCCTTCATGCTTCTATCGACAAATAACGAGTCAATTAAAGTGCAAGCAGTCCAAATTTAACTCTGAATGAGTCGGTTTGAAATAGAATTGTCGCATGACAACTGGCCGGTCTTCATTGAAAAAATAAAGAGGCGATGAAAACCAAAGGTAAAATGGCACACCGACAACTCGCTGACGGTCATCTTGCTGACCGACAACTTGCTGACGACTATTTGCTGACCGACAAAATGTTGACCCGACAGTTTGTTGAAACAACAAATCGCTGAACGACATTTTGCTGAACGACAGTTCGCTGACACCGACGATTTGCTGACGACATTTTGCTGACTGACAGAATGCTTACCCGACAATTTGCTTCCTTACTAAATTGTTGACCGACGTTTTACTGGCAGACGTTTTATGAAAATACCGACAACTCGCTGACCACAAATTTAATTTGTTACCCATCAAATCCTTGTGAAACTCAATTTTTTAATCACGCGTTTTTTATTTCATACCTTCACCTAAACACGTTTTAAAAACATTTTAAGAAACAATAGTCGATTAAACATTTCCGCTCTCTCAACGGTACCCTCAATTTGGGTGATTATGATCGGATACCACAACCAATTCTCCTGTTATTAACAGCTGCCGGCATATGCAGCAATCTGACCATTCCAGTCGTCCATTTCTCCTTTTTTCTGTGAGCGCGTACGATTGAATTTCATAAAACACCTATGAAACAGAAAAAAACTTAGGAACCTAAGAAACCTCAAAAACCTGAAAACCTAAGAAACCAAAGAAACCTAAGAAACCAAAAAAACCTGAGAAACCTGAGAAACCTAAGAAACCTAAGAAACCTAAGAAACCTAAGAAACCTGAGAAACCTAAGAAACCTAAGAAACCTAAGAAACCTAAGAAACCTAAGAAACCTAAGAAACCTAAGAAACCTAAGAAACCTAAGAAACCTAAGAAACCTAAGAAACCTAAGAAACCTAAGAAACCTAAGAAACCTAAGAAACCTAAGAAACCTAAAAGAACCTTAGAAAATTAAGAAACCAAAGAAACCTAAGAAACCTAGGAAACCTAAGAAATGGGTGTAATTATTAAAACATTTCAACAGTTATTAATAAATAATTAATACTGGCTGAGACGATAACATACTCGTTAACTTAATACGCCGTAATAAATGGCAAAAAAGGTTATATTTCAGTCATAACTATCATACTATTGCTTCCTTTTTGCGAAACCAACGAAGATTCTAGTTTTCGCGTAAATATCGCTAATGTGCGTTGAACTGGTCAGCGAATTGTCGCTCAGCAAGTTTTCGTCTTCTACAAGTTGTCGGTCAGCGAGTTGTCGATTACCGACATTTCGCTGACCGACAAGTAAGATGTCGTTCAGCAAATTAGTTTCAGCAAGATGTCGGTCAGCCAGTTTGTAAAAAAGCGAACTGTCGGTCAGCGATTTGTCGGTCAGCAAGTTGTGGTAGTCAGCAACAAGTCGGTCATCAAACTGTCGGGCAGCGAAATGAAGGTCACAGAGTTGTCGTGCTACCAGGTAAAATAGCTGTGAGTGGTCAAACCCGGAACGTGCATTTTGTCAGTAGGTATCTGCTTTTAGCAACTACACAACTGCCAGTATACAGCTACAGAACTGAAGGTTCAAGCGGTGGAACAGCATTTTAGGTTTAAAAGTTCCAGTGGAAGCAGACGAACAGCTAATATGTTCGAGAAAACTGTCAAAATCGATTAAATCGCGTCTGCCTGAAATGTAACGGATCGAACAGATATGGCTGTGCAGCCTAGCCCTATCTGCTAAATCTTTATACATTGAATGTGAAGACTGCATTTGATCTGAAGAACAAATTTTATTGGCTTTATCAAAACATCAGCAAGTATGTTTTACTTACGCCGAAGTCATTCTAACTCATTAAGACTGGCGCGTTAGCTTAGAAGAGAGAAAGGTAGCGACAAGTATTAAGAAACGGCACCTGAAAAGAGAAGCACTTCTTCAAGTTTTTTTTATTAATACAGTAAACAGTAGTTATACGAATACAGTAGTTATACTCGTAGAAAATCGGTACAATGAATTTATTGCATATTTCTGCTGTTATTGCTTCGTTTTGCTTTGCCTGGTGCCGTAGTTTCAGGTAAGAAAACCATTAACTGTAGCATGACTGCCGTAAAAAGACAATGTTTTTCAGAGAAGTTGCCACTAATGTTGGGGATCTTGAAGTGGACTGCCACAAAGTAACGCAACCCAGTGCTTCTCTTGACGCATCGGTTGTGCCGGCCCCATTCGCTTTTCGCACGGACAACCTGACCAAAGCGGAGTGTCTGGCGTATCTTGCTTTTAGTAAGAACTCGACAATTCTTTGCAATCCGGTTTTTATGGTGCAAGAATGCGACGAGGACCACTCCCTAAGTTACCCATTGTTTTCGCGAACGTATCTAAGAGCTGGGTGTGCGTGGGCGAACCGCACAAACTTTGCTCAAGTAACCAAGAACATCAAGATCACCAGTCCCAACCGCGCTGTAACCTTGGAAGTAAGGGAGTTCGCGGATATGGAAGATCTTCTGCATCATGACGTCATGGATCCTGTGCGTCACCAGGTGATCGACCTGGTGATAGAAAAATGCGCCACAACGATCACCACCGCTAAACTGTACGATGCCGGACCGCTGCCAAATCTAGTGCGGCTGCGCATGGAGAACTGCTTCAATATGGTAATTAAAAAGCGGGACTTCGCACGCATCCCGGCGGTCCGGATGATCACGTTCTACATGTTTACTATCGAAACATTGGAAGAGTACACTTTCACCGATTTGCTGCACCTGGATAGCCTGGTACTGGAAGATGGAATTGTGTACGAACTACGCAGAATCCAGGAATATCCGAACCCGCCGAGACGGCAACAGATGGTCACACTGACCGATGCGGACATTGAGAAAGTGCGCCGCATCCACTGTGACTGCTCGTTGGCGTGGTTCCGCAATTTTCTCAAGCGGAGACCTTATCTTACGGACGGTAAAGAGGAAGGCGAGGTGTCGGTTGTGGGGAACTATCGCACACCGATTGTTAATACCATCAAACTGGCGCCCGCAGTGCTCAGTGTGGATTGTGCCCGTAATTTGACGTACAATAGCGCACGCGTGGGTTCGGTGTTTTCTTATAACACATCTTGCTATGGACCATGCTAGCAGAATTCTGTGTTATGGCATCAATACGGTAGTCATTGTCTTGTGCCTGTTAATGTTGACACTGGGGTGCTACCATGGTCCATGACTCACAAATATGTTTTCATTCCTAGCGACCCCACTACGTACTAATAGAAGCGACGTATAATTTCATTAGATACTGTTAAGAATCTAGTATGGACACGATTACATAGATTATAGATATGATTGCCGGCTGTACCTTGCATAAAGACAAACCGTAACTAGCAGATGCAGCTGCAAACGTTTTGAGGATCTTTTGCAGAGCTGCACTAAAAGCTGTTTTGTACGACAGTACGAGAATGTTATGCAGTAAACGCTGTTATGTGCTGTTATGCGCGTATTAAACACTATTCTACTGGTTCGGGCATATAAAACGGTGCCGCATATGTTGTATGGTTATAGAAACCGTGAGATCATTAGCCGCTGACAGGTCTCGTGAACAATCTACACATAGAACGTCCATAGAGCCCCTCTGTTGCTTTTCAACCGGTGGCATTTAATTTCTAATGATATCATTTTTCACAATTCTCAGGTATAAAATAGTTTGAAAAAGGCTGCGTAGAGCCACGAAGGCGCAGTCGGGTTTACAGCATGGTGGCCATCGCGGCGTCGCGGATGGTACATGTATACACTATACACTCAGTACCGTGAATAGCAGCTTTAATACGTTCTAATACAAACTCGCGCTAAATTGCATTCGGCTTGGTTAAGGCTAAGGACAGTAGTCAATATTCGGATGGCACTTGCGTGCTTTCGCGTAGTCTCCGTATCCTCTACCCAGCTTCGTAAGCCCTCTGTGGAAAAGCCTCAGGAAATTGAACTGATTATTACGACAACGCTCACAGCGCTCCTTGTACCGAAGTGGTGGACTGAAGTCTCCACTGCATCCATCCAGAGCTCTCCTTCCGTCCTCGAAAAGTGACAGGGAAACTGCGTCCAGAGCGTCCCAAGCAGCCGGTGAGACATCACTCACTTCCACTTGCGCAGCGGTAACCTTTGGATATTCAGGTAAATCAGGATCCACGTCCCAGTTGAACCCTTTACAGCCTGCTTTCTGCAGGCATTCAGTTTTGTTGACCAGCACGGCCAGAGACACACAGCAGTAGTTGTCGATGTCCGTTATTCCCTCGCAGTATGGTAGACCTGCAAGATATAATAACTATCTGTTAAACAAACCGATGAGCACACCGGATGAGAAGAAAATACGATTCGATTTACTTAATGAAGTATCAAATATTAGAAGTACAAACTACGAAGAACAAAACATTCAGTACGTTGAGAAAACCCTGTATTTTGTCATAGGCCACCAGTAAAAACACACTTAACAATACAGATTCAAACGTAGATCACCGACAAGTTAAACGACTTTCCTGATTTATGCGTTATGGACTGCTGTGTTGTGATGCCCAGATACGTTAGCGATAACAGCAAAAAAAGCCAGATAAATCCCATTCTTCCTTCTACAGTATAATGAGAAAATATTTCATACAGGATGCAAAGAAAATAATGCTACTACTACCGCATGCTGGTTTGAAAACGATGGCCAGATATGTATTTTCACAACTTTGACTGAACGCAGAGAGGATTTAGCTACACAATGGTGTGACGCGATCCTCTCTGGCCTGTGTCTAGACCGAGCTATTCATCAAACAAAGAAAAACTTTGAAACCAAAAGCTGAAAGGAAACGTTTCTTTGTTTATGATGTAATGTACACTGATGTGTGTGTTTTCTACTAGAAAGCTTATATACCGAACTCCAATGCTGCACAACAGATAGAACTCCCAATAACTGCAAAAAACATTTTTCGAAAAGTGTTTTTTGCGTTTTATTTGAAACATTACATTTTGAACTTTTCCTTTACATGTTTCGGTATATAAGCTTTAGTAGAAACACACACAACAGTGTACATTACATCATAAACAAAGAAACTTTCCCATTCAGCTGTTGGTTTCAAAGTTTTTTCTTTGTTTGATGAATAGCCCGGTCTAGACACAGGCCAGAGAGGATCGCGTCACACCATTGTGTAGCTAAATCATCTCTGCGTTCAGTCAAAGTTGTGAAAATACATATCTGGCCATCGTTTTCAAACCATTCCCGTTTTCCCAAACCCGCTTTCTACTGCTAGTGATCCCCTTAAGCCTTTCACATAATTCCTGGCGGAACGCATTTACTTTACTGCATACCTACTGTATAACTTACAGATCTCAAGTGTTAAGTGTTTCGATCGCCACTACTAAAATAGAATTTTGCCGTTGCAGCACAAATGTCCTCTAAATTTCCACTAAACTGCCAGTTACACCTCTTGGAACTGTACGCAATTTGCAGAACACTCCAAATAAATTTCGTTGTATGCTTATAATTCTGCCTTATTTTTGTTGAAACTGCGAATGCTGATACCGCAAAAGAATGCTCGATATAAAAATAATAAAATAAATCAAAGCATACTATTAATACAGGGCATAATTATCCGAATCATCCGAAAGTATTTTCATTATAAAGACTTTTCACGAGTTTTGCTTGTACATTTTACAAGTAATTTTGTCCAATGCGGCATATTTGATGGTCATAAGAAGGCTAACTAACAATTTTACAAAAGATAAGGCCCTCTACACACATTCTGGGACATTCCAACACTGCAACGACGCTGAAAGGTTGAAGTTTTAAAAAAGAACATCCAGGATGCTTTTGTGGTGGTTCTCATATTTGAAGCGTTTGTTTTTCACGATACAGCAATAAGAAAAAGCACCACCTTGCGAGATAACATGGAATATTGCTAGTGTGTTCATACTTCACAGTACTTCCTACATTCTGCACAAACAATCATGCTGGCACAACATGTCATCCTTTAGCCACACAACACCAGCAGTAGAACAGCATAATGTAAAGTTGTAAAGCACTGGAGGCAAGTTATAATACAGATATTTAAAATCGTACGCGAAGGAGAAAATATACAATTTCTAGTAATAAATACAGATAATTATATGAAAATTGATTCACTTGCAATTATAGAGAGACTAAACTGGTATGAAGTGCTGTCGCCGATCCTGAACTCAACAAAATTTCGGAATATCTACAGTAAGCAGCCGGATTCTTAGTCGACTTCGTGGAAGAATGTCGGTACTTTCCAGTTTTACACTTAAAATCTTCCGGGATCTCAAGTGGCTAGAGAAATCCATTCGCTAGAAAGGGGGATTCCTGTGTGTGTAGCACAAATGACCTAGCAGATTCCAGTAATTTCCCACTTATAACTGATATAATTTGGGGAACACTCCAAGTAGATTTCATTGTGTATTTATAATTCGGCGATTTCTATAACCAAAAACTGCCGACAGTGCAAGTAACTGAGCATTAAAAACAATGCAAGCCATAATAATTAAGCCGAACTGTTGGAAAGTGATGCACAAAGAATCATACTTACAGACTGTCTGTATCTGGCTGCATCGGTAAAAAGCGCAGTGCCCGTTTAGACTTGCGGCTTGTGGCAACCGTGGGTTCTTTCTATGGTACCGATACAGCGGTACCCTTCTACCATTGCACTGTTTGTTGCTAAAAATATCTTGAAATCTGTGTCTTCATTGCGACTGCTCTCATCAAAGGCGCAAAGCATCCCGTCCTCATGATGCAAAGACATTTGAAAAGTTTGTCAGAACTTTATAACCATTTACTGCACAGTAGAGTACTCATACACCTATCCGCAACTCTGAACTGCCTTTTCGTACATTATTAGGAAATTAAATTTCGTGAACATTTTGGCTGGGCTCGTCACTTAACGATAACCTTGTTCAAATGAAGTTTCAGCCTCCGTATGTTTAAAATATGGTTGTATGGCGTCAAACGGTTATCCGCGGTTCCAAATTTACGTTTTACCGGGTGTGTTCGCTGTAAACGAGCAGTAAAAGAGTAAAACTTTATAACGTGCGTATTTTTATTATGAGTACGAGGACACGCTAAGTATATCTGTACGTGATAGACCAAAAAACCAGCGAGAATTAATGATAACCAATCACGTGTTGTGCAGCACACCCAGCCACCAAGGGTTGGCGGTCCACGTACTGTGTAGTAAACAGCTCGTCTTCATAGACGCGTATGCTAACTTCCAGCTCTAATTCTTCGTGTGCTATGGAACGAAACTATTTGACCAATGTAGCAAAAGATGCAGAAAAAATCTACAAGATTTTTGATACCCAACAAGTTGCAGTTCATAGCGATTAAGACATATGATAGCCTTTTTGAGTTTCTCGTAGACTTAGCACAGGAGTCTGTGTGGGGAACACGTTACCCTTGAGCGTGGATTCTATGCTAAGTCTATGAGAAAACGAAAATAGCTGTAATCTGTTTGGATTGGCGCATATTCTCACTTATTTGGTATCAAAAATCGCGTTATTTTTTGCTGCGTCTTCTGGTATATTGGTTGAATGGTCCTATTCCAGAGTACACGAGAAATGAGCGTTGGAAGTTTGCATAATTTTCAGTCAGTTATTTTTACTGTGTTTACAAGCAACTGCAAACCTGGGAGGTTGCCCGCGTTGCACGAACCGGGCATGGTTATCATATTAGATTGTGTTCGCAAGCACAAAAATGCTTACGATATACGGTACGATATACGATAGGCTCTTGCACGTCATCATGGCGTACCCTTATCGGACCGTTTGACGATAGGATTGACGATAGAAAGCATAGCTATCGTCAAGCTTACCGTTAAGTCTTGCGAAATAGCAACCGCTCTTGGTGGCGATTGCATCGATTGGAACGACTACAGGTGCCAAATCACGAAACTTTTGAGGTGTCAGAATAAGTTCGAATGGTTTTGATTAACGAACGGAGTGAATCAGAAGAAAGACAAGGTTAAAATAAGTTTTTTGATACCAAGTGAGGGCAGTTTGTCCAAAAACCAACGGTTTTGCAACCATTTGAATTTACCATGCAAAGCTTACGGCGTCGTTGGAGTACTAAGCGCGAACTTTTTACTCGAACTCCGTAGACGCCTGCTTTTAACTTCAAATGTTCATAACAACGCTCATCAGTGCTCAAATCTAGCAGCTTTGGTGTGAAAAAAAATTTATAATTTTAGTTTTCATCGGGTTCACAGCTAAAAGCAGTTTAGCACATCAAAAGTGCCAGCTGCCACTGCCAAAACTGATTCACTTCGGAGGCAACATTTGACCGTATAACGTTTATCGTTTGTCGGCTGTGATGAGAGCGAACACTAAATTACCGACGATATGATTACGGTACGGTGTTCCATCGTATCGTACACCGGACCGTCTATCGTCGGTGTATGGCGAACACAATCTATTAGATTGTGTTCGATTAATTCTCGCTGGTTTTTTTGTCTATCACGCATACTTAGCGTGTCCTCGTACGCAAAAAAGGAGGCGTTGTACAACTGAAAATTGCAGTAAATTTAATGTTAACAGAGGCTGCGTTGTTTTGGAGCTTAAGTTTAACATTGATCGGGAAGGCACGTGTATCCCGGCACGTAGCGATTAGAGTCAGGGTGGAGCGTCAATCCCTTCTTGAACAGGTCCTGGAAATTTGGTTTTCCACGGCATTCCCAACAATGGTGACCTCGCTCATCGTTGATACCGGTACGGTAATGATTGTAGTCACCACTGCACTTGCTGAAACCGTCTAGTGCTTGATAAAAATATAATGGGAGAACGGGATCAAGGTTGTCCCAGAAAGCAGAAGGGACATCGCCCACTTGGATTTCCCCGCTGCGCACCGTGTAATTCTGAAAACCGTATTCCCATCTCCATTCTTGACAGCCTGTTTTCTGGATACATTTACCGAGGTCGACCAGCACAGCCAGACTAGGCCAACAGCAGTAGTTTTCGATGTCCATTATTCCTTGGCAGTATGGCCTGCCTGCAAGGTATGACAGCGAGCGTGATACGAGTGCCTACCCGGGACCAATTAAACGCTTTACCTGACTTGTGCGATTTGGGGGGTACTGTTGTGGTAGCAACAGTAGCACAAGTAGGAGTAACAGTACTGGCCGTTGTGATTGTGGCAGCCGTTATGGCGGTGGTTATGGCAGCGGTAGTGGTGTCTGCCGTCAAAGTCAAACCATCTGGCTGTATAACGATGGCATATTTTTGGCACAGATCGGAAACATTTTGGTTTTTCAAAGGATGGTTATGGGACATGCAATCCAGCTTATCCGGCCAGTCCCGTCGCGCATCACCTCCATTTGCGCATTGGCAAACACGGCACTATTTATATGTAGTACGAAACATTATTATACCAGAATTATGAATGTGAAAAGGATAATGTTATAATTAATTAAATAATCAATGAGTTACCGTAACATACAGTCTGTCATACTACAGCACAGCAAGCAAGCATCGCTGTAGCAAAATAATGTTTTGCTGACAGGGTTAGTAGTTAAGGTGGAATAATGTACTCTCTCGTCATGATTCTTTCCTAGGTTTTAACACTTCTTGTGACAATGAAAGTTACTTCTCCATCTTTAATATTAGTATAAAAGCTACAAAAGCAAAATAAATCACGCCAGCGAATCCTTACCGTGAAAGTTTTCTGGTAAACTATTGCTGATGCCGCGATATCGGCTTCGGTGAAGACCCGCAAGTCACCCCGGGTTTCTACCACTTTTGGCTCCGATTGGCCACAGTCGCCATGGCCAAGCAAAGCCCCGACCAAACGGATGTTATCGCTGCCGAAGCGGAGTGACGAAGCGTTAACCATGCACTAAAACATAGTATGCCGATTAGCCTAAATTCTAGAAGTCGATGCAGCATTAAGGAAAGGGACAAAGCTGTTATTGAATATGAATATTCAGTGAAATTCATATTCAGTGAAATTAAACATCAAATAAAATTCCACAGTCTCAACATATTGTATCGTTTTGCGTTACAGTAAAATGATTTGAATATCCGTATGCAGCCTTTATCAAAAATTTATAAATGAATTTCAAAACCCTAAATACGATTAAACATATTCGTAACCCTGTGTCCTTTACAGTTTGAAACTGTGAAAAAAATGCAGTGAACCCGTTCTGCCCAGAATTATCCGATGTTATAGTTCTTAAACATTTGACCTTTACGGAAAATGAAAACAAAAATCCCAAACTAGCCCGAGTTTTGATGCACGCGAAAGTCCTTAAAAT
This sequence comes from Paramacrobiotus metropolitanus, assembly GCF_019649055.1. Lineage (NCBI taxonomy): Eukaryota > Metazoa > Tardigrada > Eutardigrada > Parachela > Macrobiotidae > Paramacrobiotus > Paramacrobiotus metropolitanus. The sequence goes on along the minus strand of NW_026570351.1, from coordinate 87,359 downwards.
TCTGTAAAAGGTCAACCAAACCACCACCCCATTCTCCATAGTCTAGAAGTACTGCATCTTACACGCGCAAAAGTTTTTTGGGGCAGCGTAACGTATACGGTCATTCGACAGTAGAGTGACTGCGAAAATTTTGGTGGACGTAAATAAACTTTATGGCTTCTGCCTCACAGCGCATCGACTGCCCTAAATGCTTTTTAAACGAACTTTATAATTACAAAATTATGAGGAAGGACTTTGGCCTTAACGCGATTACCAGAACTTGTTGAACGTATAGTGTATATATCATGGTCTGCTGCCTTTTTACTGCCAATACAGTGTGACTTTCCTACCTCATAACTGTAAACGGTGGATTCCCGGCATGCTTCTGCATGGATTATGGAGAATAACAATACAAGCCAGATAAATACCATTTTTCTCACTAAAGAGGTTTATTTAAGACAAACGCGATAGCTAACGCTGATTGCGCTGCAAAATCTGTTATTTATATTAGCCTGATAAGTGTCTGAGCTGTCCGAATATTATTCGACTACATGGAAGAACATCAGCAGGCAGTTTCAAGCTTGAAGACTTCTTGGGTCTCAAGTGGTAGGCGAGCTCAGTGTCGCCACCAAAGAGGAATTATGCGTGCGCAGCATAAACGAGGAACAAGGTTCCAGTAAAGCACCACTTAGCTTTTAAGAAAGTTTTACATGATTTTGTGGAACACTCCAAATAGATTTCGCCGTGATTTTAAAATTCTTCAGATTCTCCTACCCAAAGTCTCGATATTGCAATAGAAGTAATGCCAAATATGTACAGTATATTATATGAGCAAACACATAATACTGGTCATAATAAGCCGAACCACAGGGCAGTATGTTTACCGTATGTACGTATTTTCCTATGAAAACATTCGCTGAGACAGCTAACTATACATGGAGAACAATTCCAAAAACATTTCTACAGTTTTTAGCAGATGGCGCGCAGGAGGCGCAGGAGGCGCAGAAGATGATCCAGCGTGCGTTCAACGCGTTGACGAGTCAGGTAAGCTCTGCTAAACAGTATAAAAGCTGCTCGTGCTTGCTTTCGAGTTCAAGTCTTATGCGCGAGTATATCGTAAGAGCATGAACTGGACTGACTGAGCGCCCTGTCTTACGCAGTGAAAGCTTGTAACCGTGACTGTACTGATCGGCCTTACTGTTAGTCAATGTTAAGGATGTCCGAAGCCGTTCGTGCTGCAGGTGAGCTGCGCTGTACAGATGTCGCGAAGGGAGATTCTTGTTCATGCTAGATAACGGGACCGTCCACCTTATCGTCAGAAATGGTGCAGTTTGTCGTTGGTGTCTTGCTTTGTATAGTTGAAGTTACTGCCGCAGTCAATGGCAGCCTGCCTTGTTGTCCTAATTAGGTGTGGCCGAAGTTGGAAGATCGCCTTGCCGGCGAAGGTTGATACAGCCGTTGCTGGAGGCTTATCTTGCCGGCTGAAGTGGGTGCAGCCGAAGATGGAGGAACCGCCTTGCTGCTCGTAGGAGGTACAGGCGTAGTTGGGTGCCTTCTTTGCCAACGAAACAGCGCAGTTTACCATCGGAGGCAGGCGCCGCCGGTGCTATGGGGCCTGTCTGCCGTCCTTGAAATGTGCAGCCGTCACTGCAGCTCCATCTTGACGTCAGAGGTAGACGCAGCCTCAGTAAAGAATCAGCTCTGGCGCCCAAGGAAGGTGCAGGCGTTCCTTAGTGGCATACCTTGCCACCAAGTGGCATTAAGAGAAGGTGCAGCCGTAGTTGAAATACTACCATACCGTCCGCGGAGCTGTCGGCGTGTCGCTAAGGTCTACCTTTGCCGTCGGAGGTAGGTGCGGCCGTAGTTAGAGGCCGGTCTTGACGTGTAGCCGTAGTTGGTGGGCCGCCTTGCCGCCCGAAAGGTGGAGCAATGGCCATTGGGGGCTTCTCTAGCCGTGCCAGGAAGGTGCAGCCGTAGTAGAAGGCCTACAGTGCCATCAAATGTAGGGAGCCGCCGTTGTTAGGGGACCTGCTTGCCGTCCGATGAAGGCGCCCCCATTCATAGCGAGCCCCCTTTTTTCCTCGAAGGAGAGCGCGACCGTTGGGGCCTGTCTGCCATCCGAGAAATTGCGACCGTCGTTGCTGCGCCTGCTTACCGTCAGAAGAGAGCGGCAAAGATGCAAGGGGCCTCTTTGCCGTTCGAGGTAGGTGCGCCGTTGTTGGTGTGCCTGCTTGCCGTCGGAGGATAGCACCGCCGTTGCCAAGTGGCCTATCTGCCGTTCGATGAAGGCGCCGCTGTCGTTCGTGGTTCTTTTTGCCGTCAGACCAGAGCGACGCCGTGACTTTTGGGGTCCTGCCGCCCGAAGGAGGTGCAGTCGTCGCTGGTCGTCTGCTGCTGTCGAAGGTCACAGTCGTTCCTGGTGGGCCGTCTTGGTGCGATGCGGTTCGAGGACGGTGCGGCCGTGACCCGTCTCTGGTGGCCAGCCTGCCGTCGGAGGAGGGCGCCGCCGTTGCGAGAGGGCATGTCTGCCGTCCGAGGAAGGTGCGGCCGTTGATGCTGTGCCTGCTTGCCGTCGGAGGAGGGCGCCGCCGTTGCGAGGGGGCCTGTCTGCCATCCGAGGAAGGTCCGGCCGCTGATGCTGTGCCTGCTTGCCGTCGGAGGAGGGCGCCGCCGTTGCGAGGGGGCCTGTCTGCCATCCGAGGAAGGTCCGGCCGCTGACGCTGTGCCTGCTTGCCGTCGGAGGAGGGCGCCGCCGTTGCAAGGGGGCCTGTCTGCCATCCGAGGAAGGTCCGGCCGCTGATGCTGTGCCTGCTTGCCGTCGGAGGAGGTCGCCGCCGTTGCGAGGGGGCCTGTCTGCCATCCGAGGAAGGTCCGGCCGCTGATGCTGTGCCTGCTTGCCGTCGGAGGAGTGCGCCGCCGTTGCGAGGGGGCCTGTCTGCCATCCAAGGAAGGTCCGGCCGCTGACGCTGTGCCTGCTTGCCGTCGGAGGAGGGCGCCGCCGTTGCGAGGGGGCCTGTCTGCCATCCGAGGAAGGTCCGGCCGCTGATGCTGTGCCTGCTTGCCGTCAGAGGAGGGCGCCGCCGTTGCGAGGGGGCCTGTCTGCCATCCGAGGAAGGTCCGGCCGCTGATGCTGTGCCTGCTTGCCGTCGAAGGTGCGCGCCAGCCATTTATAGGGTACCTAACTGCCGTCCGCGGGAGGTGTATCTCTCGCTTGCTGACGGAGGTGTGCGCCGCCGAGGGTAAGGGCCTATCAGCCGTCCGAGGAAGGGGCGGCTGCAACTGGAGGCCTATGTTGCCGTCAGAGGAAGGTGCAGCTCTCGCCAGTGGCCTAACTTCCCGTCGGAAATGAGCGCCGCCGTTGGTAGGGGCATTTCGCTGTCCGAGGTACAGCTGTCATAGTTGTAGCCTGTAGGCCTGCTTTGCCTGCCGTCCAGTGAAGGCTCCCGTCAGCAGAAGTGGTGCAGCTTTCCTTGGTGGCCTGTCTTCTCGTTAGGCGCAGCCACTGCAGCTTATGGACCGATCTCGCCATTGGACGTGGTCACTGCTGTGAGTTAAGAAGATTGTGGTGCTTGCATAATTGTTGACGGATGTAACTTTTTCGCTGAGCAATGGTTGATCTTGTCCGCTGTTCCCTTCGCACCGATGATTCTCTGTAGGGCTGCTAGTGCGAGCTGCTGGCTTCGCTCTTCGGATATAGTCGGATTTAGATGACGCATAAGGAGCTAGTCTGAAATTCGTGTGAGGATATAGCCAGTTCTGATGGTAACAGAACCTAGATATCGATAGACGGCAGCATCTGAGCTGAGCCATCGCACAGATAGTAGCTAGACGACAGCTATCGCAGATGCGCGAAAACCCGTGTGCGTAGCAGCGCAATATTCCGAAATCCAAGATGCAGATAAAGGAAGACGAAGATCTCGGTTCTCAAAATCACTCGCGCGCACACGAACAAGAAATGCAAAACCCGACGCGGGCACAGAAACAGTGCCGAGAGCAAAGCAGGCGCGTGAGTGCCGGCGGCCGCTTTGATCTAAGCGGCCACAGCGACTCGCAGCGCCACCAACACAGGTAGCTGCCTACACACGGCGGAAAGGGGAAAAGCGGGAGACACATCCTCCAGCTAACATTAACATCAATTAACGTTGTTAATTGTCATTTTTATGGCTCCATCCTTTGAGATTTTTTAACAACCGGCCACGTCTACCTTTTAAACTGTTTATTGTAAGCCATTGGTCACCCTGATTGTTTAGCAGTACTTACTTGCGTTAGCAATGCTCTGTTTCTCTTCCGATTCTCTCATAGAGCTGTACAGCCGACTATGGCAGCAAAACTGATTCACAAGAAGATGTAAAATCAACTGTGATTTGCATTCCATCACCATTTAAAATGCCACATAAGCTACCGGTTGGTTAGATTATTGTACATAATACATACTGCAACGGCAACTTCTAAGCTGCCACTAGTGGAGTGGGTTACACACCCGTACCATCATAAAACGAGGTTTGATGGTTCGTCGGTGACCGTCGGTGATGTTACGAGTTAGCGAATTACCCGAAAATCAATTATGCAATTGCGAACATGTTAACCGATACCGGCGCGATTGTCAAAGTGCACAAACATTTTTAATCAGCTGAAAAGTCATTGGGGAAGAGCAAGGGCAAGGGCAAGAGCAAGAATGATTTCAGAACATTCAGACAATCTCGGAAGTCTAGAAAATCCATGTTGAACTGATCATTTCGTACAAGTACACATCCAGATGTTTCCGGTTGAACTAGCACCAATGAGATGGACATCTTCACTACAGATCTCATTTGTACGGCTACAATACTCACAATAGCGTAAGGGACATTATTTTGAGAAATCGTGACGAGAAATCTGCGGGCTGTGCTTGAAACAACATACACAGCAGTGCTCAAGGAAGTATGCGCGCCGGGTAATATACAAATAGAATATTCGGTGAATGTCATAACATCTATTTTATCAGCTGCTATCGGCACCAAGAAAATTGAAGAAATGCAAGGTTTAATTAAATGTGTGACACTATAGCCACTCCATACACCCCTGTTTTTATAGTCACCCTTTTTCCACACCCCGTTACAACGTCACTCTTTTTTAAGTAATTAATTTCCTTAAAGAGGACAGACAGTCAGTATTTTATAGGCGCCTTTTTGGCGGTTAATACATGCGCAATGTAGCTGTTCGATACTGTAGTCGAAATGCGTAATTTAGTGCGCGTACGAAAGTTCTAAGCATTAACGCCACGGTTGTGGGTCACAACTACCCGCTCATTCAGGAAAGATTGGAAGAAGATTCCAGAAAATCGACGGATAGCTGTAAGCTCAGTGGAGAAAAAACAATGGATCAATAACTATCAGTCCGGATGTCGCTACAGGTATAACAACCGTACAACTTCGAATGGGAAGTGAAACGGGCAAGGTATTGCTGTTGAGTGTTGATGATATTGCAACATTCGTATCAAAGCGGAAATAACGCACCGAGGTTGCAGAGCTGAGGTTGAAATACTGGACCACGTACAGTACTCAACGAAATTCATATCAAAGATCCAAACGTTTTAGTTGATATTGTCATTCTGCCTGCTGGAAAGGTCGTAAATAAGATCAGTTTATGAACTTCTATCGCATCGGTGAAATATATAATTTATATATACCTACGAGTAAAAATAGATGCATAAAAATGGGCAATGAGAAGAGTGCCTATAATAACCCAAAACTGGGTGGTCTTATTCAGCTGATTGTAAAAAAGGGTGCCTGTATTTAACGGGGTGTGGATACGGGTGGCTATATAAAACGGGGGTGAAAAGGGGTCGCAATAGTGATTTCGTAACCAAAAACTGACCCAGTGAGGAATCTCATGACCGTGGCTGCTTTAAGAACCTGACAAAGGTAATTCCCGACAACCAATCTTTTCACTAGCACGCATACAACATAGATACTTTCTATTCTGATCAGTCATCATTCACATCCGCCTTGGTGCAAAACTCTTACATTTTTGTTAGTTTTATGAAAACAGTTACAACAAATTTGCAACTGGCCACGTGTCAATCCTGAGGAAAGCATACAACATAATCCGCGGAGGAGTTCGTTTTGGAAATGGACGGAAAGCGGCGGTGTTTAACGGTTGTCTGGCGCCGACAGAAAATGTGCCGGCAACCCACGGCCACTAACCCGACCAGACAGCATCCCAAAATAAAGGAGGCAATGACAATGACGGTAATGGACCCGTTGCCTATCTCCGTCGCGGCGGAGCCTGCTGCTATGGGGGGTATTGTGGATGTTGTTACCCGGGACACTGAGCTGTTATACTCGTCGATGCGTCCGATGGCTATAGAACACGAGTGGTTATTCGTTATTTCACCGACTAGTCTCTTTAACGACTCGTACTGTACGAGGATGCACGCAGTCAAATCGACAGTACTGTAAATGTTTTCAGTCAGACCAACCGACAACCACGCGCACCAGGCAAATTATTTTTTCACATAACAGTCACCCGTGAAAGGGAGGTATCGTTTGCACTGTATGCGGGGAACAGGTGACAGCCATCCGTGGTTGGTTGGCAGTCGCTTGCACTGTATGCACGGTTGTCGGTTGGTCTCGCTGAAAAACTGTACTGTCGGTTTGACTGCGTGCATCCTCGTACAGTGTTCATGTATTAGGCCCTCTTGATGCATGCCTTAAAGTGCTCTGTAACACGTTTGTTTTCAGCTTATAGTGTTTGTAGCTGCGTATAAAGTTACAGCTTAGGACAAAAAAGACGCATAACCCCACACCCAGATATCCGTACGCACGTGGCAAGTGCACTTGTACGACAACCGGATATTTTAGCTGAGCCGTACAGCGCACTGCGCTGCATGCGTTCGGACTGCTGTGGGTGGGATTATGCGTCTTTTTTGTCCTAAGCTGTATGGATGTTCTGCATCTTAAAGAAACGCAGGGAGCTCGTTTAACTTAAAAAGTACCTTTAAATTCGATTCTGTTGGCTAGTTTATCTAAACTGAAATCGCACTTTAGCTTGCAGAGCACTTTACGGAGCGAAGCAAGAGGGCCTCAACACCAAATTAATGCACATTTCTTCCTGCAGATGGTAATGCTAACTACCGCTAAGCGGATACGTTCTGTGGGGTTCGCCGTTTCACATACTGATTTCGAAAATTTAAACTGGGATGAAAAGTGACCTAAATGTTTATACCATTGCAAATACCGGTAACCACCGTCTTACAAGCTGGCTGTAAAAAATCATCGGGTATTCGGTACCTTTCTCCAAATATGGTATAACCGTGACTCGATACGGCATTGTCGGCAATGAAGAGTGTCACAGTGTTTAGTAAACAACCCAGTTTACGACTGCCAAATAAAAATTTCGACCAATTCCGTAACAGATGAAAAGACAAACAAAAGCAGCCATAACCGAGCAAAAGATGGTAAGAATTCAAAGCTCACTGAGCACTCATAGTCGTGGGTTGCTGGTAAAACGAAGTAAGACAGGTAGAGTCGGCACCGTATGGCAACCACCATTTTGCCGTCGCTTTGTATCTTTATCAAATTCTGTTTGTCTTCGAACAAACGATGATTGTGTCGGTACCGCTGGATTGGTGTTTGAAGTGCAGGAACAATGAGTGCGGTCTAAGCGCGCTGCTTTTTATCTGTAACGTTAACGTCTAGCGCTTATCGAAGTATACATAGTCACGACGAAACAGAATCTTTTAGCCGCCAATTGTACTAGTATGAAGAAAGTTGATTCTACTCACGCTGCCACGATAAATATTGGGGATAAGTCGGATCAGCCAAAACGACGTTTTTATCCCGTGATGGAAACGCATTAGTAACATGAGCCCACGGGAATTAGCGAACCAGAGTTCGTTAGTTCGCACAATCATACATAAAATTTGTAATATTTATTCATTACCAGCCACAATACTGTAGTATTAGTGCTGTATCGTATATTAACCGAATTATAAGGAAGTGAGTTATCGCTTATCAATGACCAGTAAGTTGCCTGCTCCGCATAAGCAAACTTTATCTGAAATGCCGAGTCAAGCGGTACGGCGACAACATACAAACAATATTGTACATAATGTGTGTTTATTGGTAAACCAGTAAACTAGGAACTGGTGTAAAATTACCACCTAAAATCAATTCCAGCCGAGACGATCTCCACCGCCGCATCACTGTTATTCCCGAAATCAATGCGCACCGTCAGACTGGGTCCCCACAAGACTTGCGGTTGGTCCTTGACTTCCACCCGGATGCAGTCGTAGTTGGCCGCTTGGTGGCTGAGACAGGCGCTGGTCACACAGCGTTCTCCGTCGTAGACACTTAAGCCGGTGACGGTGGCTCCGCCGCGTGACCGGTAACGCAGCAGCACCGACATAAAACGCAGGCGTCTATCATCGATGATCACGGGCGCCGGCACCGGAAGGTGGACAACACCGGTCCGACTGCCACTGCCCAGACGCAGCACCGCTGATGTCTCCGTGTACGTAGTGTTCCAGTTGTTGGAATGCCGGATGGCGTTGCCGTGCATCCAGGCTGCATATTTCAGGGTCATTGCTAGTGTAATCTGCGCGCTGCCTGCAGAGCAACTTTATATTAATATGTTTTCTGGAATGGGGATATTTTTTGCTACATGATAAAAAAACATGTAATAGATTGTTAAAAGTTGATGTACGTGTGTCATGTGAATGAAGAAGTTTAGTACAAGTGTATTGTCTACAGTCTGTATTTCTTAGGCGTAAAATAAAGAAACGTCGTTATTACTCTGCGCAAGCGGCTTTCATGAAGCACATTACGGCTATGGCTAGCGTGTTAGGATTAAGTAGCTGATGTATCTGTACCTGGTTAAGAATAGTTTTTGTTACAACGAAGGAAAAATCATTTTGTCCTACCTTGTTCCCTAAAACACTTTGCTTGGACGCTTATTTGACCCACTGAGAAGAACTTTTGAAAAAATATCCAATGGGGGGGCTTCGACATCGACGCTCGGCATGTGGAAGGATCCACGGGACGTGCAGTGCCCGCAAAAACGAGATTGCGGCATAAAATGCAATTAAGAGTACTTAATATTACAATCTAATAGTATGTGTACTCGGTACTCATTGCCGATTCGCCGACATCAACTGCAGAGCGCGTACGGACTCTGAATACACTCCACCCGCTTTTGTAATACTGTTTGGTTTCTAATCTCTTTTGTTTACTATCTGCGTTTATTCTGCACTTTCGGTTTTCCACCGAAGGCTAGAGTAAATTTGCTTAGCGCACGCGAGTGTGATAAGCTGTGCGGTGGTAAAACAGTTTCAAACCGAAGGCAGAAATGGCAGCTAAACAAGGTACTTTCACCGAGCGCGCTAGACACTGGCACAACGGTACTGAATTTTCAGAAGTAAGAAAGTGTTACGCGGCACACTCGCGACGATAGAACTAAAGCTCTTGTGTCTCGCACCATCTGAATTGCAGCACCTCATTTCGTTCAGTGAAAACTAAGTTTTCGAACTCGACCGGTGGAACATCCCTGTCTATAGTTCAACAAACCCATTACCACACACAACATTAATTACTTTTGAACACCGGTATCGAGGAAGGCCAACTTGAATGATCCCTTTCAAATAAGAGTAATTAATTTTTCAATAGTCCAAAGACCGCCTCGCCATTCATACTGGAAAAAATTAGGATTTTATCCGAACAAATTTTTTTTATTCTAAACGCGGCGGTTGAAACAAGAGCGGTGCACCGCGACTGACCGGCATTCACCACAAAAACATAAAAAGGCTACGAATATCAGTAGTGCGAGTTTTCTAGTGCAGTACAAGCATGCATAATACACGCATAATGCCATGCCGGCATTGTTTAGCCTTACAACGGCAGTAAAACTTAGGTACGAAGTACTGTGAACAACTGCTCCTTGCAATTAATACATACCACTGCAGACTGCTCGCAATCAGACTTTGCCCATCTTTTGGTTGGGCTGAAAATTTCCCCATCTTTTCCAGCCCATCCCATTTTTTTAGATGAAATGGGGATGGGATGAAGACAAGCAGCGGATGGGCTGAGATGGGCTGATAATGTTGGAAGATGGGATGGGATCAAGAAAAACGATTTTTAAATAAATTTCTAAAATTTTCATGATTTTCTTAGCTAAAAACTCATGGAAATTCATCTTTTCAGTCGAAAAAATAAAAAATGTCCGCGCTCGGCGCGGATTTTGAGCTGTTTGCTGTTTAAGATTCTAAATTCGCCTGGAATTTCTGCGCTACGGGTTGATTTTTACGCGTTAATTTTTTCACTTTGCTTAATCTTTAACAATTTACAGTACTGAAAATTTTTTTAAAAATGGGCCGAAAATGGGGCCTCAAAGCTGGACAGGGCTGGTGAACTAGGGTGGTTGGAGATGGGCTGGGAGTTGCGCACGACAGATGGGGATGGGAAAAGTCGAAGATGGGCAAAGTCTGCTCGCAATAGAGATGGCAACGGCTCAGCCGAAGCCGTTTGAGCCGCGGCTAAGCCGGCTTCGGCTGAGCCGGCTCGACCCAAAATTGAAGCCGTAGCCGATGCTAGCCGAGCCGATTGAGCCGGCTCGGAGTCTCAGCCAGCCGCGAGCCAGCCGTAAGCCGATGTCGGCTAACGGCTTGCGCATTGTGTGCGAAAATGTGTTGGAAAGTTTAATTTTAGCTCTTTTGACCCGTTCAAAGCCGATTTAGAGACTTGAAAAATCGATGATCTTATAAAAAAATTCTGAATTTTTGTTTCGGAGACCACTTTTTCCAATAAAAACTGATCAAAAACAGTTTTTGCTTAAAAGAGAACAGGAAAAAGTGCTTTTCAGTGAAAAAGTACTTGTGTTTTCCCGCGCTAAAAAACTATCGGCTAAGCCGGCTCGGAGCCGGCTTAGCCGGCTCGCGCTCAGAGCCGAGCCGAGAGCCGGCTCAGGTAGGTGAGCTGATACTTTCGAGCCGGCTCGCTATTTTAGCCAGCCGCAGCCAGCCGATAAGCCATTAAGCCAGCCGTTGCCATCTCTAGCTCGCAATAATACTTACAGAAACATTATGTCATACATTAGCTCTGTACGTACGTGTACACTGTCAGAATAGAATAAATCGTATCAGCATAGAATGTGTAAAGATAAAACAGATATGGCTGCGTTTTCCACAAACCTAAGAAATAAAATCCGGACTCTATCAAACTCACAGAGCAATTACACTAAGACTCGCTAGGCTGGAACCACAATAAATAAGGGTTTTCTGAAAGAGAGTTACAGAAGCGCGGAACACTTCCGGTCTTTTTACTACAGCAGCAGTCACAAGAATTTCTGACAGTTCAGTTGCTGTACCTTATAACTGCTGCTGTTCCCCTTCGCTGCGTTGTGTGCTGCGCTTCCAGGTAAAAAACCAATAGAACCCCGACTGCCGTAAAACGACTATAATATCTTTTCAGGGAAGCTGGAGATACTACTGTCACCAAGCACCGCAACTCAGTATTTCTCCCGAAACAACAGCTGAACCGGCACAATTCGTCTTTCCCACGGGCAATCTGCCCAAAACGGAGTGTTTAACGTATCTTGCTCTACCTACAAAGAAGACAATTCGCTGCGGTCCGGTTCAACTGCTGGAAGAAAGTAACGAGAACTCGATTTTCGCCGTCAGCGTCCAGCTGCTGGCCCGAACCTCTGAAGGCGCGGTGTTCGTTGGCAAACAGCACACTCTTTGTTCAAGCAACCCAGAACATTAAGATAGTCAGTCCTGACCGCGCTGTGACCTTGGAAGTAGCAGAGTTGGCGGATGAGGTAGATCCTTTCCACTATGACGTAATGGAACCGGTGCGGCATTAGGTGATCGAGTTGTCGATAGAGCAATGCATCACCAAGATCACCACCGCTGAACTCTACGATGCCAGGCAGTTGCCGAATCTAGTGACATTGCGCATGGAAGACTGCTTCAGTATGGTGATCATGAAGCGTGACTTTGAACGCATCCCGCAAGTATGGTGGTCAATTTCTGCATGGTCAACATCGAAACGCTGGAGCCATATACCCTCCCGATCTGGTCCATCTGAATAGTCTGGTGCTGGAGGAGGGAATTATTTATGAATTGTCCAGATTCAAGAGATTTGCGACTCCAGAGAGCCGGAAATTAATGGTCACACTGACGGAAGCGGACATCGAGGAAGTGCGCCGCATCCACTGCGACTGCTCGTACGCCTGGTTCCACAACTTTCTGAAACGCAAACAATATCTGACGGCCAGAAAAAAAGGAGGCCAGTGTGGGGAGCTATCAAACGCCAGTTCTTAATACGATGGAATTGTTTCCATCTGTGCTGCATATGGACTGTGCCCGTAACTCAACGTACGAGAGTGCGCACGTGGGTCCCCTCTTTTCGCATAACACATTGTGCTGTGCACAAGGCTAGGGTAGTTCCGTGTTATGGCGTCAGTAGTTGTTCTCTGATTGAAGTTAAACGTTTGAATTTGAAAGCTATCGGAAGAGTTGTACTTTCGTTTCTGGAGTCTATTCGATCTGGAATGAGTTCTTTTGCTGCTGATAATAATTTACGCAGTTCCACGACAGTTTTTCGATTCATCAACGGGCCACAATTTAGTCTTTTGCAGAGATGCGAAACTGTGGGCAGAAGCTTAAAGTTTTTTTACAGTTCTGGTTTTTTATGTTTTTTTTAACAACTGTTTCGTTGTGATTAACCCAATAAAAACATGTTTTATTCACGCTGCCTTGTTTTGCTTAACATTTTCCATACAATTTTATTAGTATATTTCTAACGGAAACAGTTTATATCTAACAAGTTTTACAAATTGTCCTCCGTTGAGAGTAAAGTTTGAAGAAGAAATATTATTACCGTAGAACTATGGGGCAGCAAGAGGAAAACATTCGTGCGCATTAGTCTGTACGAAGTAGAAGTCCAAACCGACTTTATACCGTAGTATATGCATCTCCCAGGCGAGCAAAAATTGAGCGAGTCTGAGTACTGTGTTGTACGAAGCTGTAGACATTCTTGAACAGCACGAAAGCAGCTAGAAAAGAAACGTTAAGCTATGCGGTGCTACGAGTAATATTATAAGAACTGGTTGCATCGCCCACGGCACACATTAACCGTCAGTGTCCAAAGATCTGTAAACTGGAAATACTATCGCCAGTTCACACGCTAAAGAATAATTATGCTGCCTGTTTTAAGCGGACCTCTGATACATTACACTCGTACTGCAACTAAAGATTTTGCCGATAGCTCATCGAGGCTTGAATGCAAAAAGCACTTGAATGAAGGAGAGACCCGAAAGTAGTAAGCGGTGTTAAAGCAACCTCACCGGCAAATCATTTTCCAACATGAAGGCATTTCAGTTCTTTACGGTCATCGCTTCGCTAGCGGCTTCGTCGCCAGGTAAAGAAATCCGACAAGCAAATATAATGAATGATATATCTATAGCACAATGACAACATTTGTTTCTAAAAAATAGGTCAAGCTGAAGATTTGGAAGTAGACTGCCACCAGCAATCAAAACCCGATGACTCCTCCAACGCTTTAGCTCACCCGGTACAGTTCGCCTTCCGCACAGACAAACTGACCAAAACAGAATGCCTGACGTACGTCGCTTTACGCCGTAACGCGACTCTGTGCAGTCCAGTCCTACTGGCGAGGCAATGCAATGAGGAAGCGAAAGACGCCTTATTACTCCATTCAATGTCCAGAACCTATCTGGAAGGCGGTTGCTCCTGGGAGAATCGAGCATTCTTTACTCAATTGACCAAAAACATTAGCCTAATCAGTCCAAACCGCGCTGTGACGTTAGCACTTAAGGAAAGAGAAAATGCGGACGATCCTCTACATTACGATGTTTTTGACCCAGTGCGTCATCACCTAATTGAGTTGACGATACTGAAGTGCGTCACCCCGACCACCACCAACAAAATCTACGAGGCCGGGCTGTTGCCAAATGTGGTAACGTTGCGCTTGGATGAATGCTCCAATATGGTTATTAGGAAGCGCGATTTTTCGCTTGTTTCGCAAGTGCGGATGATCACTTTCCAGTTATGCACCATCGCAGCGATGGAACCGTACACTTTTAGCGATTTACTGCATTTGGCTAGTCTGGTGTTGGAGAGCGGAATTGGGTATGAACTCTACAAAATTCATGAAGATCCTGATGAAATTCGTCGTGAGCTGTTGGGTAAACTGACCGACGCGGACATTGCGAAAGTGCACCGTTTTCACTGTGACTGCTCCTTCTCCTGGTTCCGCAACTTCCTCAAACACAAACCGGATTTGACGGCCAGCAAGCGAAAAGGCGAGGTAGCCATTATTGGGAACTATATGACGGCATTTGTTAATACGGATCCCTTTTGGCCCGATGTTCTCAGTGTGGATTGTGCCCGGAATTTGTCGTACGAGAGCGCGCGTATGGGGAAACTGTTTTCCTACAACACATCGTGCAATACACCGTGTTAATTTTTATATCTGGAATTACATACGTTAAGCTGCATTCTGTGCAAGGGGTGGCATTTCAAAAGGTTTTAAAGGGGGGAATTTCGACCCTGTTGCTACAGTAGTTATCAAAACTCCTCGTCCGAAAACGAAGTTCAGTTTTCATGATAATATTATATGTGCTATGACAGTTTTCCAATTCACTGGCAGATCATTTACAACGAACGAATATCTAATTTTTCAGTTGCTTAAGGAATAGTCGTGTCAGTTAAACTTGGTCGACTTGACATTCTTTTCTCACTCTTTTGGACTCCATGTTAGTTAAATGAGGCGGAAGGTAATCACGTGTTTATTGGCGAATATACACATTACTAAATATTTACCTCGATAAATTACTAGTTACCGCTGTCGCCAAATGCCGTCCACGTCTTCAGTTTATCTTTGTAATATTTACGTCATTATTTTGATTTTTAAGCACAACATTTTGTTTTTCACAGTTACCGGTGTACCTGCATCATATTGTACGCCGACCTTTCTTACTCTTTCCAGTATTTTGTTCGACTTCGACTTTACCGTAATTTATCATCGTAAACATATTATAACAACTTTAACATAAACGACTGCAAGCCTGTTGAGGGATCCGGTCAACACTGTAAACAAGAGGTACAGTACATATTCTTTGTATAGTAACAAATTATGCCAGTCATAGTCTTATGTATAGCTGCACTGCCGTTCTGGAGTGGATTTCCGGAATAAAAATTTTAAATATCGGACAACAGTAACAAATTTTGTAATCACATTTTATGAAAAATCAGCAAATACGTTAAACCAAATAGAACGAAAGATGCATAAAACTGATAACAACACAATTAATTTGGCACATATTTCGTCACAAGTTTACAATGCCGTTTTGCAATTTCCCAGCGGCGGCAGTAGCAACTGCATTCGCCATCTCTTCTACTTCCAAGGTCACAGCGCGGCTAGGACTGACTATATAATTATACTGTGCCGTTCGATGTGGTTGCTAGGGCCTATCATATCGCTCGTCACTGTATATATTTAGGGGGGAGGGATAATTTATTTTGTTTTATTTATATACTAGGGGGGAACGTTCATTCGCTAGAATGACGCCTTTATCATCAAACATCACACGTATTAGATGTGTTATCGATTCAGTTGTTGAACTGGCATTCTGAGGTCCTCAGAATGCCAGTTCAACAGCTGGACTCGATGCAACACCGGCATCCCAATTTTTTAAAACCAGCATTTCAAAATCTATAGCTGTTGTTATTGAACAACCGGAACATCGAACTTGATATGCACGACAAAAAATAGGTAGATGATACTTGATACACGACCGCACACCGACCGGCCGATTTTAACTTATTTTTATCATCCACTGTACGGCTCACACAATCGTGGTGGACAGTAACACTCAGTCAGCCGTTCTCCTGGCGGAAATAAATTAGAACTGACGGGTGGCAAGCCATCTCCTTCCTTGCACGCTTTTTCATTCACCGAACACTGTTTGCGAGAAATTAACTCGATCCGGTATCTGGAGGAAGTGCAGCATGCTGCAGTTGACGGGGATATACATTTGGTACGTCTCCGGAGTAATATCCCGATTTACAATTATTCCCTGCACATGATAGATTTCTCCAGGGCGGCCTGTTGATTGCAGGTTCTTGTTGCTCTTCCTCCATGCTCGAAAATGGGCAAACTCGCAAGCGCAGTGTATTCTGTAGACAAACTCGCGGAAGTGTTGCCTGACGAGATACGGATATTGCTGACGTTGTAGCACCCCCAGGGGCTCCTTCTCTACATTAAGGATTTTCAAAGCAGGTAGGTTAGTAAAGGTCCCCGGCTCCATGGACCAAATGGTACCGCCGACAAACTCCACCATGACCAGCTTCTTCCATCCGGCGAAATCGCTACGCTGCAGCACAAGGCAGAAGCAGTGTTTTACGCCAAGGTGTAGCAGATTGGCGAAGCGCAGTGCAGGGAAGATTCTAGTCGCATTAGCATGCCAGGTACACTCTTCCATTACGAATTGTATAACTTGTTTGCTAACCGGCCAAAACAGGTAGGGCTTAGGATATACTAGATTGTAGCCCAGTGCCAAGGTCACCGCACGCAGGGGCTTTTCTGTTGTTAATGTCACTAGATCTTTTATTTGTCGTGTGGATGTGTTGTGTGAGCAGAGGACTGCAAAACGCCGATCGTTCATGCATGTTTCAGTGACAGGATTTTCTGAGCACCCCAACCTGCTTAATCTCGAGCATTGATCAGCCGTTTTGTTGGCCATCGTAAATTCCGGCATGATTCCCATAAATCTCTCTTTTTCGTCCACCGTACAATTATACGCTGTGTGCAGTTTTACGATGTCTTTGTCGCTGAGAAGTTGTCTTTGGCCCATTTTCACCTTTTTCCTTGTTTTTGGGACGAAAACAGGATAATCTGCGTCCGTTTGATTGGATAAATCGTACGCTCCGTAATGCAGAATGGAATCCAGATCGTATTCCGTTCCGTGCAGCGGCATTGCGCTCAGAACCCGAAACGTGTCCTCCGGAACATCCATCGCAGTGTGGTTTTTGTAGATGTTCAGAAATTGATCACGATCGGTTCTGTGATGTTCGTGAAAGAAGCCGAGTGAGTGCATAATTAAATGCATCAAGACGCCACGCACCATGCATGCTGGTGTGAGCGTAACCTTTTGTCGGCCGCCTTGTCTGCCAACATGCGATTCGCATCTAAACGGGGAAACAGCCTTAGTGAGCGGCCATTTGTAATGTAAAGTAAGTAGAACCGACTGTTTTCACAATGCAGGGCCGACGTACCTGCGTCCGAGTTCAAACGATATGAAATCATGTTCCAGTGTCCGTTGAGTAAAGGTAATGCAATGGAAAGTCTGGGTTTGGATAGCTTGCACAGCGTCGTGAATAATTTCCTTATCTGGCTGACCTAGGGAACAGTAATCATAAGAGAAAATACTAGCCCGTCCGGCAAAGGGGCCTAGACTCCAACTCTGACTCTGACTCTGATTCTGACTACTCAAACTCTGACTCTGACTACTCAAAGTCTGACTCTGACCGCTCAAAGTCTGACTCTGACTCTGAAGGTTTCTTAGGTTTCTTAATAGGTTTCTTAGGTTTCTAAGGTTTCTTAGGCTTCTTAGGTTTCTCTGGTTATTCTTAGGCTATTCTTAGGTTATTCTTAGGTTTCTTAGGTTTCTTAGGTTTCTTAGGTTTCTTAGGTTTCTTAGGTTTCTCAGGTTTCTTAGGTTTCTTAGGTTTCTTAGGTTTCTTAGGTATCTTAGGTTTCTTAGGTTTCTTAGGTTTCTTTGGTTTCTTAGTTTTCTTAGGTTTCTTAGGTTATTCTTAGGTTAGGTTATTCAGTCAGAGTCAGAGTCAGAGTTTGGACAGTCAGAGTCAGACTTTGAGTAGTCAGAGTCAGAGTTTGAGCGGTCAGAGTCTGAGTCAGAGTCAGAGCTTGAGCGCGGGCCCGGCAAAGGGCCACCTAACTCCTATAAGCGCGCAAAGTTTTTCGCGCAGGCTTTAGCTCCTTCGGTTGATGTGACATACCTAACGAACCAGTGCCTCTACTGGAAACTACCTACACGTTGCTGCGATACTCGCGTACCCTAACTTATACAGTGCTCACGAAGGAAGTGGTCTTTCGACAGAATCACGCCACCGGCTAGTCGTTAAGAGGCTGTTATCTGGCAACAAATTTTCTCTTAAAAAGATTTTGTTAGTTAATAATAATACAGTACTGGAACAGTTTCTGTCACCGTGGTGTTAAATTCAATCGCGGAGTACTTATTCAATACTTGCCGATTTCGTCGCTGACAGTCCACGGAATGCGTTTTCCGTTATTAGGCCAGTAATTCGATTCATCCAAATGCCCGGTAGTGGAATGGTTAAATTGAGAAACTTTCTGGTCATCGTAATGATACAGCATTCCGCTTCGATCCTGAGCCGACGCCGTGAACTCGGACTTTTTCTCTTTAATGATACGTTCATGGACACGGGAACTTAATTCTGCCAAGCGGAAGGAAATGAAATTATAAAAGAGCATTCACCTCTACCTATAGCTTTGGCTTTGAACAAAATTTAGTAAATGTGCCTGAATCATCTTTCACCGCGTACGCTTTAGTGAACGTGCCTACCGTACATTAGGCTGCAAAATTTGCATAGCCTTCTAACAGTCCACGTTACTGTGGCGTAGTGCGATGGCACTGATGTCACGAGAATGCATTGTCCTTTAGTGACCTTTGCAAGTCGTCTGTCTAGCATGGCAACTGCGACAGCAGTATGCCCTTCTTGTCCTGTTGACAACAATCGGGTGATCGTTTGCGCCCTCAGTGGCGGTTTATAATAAATGTATTATGCCGCCACCTTCAAGTCGTGAGAGTTACTGAATCCGACCTAATTTTCTGATGTTTCATCGTACGTTCAAAATTTCGAAGCTGCATTTTAAAAAAAACGGTGTTTGTGTACTGTACCCGCGCGAGTTTAAAAGACAGTAAATTCCCCTGGACCGCCCGCACTAGACGTCGGTTTCTTTGATGTCTAAGAAGCCGACGCCTAGTGCGGGCGGTCTGGGGCAACTTTCTGTCCCTTAAACAGTTAAACTCGCGCGGGTACAATACAAGACTGCAGTTCGATTCATATTTCATTGGATTATGTGATATGTGGAGTATTATACCAAACGGAATGGGCAAAACAGCTCAGTTCTACTGTATCTGTAGTTATCACCATAAAAACATTAACGGCCCATCTGCACTCATAAAAGTAAATACATGTACGGTAAGTTAGAACAAACGTTCAGGTTTGAGATGCACGTCTATCCCGTGTGATTCCGAGTACGAGTACCGATGCGATAAATGGAAATTATTCGTCTTTTTTCTGATAGATACTCAATCATTCGAATCAGTCTATTTTAGAGGACTGCTTAGATTTTTTAATATTCTGTCAAGCAGTTACTACTTTAGAGTATAAATACTGTGATGGATTATAAATCGGAAATTATGTGGTCGGCCTTATCGCCGCTTGCCAGGCTAGAGGACGAATACTGCGGCTAATCATCTTTTTCGCACTGTATGCAAGCCGCGGCCGATCCACAAGCACGCACTTCCACCTTGCCATACATGTACATGTACTCCCACATTTACCCACGCTTACCTTGTTTGTAAATGGTTGCCGAAGACAGACCATTCTTCTCTTCCTCTTCAGGCAGGAAAACGCTTGAACTGTTTGTATTATCCATGATACTGTCGCCTAGTGGGGTTGAACCTGCGGTTGCACTGCAGTTACCGGTTTCATTCAAAGAGAATTCCTTTTGATGGAAATTTATCTGCATTCCACTCTTGCGATTCGGCTCCACGCTGCAGTCAACTGACAGATAAAGCTGCTTCTTTTCATAACACATTGCACTGCTTTGATTGAACATATTGGTAATGGGAATGACCACGAAGCCGGAGTCTGGTACTCCGCGATGAGCACACGCTAGGTTAGGATAATAAATTATCGGGACCTGCCACATCAACTTGCGTTTTCCACCACGAGCGAAATTCAGAGAACTCGCATTCGCAGTGTAGGCGGTACAAGTACGACTGCATTCCGTCCGTCAATGAATGAATATCGCTGTGCATGTCGAATTCTAGCGATAAAACAGCCAAACTCGGGAGACTGCTGAATGTGAATTTGGTTAATTCGGAAATGGTAGAAAATCGAAACATGAGACGTTGAAGACCCGATACGGTGGCAAATCGTGCGGCCGCACCACGAGGTCCATACAGTGAAGTCTAATTCTACCATACAGTGAAGTCTAATTCTACCAGGTTGATAAAATCCAGGAAAACTAATTTACTTGTCGCGCGTGACGTAGTGCAGTTGCTGAGCTGAAAATGAATTACCTGATGCTGAATGGGAGAAAACGCTCGATAGACAATAGAACTTCCATCGTATAGTGTCACGCGGATAGCACGCACGCGCGGCCTCGATAACTGTGAAGATAGTTCTTGCAGCTCCCGCATGGTAATATTGCTAGTGCATGTCATAGAATAATACTGCCTGGCAAAAAGAGACCGGGCGCCGTATTTGAAACAGTCCAGTGGCGTTCTTAGACGAGGATGGGGCGAACACTTTTCCGTAATCTGTTGTGCACATTCTTGGGCTTTTAGAGGTGACGTGGCAGGCTGCAGAAAAATGAGCCCTTTCTTCGCGCTTTCCAGAGTAACTTTGCTTTTCTTTCCAGTACACTTCGGCTCATTCCGGGAAAATTCGGCTCATTCAGTCTGATTGAAGTCAATCATGTGCAATCCTTTCGGGAACGGCTTTGCAGCACAGTCAATGGGTATAAAAATATTTTTCTGCTTGAACTCCCAGTTTCCCCATGACATTGGAAGTTTGTACAACTGGTTTCTGCCTACATCGTTCTGTAGCAACTTCTTCGTTTTCCGCCATTGTCGAAGCCAGGCGTATTCAGATGAGCAGTGAATATCCTGTATGAGCTGATTCATGTCGGGAGAAAATAAGTCATCGGCCAGCGCAGTGTTTCCCTGTTCATACCAAGCGTGCCATGCTATGACCTTTAGATTCAGTAAGTTGCCGAAAGTGCCTTCTTCCAGATGCGAGAAAGTGCAGTCCAGAAAATTTATCGTCCGCAGTTTCTCGGAACTGTGAAAATCCGCTTTCCGGATCAACAGTTGCTTACATCCAGAAAAATCCAGTGACAAGAGATTAGTAAAACTCAGGCTGGGTAGTTTGCTAGCTACGCTTCGTGATTTACAGGATTTTATGGACAGATGCACGACCTGGTTAGCTATGAATTGAAGGTCATCGTATGTAGCCGGCAGAAAGGTTGACAGGCTCACGGCTCACGCATCAAACCTTTTGCCGGCAAAAAGGTTTGTTAACTTATTTGACGGGCGAAATGGCTCACAGTTGGTAAAACTGCTTGTTACGGTAGCTGGTACCTACTGCAAACTGCAAAGTGCATAGGTATTTTGCAAATGACCATTGATTACCATTAACCAATGCTTTCAACTGATCTTCAAAATATTGTGGGTATAAGATCTAAGACACGTTCCATTGTGCAGTACTGTAGCCGCTAGATGAAGTGAGACCACTGTTAGATCCGGGCGCTGCCTTCCACTCGTCAGGCATTGAGCACGAGCCTTCCTCCCACCGGGCGGCGCACACTTTGCATTGCATTTAGTATTGTGCTGCCCCTGCCAGGGGCACCCCAGAAACCACAACAAATCAGATTTACAAATAGAAAACTATCAGAGCTGTGTCATTGTGCTTTTAAAACAAATATCTTTCGTTGCAAAAAATTATAAAATAGCAAAGAACAGTAAAACCTTTCAAATGTTGGTAGCAGCAGAGGGAAATCAAAAACATTTTGGCATGGAGCAAAGTACATATATTGGGCTTGCATTTTTCCGTACACCAGACTCTGTGGTCTCACTTCATCTAGCGGGTACAGTACTTCTAGTGGTACGAACATAGCTTTCGTAAAAATTATTGTTAGCGCAGATTTTATGGAAGCGAACATTAGCAGTGAATTTAAAATCGGGTTAGAAGTCACATCAACGATACCGTTGAAGGGATGCTACACACCACAGTAAGTATCGAAAACAGTACTAAACTGTAATACAAAATGCCAGTTTATGGATCACTGCATAAAACAACAGTCACCCAGGTAAGACAATTCTAAGCACGATTACGCGATTAGCACAAAATCTTTATTTTATGATTTGTATGAGCGGGTGGTCAAGTGAGGTTTTATACTTTATTTAATTATATGCTGACACCGAAAATATTATTGGTCGAAATAATTGTACTTCTTTGAAATCCTAAATTAAAACCAAACGCCATCAAATACTGTAGATCTAAACCAGCATTAAGCAGGTATTGGATGGCTCACATTCCTGAGCCTGTGTGCCGGGCAGGATGACTCACGTTCCTGAGCCTGTGTGCCGGGCAGGATGGCTCACGTTCGTGAGCCTGTGTGCCGGGCAGGATGGCTCACGTTTGTGAGCCAACTTGGTCGGCAAAATGGCTCACGATCACATACGAGGTTTGTGTTATCTCTACGTAAACACTGAGCTGACAGCACAAAACTGGATTTCAAGATAATGGTTACTTATTATTTTTATCTCGCAGTTACCGTTAGTGCGAGATAAAAATTATTACTTTTAATTTGTATATGAAACAGAAGAAAAAAAAACGGTGCATTCAAGTGCCATTGGCTTCGATTATGAACTATGGCACGGTTACTACACGTTAATTTTTCCGGTCATGTGTTGCCTTGAATGTTTTGTCACTGCCATATCCCAACGTATCTCTGCAGTATCCTTTTATCTTCCCGAAAGTATTTCACTAGGAAACCAAAGGGATACTTGAAAGATACTCATCTCTTACAGTAAAGATACGCTAAGATACACCGGGATACCGCAAGTATTTACAAGCCTCAAAGCTGTATGCGGCAGGATACTGTGGGAGATACTGGGGATACAAGTAAAACAAAATGCTAGAAAATTAAAGTGTTAGTTAATTCATTAACTAGAGTTAAAATCCGGGTGACCTGTTTTTGCTCTCTGGCTGTCTTTGTGTTGCTGACCTATTATATTACTTTCCCGGATACGATGTTCTTATCATGCTAAGCTGACTGAATGCAGAACTCATTCTCGATTATTGCCACTAGCTAAACTTGAATATTTTGCTAAACTGACGACTGTTAACGTGTGCAGTTTTTCTGTTTACGTGCTTGAACAGCGGTGCGTGCGTGTGCTAAACTGACAACTGATACGAGTGACCTTTCCATAATCTCCTCTTCAAAAATTATCTCCCCGCATCCAACTACCCCACAATGCCACCGAAGAAGGATCCCAAGAACAATCCCGCACCACCAGCCAGCCGGCCACCGAGAAAACGCGGGAGGCCTGCGACACCACCGCCACCTGCCGTCAACTCAGTAGTTCACGTTGTGCAACCGGCATCTCAGCAGCCAGACTTGAGAATTCTGATTGAGCAGCAGGCCAAGCAGCAGCAACAATTGGACAGTATCTTGCACATCCTCAACCCAACCCCCGCCGCAGGCGCTGCCACGACAAAGCTTAATACCCGGAACACCGCCACCGCCTGCCGTCAACTCGGAGGTTCAGGTTGTACTGCCGGCATCACAGCAGTCAGACATCAGAACCCTGATTGAGCAGCAGGCAAAGCAGCAGCAGCAGATCGACAGCATATTGCAAATGCTGAATCCCCACCCGGACGCTCGTATGTCCCCGTCATCGGACACGGGTCCACATCTCCGGGTCCGCATCGGGGACAATGACCAGCGTCATATTACGAGCGAGAGCAACCCGCGACCACACCGGAAACGCTCCAGAAGCCATGGAAGACACCGCAACGATCGAGGTAAGAGCACTCGCAATCCAGCTCACGTTCCGAAGACTCTCCCCCTCGCCGCACTTTTAAAGACAGACTTGGCCGCCGTGACGTATTCAGCAGACTGGGTGACTTGGCAGATACCCACTATCGTCAATCACGCCATCTGCCGGCTGTACCCGAGAAAGTCCGCTCCAAACTGCTGGATCCGACCCGATATGTCGACTTTGACAGCCTCCTGCCAAAGAATCGGGTGGAGAAGCCTAGGGACGGAGCATCGAAAATGGTGATCAGCAAAGGTCATGTCATTTTGAAACCGCATGATGGACACGTCACAGTAGACTCATTTCCGGCATGGATCCGCGCTTTTACCGTATTCGCTGCATATCGGACGTCTGTCATTCCTGAACTGACCATTCCTCTTCTGAAGTATCAAGACTTGATGGCTGGATACGCCGACCGTGGTATCCCAGTAGATCAATGGCTTGATTACGACAAGCAGTTCCGAACGTACATGACGGCTCCCCCATACAACTTTGATCTATGGGGACACCAGCACGACGACACCTACGCCGACACCAGCCAAAACGGTCACCGGGAAGCGACGTCGGAACTCCACGTGCGCGACCGGAACCAGAGGGCCCCCAACGAGCGCGACACCTGCAGAAACTGCGGATCCAGTGGTCATTTCATCGCGCAGTGCCCGGTACCACGCAAAGGATTCCCGGGTCACCAACAGCAGCCCTTTCGGACAAGCACCGCCGCAGACGGCAACAATATCTGCAAGAACTACAACTTCACCAACTGCACCGAGCCATGTAAGCGGCAGTTCAAGCACGTCTGCCTCATCTGTGGAGGGGCCGGCCACAAGGCTCCGCAGTGTCGCAACGCCAACTGACATCGCCACAGTGCCAGCAAAGGTCACGACACCCCTGCGACCAGAGGCCTTTGCGAGACTGCTGGCTGACCATCCTAACCCACGTTTTGTTTCTTTTATTGTTTCTTCCTTAATAACCGACGTCGATCTTGGCTACCGCGGACCACAGTTTTCCCGCCACACTCCCAACTCACACACAGCCCGGAAACACCACCGCGCTCTGGGAACCAGCATCCAGAAAGAGGTCGCCCGGGGACACACTGCCGGCCCATTCACGCAACCGCCTCTGGAAAACTTTGTCGTAAACGCCTTGGGCGTCCGCGAAAAGAAAGACGGGGACATCCGAACCATCATGGATCTATCACAACCAGTGGGTCAAAGCGTCAATGATTCCATCTCAACGGACAACATGCCACTGCAGTACTGCTCCGTCGACGATGCCATTCGGATCATCCTTGACCTCGGACCGTCTACAGAAATGGCAAAGATGGACATCAAATCCGCCTTCCGCCTCATTCCCGTCCGCCGAGAAGATTGGAACCTCCTTGGATACTGCCATGACGGTAATTACTATTTCGACATAGTTTTGCCATTTGGGTGTCGCTCAGCTCCCTACCTTTTCGAACAGTTCGCGGAGGCCGTCTACTGGGCGGTCTCCAGAAGCTGCGGCTTGTCATCATTCTTGCATTACGTTGACGACTTCTTGTTCCTCGGCCGCCCGAGAACGGGACAGTGTGCAACGCTAATGCATTCAATGCGCGAGACGTGCAACGAGCTTGGGGTTCCTCTCGCCGAAGACAAAACCGAAGGACCCGCAACTCGGTTGACATTCCTCGGCATTGTCCTAGACACTGTTGCCCACACAGTAAGTTTACCTCCCGGTAAGCACCAAGAGATCCTAGACGCCCTTCAGTCTTGGTCAAACCGCACACAATGCAGTGCATCAGAGCACCAAAGCTTGATCGGCACACTGCAATTTGCATCAAAATGTGTCCCCACCAGCCGGCTTTTCACCCGCCGGCTCATCCGACTTTTGTCAGAACAACATGGCCAACGCACGATATACATCAATACGGACTTTCACCGCGACATTGACTGGTGGCGCACCTTCCTCCCGAAGTGGAACGGGACCGCCTCCTTCATAAAGCCATCGTGGAGCACCTCCGACATCTTCCACCTGTACACGGATGCTTCCGGCACAATCGGTCTGGGAGCGTACTTCAATGGTGAATGGTTCCATCAGCGTTGGCCGTCTTGGATTCACGAGCTATCGGTTCCCATTGAATACCTCGAAATGGTTCCGATTCTATTAGCAATGCTTGTTTGGGGGAAGCGGTTGTGGTGCTGGAAGATCATCTTCCACACCGACAACGAAGGCGCAACACGAGCGTGGGAGAGTCTTCGGTCAAAGAATCCAGGCGTGTTAGATCTCATGCGTCGCATGACGGCTGCAGCCGCGGATAACAACATGACCTTTACGCTCAAACATGTTAAAGGCGTGGACAACGGCATAGCTGATGCACTATCTCGTTTCCAGGTATTGCGTTTTCGACGTTTTGCACCGCTAGCGGATACACTTCCAACGCCGTGCCCGAATATCTTCAACGATCTCCGCCTAACCTACGAGCATCCCCATCGCTGAGCCGTCTCCTGGAAGCCCACATCGCAACATCCACACGGTCCACATACCGGGTAGGAGCAACGCGCTTCATCAACTTCTGCACTGCTCGCCGTCTTACACCACTGCCAGCGGAGCCAACTACCGTGGCCCGGTTTATCGCCAGCCTACACGATGGAGGCGCTAGCGTAAGCACCGCCAAAGTCTACGTGGCCGCCATCCACAACCTGCATCGCGAAGCCGATGCTGATAGCCCAGCCAACGCCGACATCGTCAAGCGCACGATCAGTGGCTTCGTCCGACTGTCAGCGTCCAAATCAGACAAACGACTTCCGATCACCATGCCACTGATGCGCAAACTGAAGGACCGCCTGCGTCTCAGTGCACTGGACGTCTCCAATATCAGTATGCTGTGGTGTGCCTTCACCATGGCATTCTTCGGTTTCATGCGCATAAGCGAGCTCGTCTCACCATCACCGACGTCTCATGACCGCCACCGCACTCTGCTGTCGCGCGACGTGGAGACGGAAGACGAGGCCATTACAGTGCACATCAAACGTTCAAAAACCGACCAACTTGGAAGTGGCGTTGTACTTCGCTTGACTGCAACTAACCGCTCGGTTTGTCCGGTGCGAGCATACGAACGCTACATCCATAGCCGCACCACCAAAGCCCGCGCGGACAGTCCATTCTTCTCCTTTCGCTCGGGTCAACACCTCACACGAGCATCCGTGCTGCACCACATCCGGAAGCTGCTCTGGGGCCACCCCGAACGCGACCGCCTAAACACGCACAGCTTTCGCATTGGAGCAGCCACTACCGCAGCCAAAGGAAACATTCCTGAGCCGGATATCATGCGAGCCGGACGGTGGAAGAGCACCTGTGTGCGTCGCTACATCCGAAAGACCAATCCCAGTCAAGTAAACCTGTACGGAACGTCTTGTTTGGGGGCAAGTGGCCAGAAGGAAGGCTAGGGGGAGCAATGGGCGCGCGTCTTCGACCTCCTAATCGAAACGGCGACATCTGTCCGCTCTGGCCTTCTTCTCGGTTTCCCATCCCATTACCGGCACTCGCTCACCACGGATTTTAACATGCAAGTAGTCATCCATATCTGTCAGTCATCACATTAATTAACGCAGTTGTTGACTAGTTTCTTTATTCGGTTTGGATAGTTAAATCCTAATTATACGTGAGCAATCCTGCCCGGCGTAATTGCTCACGAACGTGAGCCATCCTGCCTGGCACGCAGGCTTACATAGTTATTGTCAACCAACCTGCCTGACACCCTTGTGACCGTACTGGACTACGAAAACACGAACAAAAAGTAGCAGCATTTTTATCTATTTGATTTCTTAGATTTTCCTCACCGGGCGACTTTTCTACATTGCATTCAGCCATTGCTTTCACAACCAAACCGGTTTTGCGGCTCGTTTCCAACTAGAGATCGTTTCCAAAAACATTGCGTAATGAATAATGTTTGCGAAAACTGTTTTGCACTAGGAGTATTGGACAACGGACTGCACTTATATTCTGCAGACTACAGTATCTTGAAGATTAGTCGAAAACATCGTTTAATGGTTAACAATGGTTATTTACAATAGACCTAGGTACCGGCTCTCGTAACACGTATTTTTACGGTTTACCAACCGTGAGCCAATTCGCCCGTCAAAAAAGTTAACAAACTTTTTTGCCGGCAAAAGGGTTTGATGCGTGAGCCGTGAGCCTGTCAACCTTTCTGCCGGCTACAATCGTACTCTATCAATCTCTCCCGCAATAGCACCCAGATGGCGTACATTCCGTATTGTCCCATGGCTTGAGCCATGCTGCGCACGGGGGCGTAGTCTCCTTTACAGTTGATGACTAATCCGGCATGTGTTATATTTCTGCACTCTTCGGGTGAATCATCGAACCGGCTACACTGCTGATTAAACTGCAGCATGCACGCGTCGTATGGTAGTGGATCCGCGGAAAAATTCGGTAGATCAATCAAATTAGGATCGTATAGTCCGTCTCGCCGCGGCTGGCAGTTGTAGGCGTTCCGCAGCTTCGCGATATCGCGCACACTGAGTCCCTTCCGCTGCCCTAATCGGTGCCCGCTTCCATGCTTCGGTACGATAACGGCCAGGCGATCAGCTATGGATCGGGAAAAATCATACAATCCATAATGCATGAGTGAATCAAGATCGTATTCCGTTCCGAATGTTCGCATTTCGGGAATTACGCGAAAATTTGTTTTCCGGTTTTCTTGAATATTCTCCCACTGAACTGTTATACTGGCATTCCGATCCGGTCGACTGTGTTCGTGGTGAAGGCCGAGAGCATGAAGGATTTCGTGTTGTATGATTCCTGTCGTCATGCATTCTTCTGGATCCAAGTAAACTTGCTGCTCTCCGCCCCACATTCCCACATAGGACGAACAACCGCTAACGCCCAAATTTGTCCTGCAATTTTACATCCTTAACAATTTCAAACAATGGAGCCGTAAAACCGGTGCAGCAGCGCTTTACGTTAGAGACTAAAGGGTGCTCAGAGCGAGCAGTTTTCTTTCATTTTCAATACTTAAATAATGTCTCTTGAATCGTTTATTCTCTTTCACGCTATAATATTGGGCTGCACTATTGTCTTTAATGCTGTAGTATGAGCGGACTGAATTTTGAATTCAGGTTTTATAAATAAAAAACTTCGCTTTATTTCATACTCCGGTCACTTTGAGTGCCACACTTTTAATATGCATCACATACAAGTCTAACTACGGAAACAAAATTCATAACAAAAACACTTCTTCATTGCTATCCTGTTCGGGGATCGTCCCCATGACACATATCGCATTTCCCCGTTGCATTTGGATAGATAACCGCTGTCTAAAAAACTCCTTCGCCCGTTTCTGGCCTGTGGCGGAATCTATGCCGTTGCCAACCTTCTCCACGAGCTTTTCCGTTTCGCCTCTCCAGGGTCCGTAAATTTGCAACCTGAATAGCTGTTGATCGCACAGTTGCCTGTAGCCACCCGTCAGTATGCAGTTCGCTCAGCAAGTTCACCCAACCCTCACGTTTCGGGCCCAATAATTTCATTTGTTGAGATTTTATAGACGTGAAAGACCGGGTTATCGCGTTTCTCCCGGTTCAGAGTTTTTGTTATTTGTTAGGTTTTTCATAAAAAAATTATGTATTTTTACGTTCAAATTTAATGAGAGAAATCGTTTTTATGAAAACTATGTGTAATCATTTCTCTGAATTTCGTTTTGAAAGGAAATTTAACTACACGGTGACCGAAATACGAAACTGTATAAATAAAGTGACCGAGATATGAAATAAATCGAAGTACTCCCTTTGAAAATTTTCCCGTCAATTTTCCTCTTGCAGAGTATTTTCTGCTTTTAACAGGATCAAGGAATAGAATTCGGAAAGCTGGGTGCTCTGACTGGCACTGCTGTCGTGTGCGATGTTTGGTGTTCGTTAGATCAGAGTTGCAGTTATGGCCAGTAATTAAATTCACTTATGTATTCGCGTCAAAACTTCCGCACCGAAAATTTATCTTGCCTAATGCTTTCGATGAAACAATTACTCCAGAATACGACAATCTATTCCCTGTGCAAAAGCAGAGTACGCAAAGACCCAAAACAATGGCGCAATAACACCGTAGTGACCGTACACATCAAGCAGTATGCTGTACCTAGTGTACTGGCTGCAGCACTACTCAGGATTTTGTCATAATGTGACAAGTGGAAACACACTGTGCCCATTAAAATCGACTGCAATTTTTATTTATTCCCTCGGATCAGTTACCTCGTCACCACGCGCCGAAATGCTGTTAGCGGTTCATATTTGCTCACAGTACGAGAGCATACTACACGCTTTAGAGCTTACCATTAGAGTAGGTACTAGGTATCCATTAGGAATTTAGGGCACTTACTTTGGCGGAGGCTGGAAGTGTAGATAGTTAGCTTCGTTTGTTCGTTCCGTAAACGTAATGCAGTTAACGGGAACCTGGTGTTCAATTTCAATCCATGGCTTCTTTGATCATTAATTTGCTATTCACATCTGAAAAAGTACGTACTGATAAAAAGCGGCGTTGTTCCCAACTTGACAACAGAATATTTTTCCGTCGAAGATTGAGCCAGCACACGTATTCATGCTGTTTGTCGTTGCGGCGTATACTGTATTACCATTTGTTAACTTGAATCTTAATTTTGCGGTTTTACCATATTCGTCGCTTATTATATAAGGAAGTCGTCCGTATGGCCACAAAGTGTTCGATCCGTTCTCTATGATAAAGAGATTAAAAAAGTCAGTTTTTAAATCACACAGTCTTCAAATCTCCTTGACAGTTTACATTTCCAGTCAAACGATCCATCCCAAATGATGAACGAGAATTTTGAGTATTGAACATGAAGGAACATTTATTGGAGTGGCAGCCGGAAAATTCTTACTTGCAGTGATTGGAATAAATTAAAGAAGACTTACCCGGTCACATTGGCCGGTTCTAAATTTACAGTAGATAATTCTTAATTTTTTTGTTTAAACGTACATATAATACCACAGTATAGAGATGGGCATCGGGTTGGATTTCCGTTTCTTTGTCCTGATCTTACCCGACAGTTTTTGAGATTACCCTAATCCAAATCTTTATCCGAATTTGTTTATTTTCTCATGAATATCTTGTTTTTATCCGGCAATCGGATATCATAATCTACTCTATAATCGGATAAATGTCCCAAAAAACCGTTTCTATAACCGAAAAACCCTAACTCTACATTCAGTGCACCGTTTCCGAATAAAACACTAACAGCTTTTGATGGCAAAATTATTAGTATTAACAATAAAATTGCACTAATGTGCCGCAATTAACAATACCGCGTTAAGAAATGTTTTCCATGCTAAAAATAAGAAAGTTCGGGCTTGTTGAATAAACATCATAATTAACGTTTACCAGCACAACATAGCGGTTATTACAAACTTTTAAGAAAACGGGCAGGAAATCTGCAATGACGCCGCACAGGTGCGGCACTCCAGAGGAAATGTACTGTATATACTACTCGTATGGTCGTTTAAGTGAAACACTATGTTAAGTGAATGGGCGATGGTCGTTTAAGTGAAACACCCGAAATATTTCATTCCACAAACCGATTTCCTTCTGGTTTTCTTTTTTTACCCGATAGAGCTAGGTGTGCTCTTCACATAGTACTTGAAATTATTTAAAAAACTTGAATCGTTTTCTTGCAATTGCGTCGGTAAAAAAACAGTGACGACACGCTTAAGCCACGCCACCCGAGCCACTGCACTACACCATGATAATTACAGTCACTGCCTCACATGTGCGGCTGCGCCATCCCTTGTAGACGGCACATGTACACAATACTTAAATACGAAGACAGTGTTGCGCCAGAGCAGCTAATTCAATAAAATATTCATTGTACTTATAAAATCCTGAATCAACGGTAACAACAAAACTTTTGCGAGTAATCAAATCACCGGTTAGTGGAATCACAGATTAATATTAAAAATCATAGCATAAATCATAATATTAAAAATCACAGCGTGCACGCTAGCAGCTTCCCTCAGCGAAAGCCCTTTCTCTTTGACGTCAGTACAAGCTGATATTATACGTTTCTCCATATTACTGTTTATTCATTAAGTATCACACTCCAGAAAGCATAATTTTGAGAAACAAAGAAATAATTCACATTTAAAACAAACAAATCTGAACTGAATGGCGCAGCCGCATATGTGAGGTAGTGACTGTGATTATCATGGTGTAGTGCAGTGGCTCGGGTGGCGTGGCTTAAGCGTGTCGTCACTGTTTTTTTACCGACGCAATTGCAAGAAAACGATTCAAGTTTTTTAAATAATTTCAAGTACTATGTGAAGAGCACACCTAGCTCTATCGGTAAAAAAGAAAACCAGAAGGAAATCGGTTTGTGGAATGAAATATTTCGGGTGTTTCACTTAAACGACCATCGCCCATTCACTTAACATAGTGTTTCACTTAAACGACCATACGAGTATGACTTAAACCAGTGCCGCTCTACAGTAGTATAGTCTACTGGCGTAGCTATACAGGCCTGCTACTGATCGTAAACTTTCTGAGCTAATCCGGAGACGGAGAAAGGGAACAGAGAGAACGCCTATGTTAAGCTTCCGTAGGGAAATTTTCTCGCTCGCATAAACGCTCTTGGTTCTAAACTTTCCACACTTTTCAAACTTTAAACACCACCATCACCTGTAGAATTTCGTCTTCTTTCTAAATGCCAAACGCGGCCGAATTTGGTAATTAGAACGTTCACTGTTGTAGTTTAATTGGCATGCTATCGAAAGCCCATGGCATGTGCGCGCTTTCTCTCTTGCCCATACGACTGGCTTCATTGTGTGCGCTATCGTATTCTTGGCGCTAAAATGTCTGGTTGCCCACATCGAACACCCATTTCCGCTGGGCTTGTTTAATACCTGTTTTTTTTCCGCGACGAGTTAGATTTAACAAACCAAATCCATATGGTTCTGACCGCACAGACTTTCTCTATCTGTCAGAACCAACCAAATGTGCAAATGACCAAATTAAAGCCAAAAGGTTCGGCTTTAACTGAATTTTTCCGTAGACATCTATGCTATTTTCCGGAGCAGCTAGGCTCCGCCCATCAGGGTTTTATGATCAGTAGCAGGCCTGTATAGCTATACTAATGTAGAGCGGCACTGCTTAAACCTTCAAGAGAAGTTCTTTGTATAGGTACGTGGTAGCAAATAAATGCTCGTGCACTGGAACGTTCTTTTTGCGAACTCGCGAAAACCTTTTTGCATTTGGGCTGCGTATGAAACGATTTCCATACATTTGCCCAAAAACCGTCAAAATTTTGCAGATAATATTCATTTTGAAATTTCATAAAAAATATAAGTATTCATTTTCAAATTTTATAAATATACAAGAACTTCAATTAGGTGTACAGCGATTTTCATATCCACGTGTGTTTGCGTGCAAAATTTTAAGGAGATCGATCATCGATCCATAAAGTGATTTTAGGGACAACTGTGTGCGTTTAAACCGTTTGAACTTCGCACTTTGAACTCACATGTTCAAACCCCAAATCGGATGCTGCAGCGCACGAACGGTTTCTGGGACAATGTATTCGTTTAATTATGCGGATTAAAATTCATTAAGCGGTTGCCGAAAGCGGAAGCTACCAGGGATGTACGTACACAACTTTGGCATTTTATGGTGGGTCACATCCCCTAACGCACTGCCGATTAGTCATTACCTAAGCTTTTGTCGAAGAATAAATGAATACTAGCTAAGTGGACAGTTGTCTATCGTTTGAACATACTTCGGCTGGGATTTGCTGCTGCTGTTGACGAGATACTGCTGGCTCCATCTCCATATAGGATATCATCATTTATTGGCTTTCGCACATTGAGATGCAGCAAATGATCCCGTAGTGTCGCTTGATCCACCCGGCTTTCCCAGTCTGCAAAACGTCATAACTAAGGTCAACCAGGTAGTGTTCAACATAAAATATGTCTATAGTCACAATTTCCACTGTTTATTCTTTCTTTACAGGATTCGCCATATCCAGCACATTAACGATTAAAGACAGAAGTACCATCGTGGACATCGTCGTTTTCTGGGCCATCAAAGTAGTCGTCGGCAATAGCGTATGCAAGAACTTGCAGTAGAACAGCTGCATACAGGAATGAGTTTGCCGACATACTTGGAAAATCAAAAATGTCATCAACATCGACTGCTATAACAATGAATTTATTTCAGTACCATAAGCACAGCTGAACCTACATGAACGAACCCCTGCGTGTAAAAATTTAACAACAGTATATGTTGTACAAAAGGGTACGTACTACGCCTGCTAATGCGGATGCTTTCATAGTATGGCGCAGGCGCAGACGCGCAGTATACAGCAATGTAAGCATCTGTTTACAGGCTTGGTTTTATCAGTGATTTAATCATTTTTTGATGAAACTGTTTTGATTTTATCTACACAATTACGTCTCTACAAAGTGTTAACCGTACCGGAAATGACACACAAAGGCAACCGGTGGACGCGGCGATCTATCTGTCAAAGAAAAAGCACAGCCTTAGACATTCAAGCACATTTTTTTAATGAATTTTGGGCTCGCCCGGAATGCAGCAAGAGGATGGCTGCTATCCACCGCCCTACATTCCTCAAATTGTTCCAACGGGACCGGGACGCCTTAACCAAAACGAATGTCTGGCTAATACCGTACTCTAGAGGCTTTCACCGGGCAGGATGTTAAATATTTTATACCATGTTACATGGAGATGCCATTAGAAAGTATTCACAAATATTTCTGTTGATAATTACTATACGAAATAACTAACTTGCCCAAAAGAGAGGGGAGTGCAGACGATTTAAAAAAGAAGAATCACGTCGCCTCGAATAGAAGTAAGT
This sequence comes from Paramacrobiotus metropolitanus, assembly GCF_019649055.1. Taxonomy (NCBI): domain Eukaryota; kingdom Metazoa; phylum Tardigrada; class Eutardigrada; order Parachela; family Macrobiotidae; genus Paramacrobiotus; species Paramacrobiotus metropolitanus. Next base: position 52,639 of record NW_026570351.1, on the reverse strand, counting down.
ATGTTTTCCTATCTGTTTTTGACTTTTATTGACAGTATCGCCATAACTGTTTCGCTGTTAATTCTGATTCCGTGATTACCTCGCTGAAGCGAGATCGGCACAGATTTGCAGACGACTTTATTAGCAAGTTCTAGCAAATGTTTTTGTTTCTATAACTATCTTGCACGGACTGATTAAATTGCCCAAAGGATTCCATGGACTAACGAATATCAGATGTAAAAGATCAGAAGGATAACAATTATTAACCGAAGCGTGGCGAAGGTCCTCTATGTTCAGCGCTAATGAAAAAAGTGATGTCTGTCCATCGGTCACCGCCACTAAATGCACAGGTGCACTAGGGCGTTTGGTATCAAATGCACACACGCGCGGTGGCGGTATATACTCAGACCACTTGTAACTCAAGATGCCTGTCCGTCGGTCACCGCCATATATCGCCACCAAATGCCATATATCGTATTTTTCGAATAGAAGCCTAAGAATTTTAAATTTTCAAAGGTGCCCGGGAGAGGCTTATACCGCAGAGAAGGCTTGTATGATGAAGGAGGCTTTTAAATTTTAGAAGCCTTTAAAGTGGCGTTATTGCTTTATTCCTTATATTGAGGGAGGCCTCTAATGCGGATGAGGCTACCAAATTTTCGAACTAAAGTGGGGGAGGCTTATACGATGGAGGATGTTTCGGTTTTAGAGGAGGCCTTAAATTCGAAAATACGATACACAGGGGTGTTTGATACTGAGTGCACACATTTTCGGTTGCCGTGTAACTCATAACACTATACCTCGTGATGTCTGTCCACGGGTCACTACTACCAAATGCATTTGTACACTGGTGTTTTGGTACCGAATGAAATACATCGACATGACTCCTTGCATGAGCGTAGTGACCAACGGCTCCAGTAAATCCTGAAGTGCCGCCCCTTATATGGCGTACCAAATACCTCACCCCCGTAAACCTTAAAACTTAAAACTCAGAACACTAACACGTAAAACACTAAAACGTAAAACGTATGTAAAACACTAAAACACTAAAACGTAAAACACTAAAACGTAAAACGTAAAACGTAAAACCGTAAAACGTAAAACACAATACCGTAAAACTCAGAATCGTAAACCTCAGAACTCAGAATGGTAGAACTTGAAACTGTAAACCATGTAACATGAAATCGTGGTTTTCGTGGACTTAAGACATTTTTTCACTTTTAAGAGTTCCAATTCCACAATGCCAATTCCAATAATATTAATGGAATTCTACTTAATTATTGGAGTTGGGCGGTGATTTTGGATTGGATTGGCGTTGGTGGAACTACCGTTTATTTTTGCTTTTCTTGTGGAATGGGAAATCTGAAAAGTGAAAAATTTTTCCAGTCCACGAAAACCACGATTTCATGTTTCATGGTTTACAGTTTCAAGTTCTATGATTCTGAGTTCTGAGGTTTACGATTCTGAGTTCTGAGTTTTACGGTATTGTGTTTTACGTTTTACGGTTTTACGTTTTAGTGTTTTACGTTTTACGTTATAGTGTTTTACGTTTTAGTATTAGTGTTTTACGTTTACGGGGGTGAGGTATTTGGTACGCCATACCCTTAAACCTTCTGCTTTACTGGCTATATATAAGTACGAGTAATGAAATTTCCCAGTACGTATTCGGAAGATGCGGTGTTTGTCAACGCTGGTCCATGTCGTATTGCAGACTCGAAGCGAATCGAAACCATTCATCGGGCGCATCACAAAACTTTCAGCGGGCTCCAATGCCCTCCACGAAAACACTGGAGGAGCTGCTTTTCGTTTAATGAATTTCCGCACGAAGAATAAACGAAAATTGCACATTTTAAATGTAGCGCGTCGCAACGTCGCCCGATAGAGCTGCACGTGTGTGTGCAGTGTACACTGTGTGTACACACTGAACTGACTGTGAGCTTGAATTTTCGAGCCAAGTGTGCATGTTTAATGCTGTGCTTGAGTTTTTCCGTACGCCACAATGTGGTGCAAGTCAATCGGGCGGATACAATAATTTGCTGCTAAATGACCCTGTTTAAACCGCCAAAACCGTTCGCCGGTCCAGGAAAACATTCCCCGAAACTTTTGCCGCCTACAATATTTTACATTATTTTGCACCAATAAAATTCCTAGCATAGCAATGTTACACAAAACGTTTGAGAGCGTGAACGGACAGTTTTCAAAATACACGGGTGTGTCTGAGAAAAATATGCATTGTCAACCCTGTCACTATTACGAAAACGGGAACTTTTTCGTCAGATGAAAGTATTCCCTGGGAATGTGGATTTTAGGCTGTTTCGTGACCGCACCGAGATGGCCACAAGGGCTACCATTCGGACATTACGATTAAAAATAAAAAAAAACACTCAACAATTCATAAAGGGATCATTGTTCGTGGGATCATAAGTTCCGTTTTAAAGGTTACGTAGAGATCGCTGCACTGCCGTACCAAGTTTCTGGTACAAAGGAACTTACGCTGCACCTCGACAAAACCGTACGCTAGCGAGTACATTAACAACAGTAAAAAATAGTCAGCCAAGATTTACGGAGGTGGTATTTTAATAGGTAACTATAGTTTCATCCATCTGTACAGTTCTGCCGGTCACATGCGTATACTCTACATCCATTTCATAATTTTTATGCTCCTTTACAGAAAGCAAACTACCATGCAACTGAAATTGCGCTTTCTATATTAGTACTACTTATATACGTCAATCGTATAATCCTGCCACGCTTCGGTCATGCAGTGCCCGCAAAAAGCGAGTGCACTTTCCTAGTTTACTTGTGTACTGTCGTCACTCGTCAGTACCGGTGCTGAATTTGACTAATCACTTACACTTATTCACTAAACACATTACAGAATTCATCTCGCGATCTGACGCCAAGACAGGCACGCGAGCGTGGGCAGGCGGGCCGCTGGCCGTATAGTACACCTATTGTGCATCTTGTTCGCAATTGACAACGCCGAATATACGTTCTGTAAATTATTACCTGAAAGCTGAAAATTAACTGAAAAAAATTAAGCTGAAAAAAAGCTGAAAATCAGAATATGGGATTATCATTCAAGAAAAAAATTTGCCCAGTTTAAAAAACAAAATCGTCTCTGCGTTCAGTCAAAGTGGTGAAAACATGTATCTGGCCATCGTTTTCAAACCATTCCCGTTTTCCCAAACCCGCTTTTTACTGCCTGGGATCCCCTTAAAATTATATAGGTACGGGGTACCTAAGAACATCCGGAGCTCCGCGACAATCCATTTTTATCTGAACTCGGAAAAGTGCAACTGTACTCTGAAGGCGTAGAGCAAATACACCGCATCCACTGTGATTGTACCTATGCCTGGCTCCGCAATTACTTCAAGCGCCATCGGGAGTTGACGGCTGAAAAACAGCCAGAAGAATTCGCTGTGATCGGGAGTTATGTCTCGTTGGGAGTTTTTGCCCTTCCCCTTCTATTTCTCAGCGTGGATTGCGCACATAATTTGACGTACAAGGCTGCGCATGAGGGTGAATTATTTTCTTTTAACATGTCCTGCTATGGACATTGCTAAGTACAAAGTTGTTTACTCGTACTAGCAACTGTATCAAGTACACTTTGGGAAATGCATGAGATGAACGTAGAATAATTCGTTTTTATTAATAAACAACATTGCCGGTGGAATTCAATTGACAAACTATACCAACAGGTTATCACAAGAAAAGCAAGTGGAACTAGAAACTGCAAACCAAACTGCAAACGCGTTGGCGATCGGCGGTTACTCAAGTAGCGCGTAGCATGGGAGGTGACCGATGACCATTTAAAGAAATGCGCCGGCATAGTGACAAAAAAATCTGCATGTAACCAGTAACCAAAAACGGAAGTTTTGAGTTGTGTTTTTCGTTTATTAATAAAACAGTTGTACGAGGGTCGTTCAATATGTATTTAGCACTGCCGCGCCTCTTCCACTGCATTATTTTTGTTTCTCTATTATCGTAAAATATATTTTTTCAGTCAGTACACTCTGCAGTTGTCTATACCCTGGCTCTTGAAACGAATCGACAAAAAAGTTGCACGTTAAAGAAAAGATAGCCTATGGCAACTTTCCTTCAGTTCTTTGTCTTTTTTTAACTTTTGCTACGCAGAACTTTCTTCAAAACTAAAAAATTTTTTGAGCTTAAAAAGATTAAGGTATGTCAGTAAATTGGATGTCTAAGGATGCGTTAGCTTGAGGCTGAGAAAAAAATCAGTTTAGTGGTGGAAGGCTAAATGTGCGCGTTAACACCATATGGAATAGTTATTTGTACCATCGTCAATTTTAAAATTTCTCAGCGAGGTGCTGCAGCCTACACTCAACACTGTTCTCATAAAATCTTCAGTTCACCTGCTGTTTTTTTCTTACTCATATGAGATTCTTCTGATCACGGATTTCATTTTCACGTTGTTTTTCAAAATGGAGAGAGCCGAAAGTGGTCCTTCAGATGAGAAAACGAAGTGCTCGGAGCAGAATCACAGGAACCCGTCCGCAATAGTGTTGCGCAATGGCACTAATCAGGGAAGAGGGCTAATAATTTAGCACAAAAAAAAACTTTCCCCACTTCTCTAGAAAGTTTTCAAAAATAATAGCTTGGCAGTCACACTTTCCAGAAAAAGACTTTTTAATCAGGCTAGCCGTGAACAAACGTATGCCAGTCGCCAACCGTTGGCGGTATCACCCCGGCCATTGCCCTATGATCCAGTTATGAATATTACAGTTTTCAAAAGGTTAGATCATAATTCTGTGAGTGCTTACTAAAACTTTTAACCAGAATGCTAAATACATATTGAACGACCCTCGTATAATCGCATTTAAAAGCTGATCAGCTGTTTCGGTTTGTTTCATTGCTGTGCTGATACACTGTCAACATAAAGCATCGCCGACTGCAGCAAGTTAGTATTCAGACGGCTGCAAAGAAAGTTGAAGAGATATACCGTAATGATTGCGTCGCTTAAAGGATAGATAAAGGCAGATTACAGTTAGAACCAGCAGATCAGCAGACAGATACCGTGTATATGTAGATCTTTGTGTTGCTGTAAGCTGTAATAAATTCACTTCCGTAGTTTGCAACCGCTAGAGTACTGCACAAAGCTTGGGCACGTTTTGATCTGCTGTTTAAAGCCAACCGACATCATGAGTTTAAAATTTTGTGTGCTAACATTTTTTCTTTTTACTCCATTGGTGGCAGTCATCGCTGGTAAGTAAAAGCCAACGAACACTTCCGGCAACACAAAACTCGAAAATCCGTGCGCTGTTACGGTGTTGGGTTTTTTGTTACAAAGACGTTCATCTGATTTTTCAGATGCAGGAAATGAATACGAATCAGAATGCAGCAAACCATCAACGACTACCATTTTCCCCGTGGTTCCAGTTGCACCGGTGAATTCTTCCTTTCGCACCGATAATCTGACCCGCGCCGAATGTCTGGATTACCTTGCTTTGTCCGACAACGGGGCTACGATTTGCAGGATTTTCGCCCTGCAAGAAGACTGCAACGATTATCCAGAAACAAGGATTCAGACAAGACAAGTCAGAAAAGGAAGTAAAGACAAATTCAGAAAAGACAAGGATTCAGTGCATCCGACATCCCGGACATACATCACAGCCAGCTGTCCGACAAGCGATCGTGCCGCTGTCAGCCAACTAACCACGAGTATCAGTGCTATTAGCCCGGAACGCGCTGTCATCCTTACGCTGCACGAACGAACGGACGCGCATGACCAGGTGCATTATGACGTCATCAACCCGGTGCGCTACCAGGTGATCGAGCTGGTGCACATAAACTGCGCCACGCCGACCATAACCTCAAAGCTTTACAATGTTGGTACCCTGCCCAGTCTGGTGACACTGAAATTTCAACTCTGCCGGAATTTGGTCATCCACAAAAGCGATTTCTCCCGGATGCAGCAGGTTCAATGGATCAGCTTTTTCTTGTCCACAATCGCGGCGTTGGAACCCTATACCTTCACCGATTTGCCGCTTCTGAAGACTTTGTTGCTGGAGAACGGACTCGGTGCGGAGCTGTATATGCTATCTGAGGAGGCGGATCCGCGCTGGCGTACCAACCCATCGCCGTTAAGCTATGCCGACTTTGATACCGTCCGACGACTGCACTGTGACTGCTCCTTTGTCTGGCTCCGTAACTTCCTCACGCGTCATCCGTTTCTAATGGCCGACAAACGGAGTGGCGAGTTCGCGATTATCGGAAACTACATGTCGCCATGGGTTAACACGGATGCCGTGTGGCCCGTTGGGCTTAGCGTGGATTGTGCCCGGAATCTAACGTACGCGAGCGCTCGTGTCGGTCCATTGTTTTCCTATAATACCTCGTGCTATACACCGTGCTATCATTCTTGAAAAGTTGCTGCAATATTTGTATGGCACCAAGTACTGGCAGTACAGACAGTATCTATACTGGAAGTACTGGCAGCTCTGAAACGGTGTATGGAATCATGAATTCTTTTTTAGTTTCAGTAAAACGTTATTATGGAATCAACTATGGATTAAAATTGGAAATTCACGCGGCATCGCAACAATATTCGAGCAAATTTATACTGAAAATGCGCAAGAAAACATGCAATGGAATAATTTAAAAACTGCGGATATCATGCGCAACACTAATCGGCAAAAAAACAGAATGCCGTGCCGCAAACTTGGCGTGACCACGGTATATATATATACTGGAACACAGGATCACGTGATCCCATTAATAGAAAACAATGTATAATCTTCTTACGTCGACAAGCTGTGGATGATGTACATTATTTTTGCGGGGTTTGATTTACAAATTATCGTGCAGTTGCTGCATTTTGCAAAAGCTACTATACAAACTAATCGTGCAAGCATACGTTTGTGGCAGGCAAAGCTGTCCCTCCTATCCCCCCGGAAATCTTTTCTAAACTGATTGGCGCTGTCAACGCTCTGGTAACGTTGGAGGCAGTTTTTAAAAGGTCGCCGATTGAACTTAAATTCAGCTTTCCTTAATAGGTCCTCCGTGTCACCATTCTGACAAAGGGTTACATTTATGGCGCTGGTGGTAAGGGGGCACGGCAAAAATGTCCAGGGCCGGACAGGATGAGAATTTTTGCCGGTCTCATATGTGCTCGTAAAATCTGTAGTCGTGTTCGGAGAATGGTTCTATTAGTTTGGATTTTTCTAAGGCAGGGAGCATATCAGCATCTTTATATCGTTGCTTTAGGAAGGGTAGTCGGCACTGATAAAATTAAAAACATGTGGTAATTGGATATTATTTGTCTGCTACTGTATTGATTGATTATATCGCCGAAAAGAGAGGCCTGGCTGCATGTTGCTGTGAGTGTGTGGCTGCCATTGTCTGCCAATACTAAACGATCAGGCAGATAGTGACTGTTATTTTGTGTGCAGATGCCAGTTCTCACGCTCAACTTGTGATTGTTAGACTTATCAGTAATAATCATTCCACGTAAAATCAACTTAGAAATGTGAGATGAAGGACTACCAGTTAATGGACAGCGCATCACAACTGGCAAACCTATTGTATAGCAAATACGGAGCGTATAAAGTGCATAGTAACTGCGAGTCAGACCCAGCGATACTGTTTAGGCTACGGTATAACATCCTCCTTTTTCATAATGAAATCGTTGTATTATTTTATCGCTCTAGCTTCACTCGGCAACACACTGTCATGTAAGTAAATTGGAGGCAAAAGCGTATGGCGTCCAGTAATTAAGCCCGTCTGTATTAAATTTAGGCTCGCCTGCGAAGCCGCCAGTGGACTGCAACCTGCCACCCATTCCTCAAGCAGCGTCACCAGTACAGCATCTCTTTCGGAACAAAAATCTAAATGAAACCGATCCAGGCAGTTATCTGGAAGTGCATTGTCAATCGGGACTCCGTACTACTGACATCGTCACGACCAATAACATCCGCGCCCGTAGTCCAAATCATGCTGTGGTTCTTTACTGTACTGAGCGAGCCGACGCTGAAGATCCTCTACATTACGATGTAATGGATCCGGTACGATATCAGCTAATTGAATTGACGTTGACAAAGTGTGCCACCCCGGTTACCACCGACAAAATCCACGCTACCGGATGGCTGCCGAACCTGGTCGTGTTACGCCTGCAGGACGGCAAGAATTTGGTGATCAAGAAGCGCGATTTTGCGCGGATGCGGAAAGTACGCATGTTATTCTTCTTCATGACAACCATCGACACAATAGAACCGTACACCTTCACCGACCTACCGCACCTGCGGAGTTTGATTTTGGAGGGAGGAATTGGTTATGAATTACTGTCATTTAATGACCGTAACGACCCAATTAATTCGTATCGTTGGTCAATGAGTATACTGAACCCGGGAGGCGTAGAGAAAGTGCGTCGTCTCCACTGTAACTGCTCTTATGCCTGGTTGCGCAACTTCCTCAAGCGGCAGCCACACTTGACGGTGCCAAAAAAGGAAGGGGAGATCGCAATTATCGGGAGGTACGTGACACCAGCGTTTGCCAGCTTCGTCGGGCACTCTCTCTTTCTAAGTGTGGATTGCGCCCGTAGTTTGTCGCACCAAAGTGCGTATGTGGGCACTCTGTTTTCATATAATACCTCGTGTTATGAAGAGTGTTAGCCAAGCTCTGCAAGATGTTAGGAATGACACAAGAATTACGAGTACACAATGGAAACGAAAAAGCAACAGATTGTTAAAGCGGCTGTTATAGCTTTATCTCTAAGCTAATTAATCAGTTAACTGGGCGCGCTTAATGGGCTTCCGTATTATCTTTCCGTTTCTATTCAAAATGCCGCCCAAATAAAGCGTGATTTTAAAAAAACGCATAAAAGCAAAGTACGAGTATGTTTAAACTAAACTCAAAACACAGCATCGAGAGAGACAGCATATCCCTCAGACATCGCTCGTTGTAAATCAGTTTCGGAATTAGCGCTTTCATTTGCTACAAATTCTTCAGTAAATCAAAATCTTTTTATGGTCGGAAAATGACAATCTGGCAGAAATGTTTCACATTAACACTGATATGGCTCTGGTGACGGCATAGCTTGGACATCCGTAACGGGCACAAGTGACGATTCTTCTTGCAGCAGACGCACGCAGAATACAGGCAATCTGCCGCAATACTTATCATTTTTATTAGTCAGCGACTAAATGACGTGAAAGCTAGTAGCATCCACAACAAAATTTTATAGTAAACAAAAAGTACGAATACAATGGATTGTTTAACTGCAAAGAAAAACCATATCGTGATTACATAACGTAGGGAAAAAACCAGGCATAAAAATGCTCTAATGCACAGCAGTGACAGCATACACCGTAGCTGTTGCCAGGCCAAAGTGTCAACTAAAATTTAAAAGAATCCTGGTGTCGAAGGATAAAGATAAGAATCAACATAAAAATTTATGATGTGCCCGAAACTATTATTCATAATGCGCATGCGCTTTTTACACCGGAAATCAAAGTTGACAGGGAAGGTTTATGCCTGTCCACAAGACTGATATTTGAAAGATTCTTCTTAACTTTCCCTTGACATCTCCGCAACTAAGATGATAGTTTTTTCCAACTATGCAGGCCACTTCAGTATCCTTCAGATCAAGCGCATTGTCACATTTAACATACTACATTTGTTAAACCGGGAACAAAATTGCAACCAGAATAAGTCAAAGGGAATAACGCCTGGCACATACCAACCCACAGTTGGCGTTCGGTGCGGCCAGACAGTAAAAGCAGGACAAAAACAATGCAATATTCGGACGCTGATCGTGCGCCTACACACACGGAACGCTTCTTAAACCAGAGTCGAACTAGCATACCGGTATCTGAAAGCTGACCTTTGCTACCTGTTCAGCTTTGGTATACCAGCCGTAAACAAGGGTTCCCGTGTCCATGGGAGTTTTTATCATGTTTTGATAATCCGGTGATTAAGTCGAATTGTATTTACGAGGACCGATGGGTAATGTGTCCATACCCTGTCCGAACAGGCTGCTATGACCCTGTGACCACTAGCGCTTTGTCCAACATAGTGTTACAGTTTATAGCTTTGCATTATTGTTTTATGCGTAGTATGGTTTTGCATGTGTGCCTTGATGCTAGCAGCATTGCGAGCTACGGTTAACCATCTTAGTCTAATCGCGCCGGCGTTTGAAGCGACCTAACTAACCCTGAAACAAGCTTCAGTGTAGACTTTGTAGTACATCTCCCAAAGCCTTGTAGTATACCGAGGAATATGCTTGCCTAGCGTATAATACCAAGTTATGGCTACTACGATGATTCAGAAGATGTCCGAGAAGCATGTTTGTATCATTCTGTGATGATGTGATCGGTTACAAAGCGGAAATGCCGTATCCAGTCAAAAGCAGCACGAAAGACTACACTTGTTACTGCAGGGTATGGTCAGAAAGACTGCGCTTTCGTGCGATTAGCAAAGAAATTTCATCGAATGTGACTAATGACTGTCTAAAAACTGGGAAGCCGTGTGGATCAGGTGACACTACGGGATCATCTGCTCAATGATTTACATCTCAAGGTGCGAAAGTCAAGGAATGTTATAAGTGATGAAGCCAGTAATCCTCGGCTGCAACAGCCGAAAGAAGCAAGTGTGCGAATTTCAGAGGTTAACTGAGGCGATATTTTATTTTTTTTGTCTTAGTATAAATAAAAGTCATGCACTGAGACGTTAAGAATGGAAAATTTACCGAAATCTACAAGTTAAACACAGAAATAGAAGGTTCTATCATTCACGGTGAGTATCAATGGGCAAGAGGAGCCCAGGCAGCGACCCAACGGCTACTGCGGCTACCGTTGGGAACATTTGTCGCCTCGGCGCACGATGGAGGCAGATCCGCTTCGTGTCGCAACACCACTGCCTTGCAAGCCGGCGGTTCATCGATTGCATTATGCGGTGGAAACAATGGGGAGAGGGGCGCGGCAGGACGTGGAAGACTGGTCCCCGCTGCTTGTCGTCTTTCGATCGCGGTCTGTGACCTTAATGCGCCGATGCATAGCGACAGCGCAGAAAAGGTCAGCTCAACGCCAAGGACGACAGATCCCATTATAACTTCACTATTCCCGGTTGATTTCACGGCCGTGCTTTCGGCTACTATAAGGCCGTTGATGACAGTACTAATCGCCAATAGTACACTGATACTCATCAGGCCCGTGTAGACACGATAGAACGTCCGTCCCCGTGAATTATCAAACTGGTGGGTGAGTGGTCCCGACGGCGATGCTAGCCTGGTACCTTTTATTAAGCCGAACAGTCCGATTACGTTGTAGAAAACTAGCCATGCCGAGGAAACCATCCCACAAAACACTGTTTGGCCGGTTTTCTCGGGCTCTAAAAAATCCGTTCGTAATTTTAATTCCGTTACGCTTTACTGACTTGCGCCAACTTGCTCTCACCATGTAGGTTACGCAGGACCATCAGCGGCCAAGCTATCAATCCTAACAACTGCTTGACGAAAGCTTGGAATACCGTCCAGTCATAATAGTCCTTAATAAACTCACCTCGCTCCCAATGGAGCCAGTGGAAGAAAGCAATGACGGCGGTCGGCAGCCAATCTTTCCTCAGCGCAATGCCAACGGTTACAATGCACGCTCCTTCCACAATGAGAAGTGCGTAGGCCGTGACCGATAACCATACCATGGCTTCCGGTCCTCCTTGCAGAACAGTCTGCAGAATGGTTCCCAGGGCAGTCAACACGCTGATGATCATGCCAACCAAGTAGGCTTTTGCGACCCTGAAGCCCGGTGCTCGGTGGTTGGGTATCTGTTGAGGGTCGCCAGTGTACAACCCTAGTTGCCAGTGTTCATAGCCCCAGCGACTGGCGATCACTCCAAGGATATTATAAAGCAGCGTCCATATGATGAATACGTATCCCATTGCTAGATCGTTGCGCACTGTGTTGCCTGCAAGATTAAAGCGCTCAGCTTCCCGTTGGAGTGACACTTACGACTTTCATAGCCGAAGAGAGATTTACATCGAAGACATTTATTGACTTTTGAATGCTGTACACTAGACCGGGCTGTTTTCCTCCAAAGTCACGTCTCAGCGGATTAAATTCATACATAGATAGATATTAACTTGAAAGGCCTTTTGCGCAAAATTAAGAGTTGCTGAAAAATTTCGATGCAAAATGCGCATATAAAGGGGTTTCGGATTACACGGAGGACAGTGCAGAAAATCCTGCCTAATGCTACATTTTCAGGTGATACAGTCTTGATCGTGTGCACTTCGAAATTTGTACAAGCATTTAACGGTTTGACCGAACAGAGTGCTTTCCAAACAGCACATTTATGAATTATTCTCCACATATGCGGAAAATAGGAAAATAAGTCGATGTAAATTGGTCTTTTAACATGACATGTGCCGTGTAGACATGTACCGTACAAAAGATTTCTTAGCGTGTTTACTATTGGCTAGAAATACTTGCCTGGTGGAAAACATACGACCACAACAGGCATTACCACAAGCATCATCAGTTGTAGGACGGAGAAGTTCCATACCAAACCATAATATGTCGATTTCCGTGGCAAGAAATTATCGCTGATTCGGCATAGTGTGGATCGCCGATTCGATACAGCCACCTGGAAGGTATGAAACCCAGCGGCGAACATTGTGCGAAAAAAACGGATGTTTTTGAACCACGCGTTACGGTTCAGTATAAGAACGGGGGAAACGCAACACAGGTATCGAGCTCATATACTGTATTCCACCAGTACAAGGCACCACCAAAATGAGCAGCTGCAATCCGTATTTCCGCTCCCGTTTGCTGAAACATCATGAGCCACACAGTGCCCAATTAGCGTACAGCAGATAGCTGGCCCATGAGATCTACCATAATATGGCAATAATCCATACCACCCTAGTATAATAATTATTGGCCTGGGATCGAGTATCGATTTTTTTATTTTTTTCAGTGTGGGTGCGCGATATACCGGTCATAGCAGCGCACATGAACAGCGTTTCCCGTGGCTCGATCGTATTATTTAATAATCATGATTAAGGTCCATGATGTAGAGATACGAGTATATCAATAGAACTGTCGTTTATGAAAAGGAAAAGAAAACCAAATGCCACCTGGCGTCGTTCTAACCGGATCTGCTCACTAGCAAGAGTACATAATTATTATTCAGTTAGGTTAATTATTGCCGGTTCAGCTTCCATTCTTCTGCAGAAGGTTCTTCCTTATATTCTGCTCGAGAAAAAACGTAACACACCACCTTAAGATAGAGTCACTGCTGTATTTCCTTAATTGCGCATGCTGATTGGGTGAGCTTTCCCACGAGGCTTTATCTGATCCTTCAAATGCGTAGAAAAAAAGGCGCATTTTGCTTCTCGCAGTATATGCCACGTAAATTATAAGTAAAATTAATATGTTTTAATTGGCATTCATGATCAGCTACTGTAAAAATACTAAGCTGATCGAATCGCCGAGAAGAGACTGCCAGCGTGCAGCAGAAAACGATCAAGCAGATAATAACGGTTGCTCTGGTATGTACTGATGCCAGTTCTCACGCTTAACTTGTGGCAGTTTATAGTTTTCAGTTATCTGTAATAATCATTCCAGGAAAAATTGACTTGTGTAGGTACGAGTACTAGGTAGTGACCGTAGTGTAAAATGGAGAACTACAGTCAGTCAATATGTCAGCGCATCAGTTAATCTACAGTGCCAGTACCATGTATGATCCACGAGTCACGGTACGGTTAGCACTACGGCGTGAAAGAACATACACTCATGTTGCAAATTGAAATTGTGTTATTTTGTTGTCCTTGTTGTTTCGCTCGGTACCGTACTGTCATGCAAGCAAATTATTTACAAAGAATTTATCATCCGATTTTAAGCAAATCTTTATGAAATTTTGGCCCTCCTGCAAAACCAGCAGAGGACTGCAACCCACTACACATTTCTCAAGATGCGTCACCGGAAGCATCAGTTTCGAACGGACAATGGCAATCTGCCCACTCTGCCCGCGCAATGCTCCCCGGAGTCCAGTGACCATCGTTCAAAGTGGTTCTGGTCCACCAGCTTTATCAAAGTTTACTGTCAAAGGGCAACCTTACAAAATATATGATCATGACCAGGAACATCCGCGCCATCAGTCCAAATCGTGCGGTGGTCCCGTACCTCAATGAACTGTACGATTCTCTGCACTACGGACGTAATATACCGGTACGCTATCAGCTAATCTCTTTTTATTTCACCTGTGGTACAACGTAATTTTATAATAATTGAAAACATCATTCTTTTTTACAACATCAAAATTTAATTAAAATTTTGTGCTCCCTCCATCGTTCCCATAACCGATGCCGCGTTGCCGCGCTGTATCTCCAGTGACAGTCTTTGGCGTAAAAACTCATGAAAACGGGCTTCGCCTGTGTGTTGCTCGAGTTTTTTCCCCAGTGCTTTAATAAAGGCGATAGCGGATGGTCCCCATGGGCCCATTGTTTCGAAAGCTATCGGGGCGAAGATGTATCTGCCGCTTAGGTACAACTAAAGCCGGGACTTCTTTTCTTCCGCTTCCACCGCTGCGGCACCTGCGGTGGCCGCCGTAGACTTGACGTGAGAAGGCGCAACCGTGTCCACACAAGTGACGTCCCATGCTAAGCACATCCCTCTCTGCCAGGCGAAGGTTGTGCAGCCATCAGGGCGTCGTTCGGACGTATGCGACGTGCCACGTGGCTCCAGTTTCGCCGGAATCCCAGCTGACACCAGAGATCGGCATACGATGCTGTTCAGTCCGCCGTGTCGTGGATGTCTACCGGCAGAGAATGCGCAAGATAGACCGTGGTGCCCGTATTTATCGACATGTTTTTGACACTTCATACAATCATGAGGCTCGCATATTGCAACACCCAATCTCAGGCCTACGGAAATTTTAAGAGTGTCATCGTCCAAAAGGTTGCCAATGTGAGCGGAGGGTAACGCATTTAACCAGATGCCGGCCGGCCTTGATTGTGCAAGAAGCCGGGCTTTGTTAACTTCGTCGTTCCGGTAAACTTCCAGCAGCGTAGACAGAGACACGTTGCATAGCGGTATATCCCAGGTTCTTTGCTGGCTGCGGAAATTCGGTTCCGGCAGTTCGGGTAGACGTGCGTTCTTTTTCCACAAATCGAGAGCGACAGAAAAATCAGCAACAGCATGACCAGGCAGTAGTGAGGACACCAAATCGGATATGGAGTGAATCGAAGCCAGAAAGGCTGGAAGTACATTGTACTAATTCCTCCGCCCGACGTATGCCGATACCGATGCAAAACAGTCCTCGGAAAACTTGGAACCACAAAATATCGTTAAAACGCCCATTTATAACACATCGTGCTATACGAAAACCCCGTTTCACATTATAATGTTTAAGTCAAAATTAATCCCCGCAACGCTTTTTGGAAACTGAGTATACTGTACCAGCGAGGCCTGGAGAATATGCGTCGGATCCACTGCGACTGCTCCTGTATGCCTAGTTGCGCAATTTTCTCAAGCAGCAACCACAGTTGACGGAGCCGAAAAAGGAAGGGGATACCGCCGTGATTGGGAATTATTTGTCGCCGCCAGCGATGAATGATATTTTTGGGTATTCTCTTTTTCACAGTGTGGAATGCGCCCGCAGTTTAACGTATCAGAGTGCGTATGTAGGTATTCTGTTTTAAAAAAAAGAGATGGTTGGCGTTAATGGAAAGTGGAAACTACCTATTAAACCACGCTCGTCGGCAGGTTTTTCATAATCTTCCCTGAGTGGATTTTGCGTGGACTAATTTTGACTTAACCATTATAATGTGAAACGGGGTTTTCGTATAGCACAATGTGTTATAAATGGGCGTTTTAACGATATTTTGTGGTTCCAAGTTTTCCGAGGACTGTTTTGCATCGCCGAACGATTATCTGATTCTTCCAGATTTTACAGGGTTCAGTTCGTGAATTTTAGATTCAGTTATTTTGGAGTTCACCTGGACTCTGACCTATTCAAAAGCTTAGCTCCCGAACGTACAGTAAGCATACACGTAAATTCACTGGATCGTGTTAGCGCTCAACAATTGGTTTAATTCGTATTTTAAGATAGTACGTAAGCACTACATAATACACAAGTTTCGGTTGACTGGATATGGACGTTCGACTGGTTTAAATTTGCGCTATGGAATATCGATTAACACTCGCACTCGTCTATGGTTTAATTACATGGAGTTTTCTAGTGTACCGCGCAGGCGCAGCCCATGTCGTCCCAGTCTGGTGTAGAACGGTCTGATATTGATGCACTAAGTTTTCTACACTTTGTTCTTCCTTTTTATTAGGCACACAAGTAGAAAGACTTGCTTTTGAATCGGTAAACTGAATTTGAAAGAAGTGATGATTTAGCATGAAAAATTCGCAGCAAAAAGCCAAACCACGCTGCCACACTGGGAGGCTGCCATTTGTTCACCAACCGGAAGCGGTTGGAATTCGTAGCTCTGAAGTTTCAGCTCATTTATTTTTACTAAATGCTGGAATAGGTGAAAATCAAACAAATTTTTTGAGGAATTCGGAATAGGTGGGAAGAAGTCAGCGGTTAGTCTAACGTTGCAAGAATTTCTGACTGATTAAATGTGCTCTCAGGCACATGGACGGGGGCGAGTCAGTTTAACTAGAAACAACCATGAAACTCAGTTTAACCTCAGGTTGTTCAGAAGGCGTGCTGAAATAAGACGATATGTACCTGCAAGGTATTGAAATCAGATGGATCGGAAACCAAACGACTTACACACCTTACCTGACTGATGCGTCTGGGTTGGCCCCGGTGTAGTGACACTGTTGTCGGGATAGTTATGGACTTATAGGTATAAGTATAACTGTAAATCCAGTTGCAGGCATAGTTGTGGGAGTAGTTGTAAATAGAGTGGTAAGAGTGGCACGAGCCGTTGTTGTACTAATTATGGCGGTGGTAGTTCTGTTCGTCAATGTCCCATCATCCGGCTGCAAAACGATGCCATACTTCTGACACAGATCGTCCACGCCCCGATTTTTCAAAGGATGGTGTTCCAACATGCAGTCCAGTTTGTCCGGCCATTCCCGTCGCGCATCACCTCCATTCGCGCATTGACAAACATGGCACTATTTGTAGTACGAACATGACAAATATGACACTATTTGTAGCCTTACCATACCAAAAGTATGATCGTGCAGAAGATAATACTACAATTTCGTAAAATAATTGACTGATTACCGTGACATACTACAATACAACAGGCAAGGGATGCCGGTAGCAATAATTACTATTATCTGCAGAATTACCTGGTAACTTCTCGATTTCTGATGTCAGTGTTACAGTAAAAGCTACAAAAACAAAGTAATCATGCCAACTAATACCTTACCTGAAAACTTTTGTGGTAGACTTTTGCTGACTCGGCGATATTCGCATCGGTAAATGCCCGCAAGTCACGCCGGCTTCCTACGGCTTTTGTCTCCGCTTTGTCACAGTTTCCACGACCATAGAAAGCCAGGAACAAACGGAGGTTATCGTTGTCGAAGGAGGGCGACGAAGTGCTTATCATGCACTAAAACGCCGAGCGCCAGTATGCCGTTAGCCAAAATGCTACACGTGGACGCAGCAGTGTAAAAAGGTATAAAGTTGATAACATTTCAAGTAAGTTTCCTTATGACACACCTTTGTGATGTTTGTGTCACCGCGAAACGATTTGCATATCCGATCGCATAATTTTTCTAAATTTAAACTGAATTTCGACCTCTCGTTCAGAAGTTTGAGAGAATGCCGCGAAATCCTTGTTACAGAGTTATTTGTGGTTATAGTTCCAGAATTACGCTTTAGAGTTAATGTGCCATTAATCGTCAATGGCATAAACTATATATATATATATATATATATATATATATATATATCCTAAGTCTATATATATATATAAGTCTATATACATATCCATCCTAAGTCGATCGGTGATGCTGATGGCAGCTTGGCTTTTCACTAACTTATGTTGATCTGTGCCATCATTCAGATACATTTAAATACTCGTAATTAAATCCCCAGATACCTAAACAAAATTATTTTTATTAAGCTGGCCGAGCTTGTAAGTGTATATTTTTGCTTTTAAACTTTTTTTAATGAATTAAAAAAAGGTTCTGGTTCTTCCATAACTGGTTCTGCTGTTTATTAAAGCATTCTACATTTAAATTATATATTTAACATGTGTTTTGTTACTGTAATTACTACGACTTCGCTCGTAGATTAATCACACTTACTGTACGGGTCTGTATTTTGATCACCCACGTATTATGATTTTCCAGTAGCGCTGAGATTTCGAAAAGTTAGTTTTCAACCCTTTTATGTATTATCCCTTTTTTTAAACTTTTTTTCTCTTTTTCTAAAACACAGTATGTGCTTTGACAATCACCATTCCAATCACCATTATTTGTATAACAAGTGATAACCATTATGATCACCTATCGAATAAATTTCACAGAAACGTCGATCGGAATATCACTTATTTTTATATTATGTCGGACTTTCAGTTTATTTTTTTATCACTTAAAAAGCCACATAAAACTTATAAGTGCAAGTTGGAAACATGTAATCGAAAGACACGATATCGGAAAACAGGGCATGTAACACGCAGCATAGTGATCAATGTACTGAACCGTACAGTAAATCTACGAGTGAAGTCGAAGTATTTATAATTATTATACTTTTGCAATTTTTTTCGTTATTCTATAGCTCAAATACAACTGGACGCGCGCTAGCGCGACCGATACTTGTATATATACGAGGTATAATGCTATCTCTTAAAAATTAATGCTAAGATGATTTCTGACATACCTCATAACTGTAAACAGTGGACTGCCGACACTCTTCTGCAGAAACTAACGAGAACAGCAATAAAAGCCACATACATGCCATTCGTTTTGCTACAGATGTTTACTTTGAGAGAAAAAACTCAGACGCTAAGGCTATCTGCCTGCAAAAGTTTTCAGTTACATACATTAGCCTCGTAAGTGTCTGAGCTCCCCAAGTGTTACTCGACGTCGTGGAAGAATGGCAATATTTCTCAGCTTTGTATTTGAGAGCTTCCTTATGTGTCAATTGGTGCGACAGTTTTCTGTCGCCTCAAGAGAAAAATTTTGCGTGTGCAGTATAAACAAGTTACCGGTTTCCAGTAAATTACCACAGTTATTTCACGAAAGCCTTACATGATTTTCATTATTTGGCAAAACAGTCCACGTTGATTTCGCTGTGTATTTTAATCCTATAGATTCTGCAGATAAAATTCTAAATGTTGCAAGCGAGTATACGAGCATACCGGGTGGCTGAACAAAATGGCCGTCTTCGTTTTCGGCTTATTTCTCGCGAACCGTTAACCACATCGCTAACAGTTTAAGCTCGTTCGATAGAGAATTTTATTGACTATTGAAAACACTAAAAGTTGTTTTGAAAAATTGAGACACGGTCGTTGACAAGGGGGCCAACCAAAATCGTGTAAAAATTTATCGTGTCCCAGCTCGCAGAATTCAGAATCTTGCAACATTTCCTTCTCGTGAAAGCTTTTTACATTTTTCCAACTGTTTTATCTAGAGAATGGCATCGTTTTTCATTCAAAAAAAAATTGTAGACATAGTCCTTGCGCCAAATGAGCTATTCGGTTAGAACGTTTCGGTACTTTTCGAAAAATTTGCAAGTTTGTTGCCTGACTTTTTTATATATTTTCGCTATAATTTTTTGTTGCGCGACCTGGCGCATCCAAAAACGTCGGTTTAGTTGATAAAGGTAGCCAAGACATTGGTCTTGCAAAAACGGGTTTAATCTAGAAAATTACTCCACGTGTTCACAAGGAATTTGTTTTCAAAACCGCTACATGCCCAATTCACGAGAATTTCTTGTGCGTGGCCTGAGCTCTCTCGTTTCCTGGCCGAACACGGTCACAAGAATGTCATAGCTCTTAGCAGTAAAAAACCAAGGAACAACCTGTCTTCAAAAACTTCTAATCTGACACACAGTAATGTACTTCTATACATAACAGGAATTTTTGTTCTTAAATAGGGAAACTCGAATTTTCGTTTCCGGGACATCCTCAAACTCCACCTAGTTTTCCAAAACAATTTACTATAAAATCAGACCTTGACGTAAGGTTGATTTATCATAAATTTTGTACGTCCTAAAGATTGCTCTTTCGAATAAAATTAACACACTGGCAATCAGACAATAGACTGAGCCGGGGCACCTTGGTAAATTAGACGGCCATTTTGTTCGGCCACCCGGTAGATACAACACAGTAATAATAACTCCGTTATTAATGAAAATTTTATAATAATTTTCATCTCCGTTAGTTTTGTTATTGCCCAAATAAAGTATTGGAATTTTGGAACTTCGCCTTGTTGCTATTCCTGGGGAAAGCAAACAACATACTCGGCGGGAGAGTTCGTCTGGGTGAATGCGGGAGAGTTCGTCTTGGTGAAGGGAGCAGCGGTATTTAATCGGAGTGCGGCGCCGGCAGGAAATGTGCACATCCAACAATCACTAGCCCGATCAAAAGAAATCCCAAGATACAGGAGCAACGTGTTGTGTAAGCGACTGCGAATTACATCCGATGGTACGTTGCCATAAGTACACTATGCCAGTGATTTAATACTAGTAACAAACCATCAAAGCAGCAATTCCATTGTTTCATGCACTATTTGCCCTGTGGCTGTGCATTGCCGAAACGTTTCAAACAACTCGTCTTTGAGCAGCTCGTCCAAGGCGCATATAAAAAACAATGGTTGTGAAGAAATAACTTTCTTAGTTGTTTGTAGTACACCTGGGAAGTCTGTGTCTAGGTACTACGCGTCCAAAAACGGAAATAAAACATAGACCCTATTTGTATTTGTTGACAACTACTGTATTTATCTTCTGGGTTCTGAATATCGCAGATGGTAGACAACAACAAGCAATAAATCGCACAAAACATCGTGGTACAAAGTTAAAAAATATGGAATTGTAGGTACGCTTGGTGATTTAGAACCTGAATGCCCAGAATCCCAATTAATCAAAATCGATTACTATTGAAGAGCTTCCGGCACTCTCGCCAAACTACTCCTTCCTTACCGATACACTGGCAATAGCAGAATGTCTCGCGTACTTTGCTTTATCGAACAACGGGACGGTCTGCAGTCCTATTCGATACCGTGAAGATTATGACGACCAAGAATTACGGAGCCCTATCACGCGAACCTATGTATAAGCCGGGTTTGCGTCGGAAAGTCGTATGTTTTTAGCACAACTAACGCAAAATATCAACCGCATCAGTACGCAGCGCGCTGTGGTCTTACAGTTTGAAGAAAAACCGCTTGCCAAAGATTCGCTGCATTCGAGTGTCACAGATCCGGTGCGCCATCAGTTGCTTGACTTGTCCGTAGTGAAATGTGCCGCCAACGTCTACAATCTACAATATCTACGATATCTGGACGTTGCCGAATGTGCTAGTGCTAACTTTCAGTTTCTGCTTCGGTATGGTAATCCAAAAGAAGGATTTCACCGGATTGCGTCAAGGGCGAGTGATCATCTTCAATTCTTCAGTGTGTCTACCATCGCCTAGCTTGAACGTTTCACATTTACCGATCTACGCATGTGGATAATCTAATGTTGGAAGATGGAATTGCCTGGAGCTTGTGGAAAATCGACTCCTTAGTAAAGCGCGATCCACGCGTGGACAATGCTGAATCAACGCTTAGTGACCAGGATATTGCCCTAGTACGCCGACTGCACTGTGATTGCGCGCTGGCATGGCTGCGCAACTTCCTCAAACGCCAGCCACGCCTGACCGCCAAAGCAGACGGTGTACTGGTAACCGTGGGGAACTACATGAATTCCTATGTCACATATTCTGATCCGGCCATCATGTCGAGCGTCCTCAGTGTGAATTGTTCGCGGAAGCTGTGGTACGACAACACACGTGAAGGAACCCAGTTTTCCTGCGATGTACCTTGCCACGCTGTAGCTCAATGCTAGATCTCTTCGCGCATATTAAAGGAGTGTAATGTTGTTAACTGACAAGTGGTTTTTTGTGTGACAGTTCTGATTAAGTCGTTGTGAGCGTAACATGATTGCAGTGTCCGGTGTCGTGAGCATAACATGATTGCAGAAAGCTGGACAGCTGGTGTTGCTGACCATGAGGTGAACACGTATACTACCGGAAGGCTCCTCTGCCATTAGGGAAATCCCGAGGTTCTGCCGGCGGCTGTTGCTATTGTGAAGGAATTGGGCAAAAGACGGCAGCAGCAAACAGAAGAGCGCCGATCGCATGGATTTCTGCGTCTATCGCCGGAGATTCAGCGCGGAAATGCAGCATGTATCCTTGGCGCGATGGATGGAGTGGATAGTTAAATGAAGTTTTGCTGTTGTGAATAAATTTTCGAGTTTCTTTTATTACCAATCACCAGAACTATACGTTGATTATTAATAAATGAAGTACCCTTTGCGTAACTGTTCTTGTGTGCGACGGTGTGCGGCCAGTATCGAATGGTCCATCAAATGACCAAAACATGGTATCACGATATTATTGGCAAGAACACCAGCATGGTCTAGTAACTACCGAGACACGCTAAACCTAAATTTATTAAACAACTTCGCAATCTTCAAACGAGCCATCTAGGTTTTTGCAATAAAATTCGTATTTTGCAATTTGTGCGATCCAAATCTTCCTGACAGCGTTGCAATTGTGTACAGATATATAGCAAAGGTAGGCGCAAAGGGAAGTACTTGCTTGCGGTCAAATTCTTGACGGATGTGGCCGATAATACCGAAGCGTGGCCGGCTTTGTTGGGCACGCCGAGCGTAATTTGCGTTCACCGTATGTGTACAACTTTACGCTGAAGACAAAAAGCGTCACGTGGGGACACCCCGGTTTCTACGAGTGCAGTTTCCCCATTCCGCATTTTGAGTATGATAGATTTCCGGCGCAGAACAATACATTTACAGCACGTTGAATGTTGCAGTACTTGCACTATTTTCATGTACTGCATGTACCATGTACCGGCTAATAACGATGGCTTACATCTTTTGAGTTTCAAATTCACGTAGGCAAACGCAGCCAGCAGCACTTTATTAACAGAAGTAGAGAAGTTATTGTACGTTACGAACATCAGACCGCTAGCTGATAAAATACAGTCATTATTTTCCCACATTTATTACTTGTTAATTAGATTTCGAAAAATAAACTGGCAAATAATTTTGCCTGATCTTTTTGTTGTTACTGGTTTACTGATTTCCAGTCGGAAATACCACAAGTCCGCAAGCACTTATGCACCCGGCACTACACCACAATCCGCCATAGTATAGCAAGATGTATTATATGAAAACTGTGTACCAGCCCGAATGTTATCAAATTTCAGGTCACGGGAGCAGTCCACACTAAAGACGTTCGGCACCTCGCCACTGTTGAGAACTGTCGGCGTCTTGTAGGTCCCAATCGTCGCTACAGCGCCTTCTTTTTTTGCAGCCGTCAAATGGGGCTTCCGTTTGAGAAAATTGCGGAACCAGCCCCACCAGCAATCGCAGTGCAGTGCGCGGACGATGATAAAGTCATTCTTGTTGAGAAATCCCGGGAGCATCTCCTCGCTGGAATCAGCATCGTCCCGTAAGTCTTTCAGCTGCGACGTCAATTCATACTCCAGCATCAGACTGTCCAGGCGCGGCAGATCCGTGAAAGTGTACGATTCCAGGCGGACGATGGTAGATGCGAAGAATCGGATCATCCTGACATTGCCCAATCCGGCAAAATGTTCCTTCTCGATCATCAGATTCCGGCAGCCTTCCAGTTGCAGCGTTATTAAACTCTCCAGGATCCCGACGGAGCCGATCTTGGCCGTGATGTCTGATGTGACGCAGCGGGTTACCGTGAACTCGACGAGTTGATGACGTACCGGACCTATGACGTCGACATGTATGGGGTCTTCCGCATCGGCCCGTTCGTTCACATGGAGATCGACCGCGCGGTGCGCACTGATCCGCTGGATGTCGCGGGTCACGCGGGCGACGACGGTGCGCTTTCCATCCCCATTACAGTGCACCTCGAGATGGCTGAGGGAAATCGCGAACCTTCCACTAGGGTCGCTGTCGCAACGGGAATCCGGTTTGACGGGGCTGCAGGCTGCCGTAGTGTTGTCCCGCGCAGCGACGTAGGCTTGACATTCCGCTTCTGTCAGATTGTCTTTACGGAAGGGAAACTCCAGTACAAACGGCGGCAGTAGCAGTATCGGCGGCGTGGGAGATTCGGTGGTTGCGGCCGGCGGCTTGCATTCGACTTCGAATTCACTGGACGGATCTACGAAAACGTCAATCAGTTTAGAAAGCGAGCGTCTTAACGCAGTTGACCCGGTATGCAGCACATGACCTTATCGTCTCGTGAACTGTTCTGTCTGTTCGGCGCAAAGTTTACAACGGGATTTGGCAAAAAATATGGGGTGGCAGTATTTAATTGCATGCTACTACAGAACCGTTCACTTTATGCCAAGCTAGTTTTCTGTCTTCTTACAGTGTTGGGAGCGAATTTATTACTACTGAAAATATTATAGGCGCCGGAATAACAAAAACGCTGTAATACTGTTTTTTGCATTAACGAATAACCGCTTAGCATTTTAATAAAATTTTATAAACACAAATCCATTTATTAACCACATTTCAAAAAGACTTTCTTAATTCGTTTGGACCAGTTGATTTATTTATTCAGAACAGGAAAAACTGAAAAAAAAAATTGATATTCAGTCAATTAAATTAATTTTAATGTTTTGCTGAAATTAAAAAGAAGACTATCATTATTTTTATATTTTTGCAAATAAAAAATTGCTTAAACTGTTATTGTGCACCTACCAGCAAACGCTGTACCGAACAGTATAGCGATAGGAAAAAGGCAGGATCGGAAAAGCATAATGTTTAGTGGTTGGCTATGAGCTAGACTGTAAGGAAAAGCAGCTACAACAGCTACATACCAGACTAGATACTAGACACCGTCTCGACACCAGAAATAGCGTTTCCTAGTTGAATTCAGCAGTAATGCGCTGCCATATAAATCCTACTATATCTCGAATGACCGCCGTAATCTTGAGTGTTCTTCGTTTAATCTTGGCAAAGAAAATTTAAAAATAAAATACTGAAATACAAAAGGTGAGCCACCCATGTTGTTACAGTTTCAGTCAAAAATTTATTCTCGATTTATGGTTGAACTAATCACAAATCTTCTGATGCAATTTCGTTACATATTGTTTCTAGAATGTAGAACATTTATTTGTTGTTGATTGTCAGTTGTCTGCAAAGTGCAAGCCCCGAGGTTCCCGATTCTGAAGATGACCTGAGGAAAAAGTCCCGATTTCTCGATTGCGATCACGACTTTTCACTTCCTTGTTGTGTTTTAGAGCGATTGTAAATTCAGGGAATGAATGTTTTTTGCCCAATTGTTGCTGTAATTATAGAAGCGGTTGGGAAAAAAACGTTGAGCAGCAGATGTCGTTGGGCAGTCAAAATCTGGTTTCAAGATGAAAAAAACATATATTTTTCGTACTTCCGGGTATTGAGTTTTTGAAAAATGGCTGATGTAAGCCGTTAAAAACTCGTGTGAGGATATCAGGTTAATTGTCCCGACGAAAACAAAATCGATCTAAGGAATGTATCTGAAAGATATTCTAAAGCTTTGAATAGAAATGAACGTTTGGTATCTAAATGGCAGGGTTTTAAGGACTTCCGGTCTGATTTGGGATTCGACGTTTGTGATTCGGGATTCAAAACCCAGCCAATGATCCGAATCAAGACTAAACAAATTTTATATGGAGCAGACATAAACGGGCAACATTTTCTGTAATTATGTCATTTTATTGCATGGTGCACAGAATTTTTGCGTAAGTCATACTACTTTGTATAAAATAGTTTTTTGAAAACGGGCATATTTATTGAAATAGTTTTAGGGCCCGTTCACGCGTACACCTATCTACCTTAATTGCTTAGTGGGATGTGAGTTCAACCGGGGACAACCACCTAATTGCATTAGGTCCCAAAATTGCGTTCACGCAGCACACCTATGCTAACGTTAATTACCTAGCTCTTGATTGATAGATAGCAATGCGCGGCCTAAACAGTGCTTTCCTATCGAAAGGTACCTTTTCGTTTGCTCCGTAGACACAATGGTTAAGACATATAGGAACCACTTGAGGTTCCTATTTGTATGGACATACACGCTTTTCTGGTTAAAATGCTTTTAGAATGATTATGTAATGACCTAAAAAAATGTTTTGATTCAGCATATGATAACTTGCGTCGTTAATTACCTATGCAGAGTATTGGCGTACATTATCATGTAAAGCACATACAACCTGTTTGCCGTAAAGATCACATTTTAAACGAAAGCATGCGCTTGCTTTAAACTTGTAAGGGCAAAACTGCAACAAGCGCACCGACACAGTTTGAATGCGCGCGGTCTATGTTATAATTATTTTCTAAAAACGAATTCTTTTAGCACGGATTCATCTAATTAATCATCAGTTCGAGCGAGTCTGTGTGTTGCTGGCAGACACAATGTGTAAGCTGTAAACATTTAACTGGGAAAGAGTTTTAATGAGGGAAATATCTCTGGGTGTCGTACTTATACTAGTAAGTATTATGTGGTTGCACTTTGCAAGTAGTAAATTTATGCTTATGACAAACCGCTGTTGGTGATGACAGTTGAAAATAAAATAAAAGTTTTGTGGTGTAATATCAGTTTATTTATTGAAGCATTGCCCATTGTACACTGCTTTGTAAATTTATTGTGGTGTGCAGTTCATATTCTTCTGCCAGTGTTACACTGTTACTGCAAATTTACTGTAATGTAGTTCAATCACGAAAATAATAATTATTACAGTACTATGAAGCGCTTAATACCTCTACACGGCACGTAGGCACCCGCCCGCTGTAACGGTCGCAAATAGCCTCCCTGGCGGCTGAGCGCTGCATAATGGCAAGCCGATATTAGGCGCATGGCAAGCCGAGATATTCAGCACTAAGCCCAACTGGATAAACTCGTGTAAGTTATCAATAGATTCATAAATTCCTACGCCCTTATTTTTTTAAAAAGTATCTCCTAGTTCGAGATTCAGTTTTCTTCTTTTCGATACTGTATGTCTAAATATTTAAAAGCCGTATTCCGTATTATTTAAATGACATTTAAAAGCCGTGTACCGTATTCCGTAATATTATTTAAAAGCCGTGTACCGTATTCACTCACGTAGCGGCTCTGTGATACTGGTAGTAGTTTGGAAACTCACTAAGCTATGTTAATCTGTGCCAGATTTAAATACATTTAAATAGTTGGGTACCCAGATAGCTAAAGGTCACAAAGACAGATTAAAAAGACAGAAAATTCTGAAGAAATAACAATATTATTATAAACATTTTTATCATGCTTTCTGACTTCTGAGCCTTAAGCTGCATTTTTAATCAATTTACACTTGAATTATATTTTTAAAATCTATTTTGTTACAGTTACTGTAACTGCAGACTGAATTTTTTGTAACTTCTTTCATGTTATTCCTTACCTCAAACACAAGTGGTCGCGCGCTAGCGCGACCGATATGTACTTGTGTACCTACTACAATGCTGTAATAACTATGATTAAATTTTATGAGTAATAGTGGTGGCAAAAATATAACTGAAATACTGAGCTACTATAAGCGAGATGTATTTGATCTTCGTAAACATTAAAAGTATAAAATAATTACCGTTCTGCGATTTTGCTGTTTTAATTTTGCGTTTCGTTTAGGTACGTAGATAGGCGGCTTGTGTTCACGCAGACCCAGCTGACTATCGGAAGCGCCTAAACAATAACTTTTATTGCACCTATTCAAAGGTGACTGTGTGAACGCAATTCTGCTCCCTATTTAGGTATCTACGTAGAAGAGCGTGCCGCGTTCACGCATACTGCTAAGAAACCGGCCGTTTTGGGCGGCGTCTTAATAGAAAAACTGATAGATAGAAGTCAGCGTGAATCCGGCCTTATATTAATTAATTTGTGGAAGGTCAAGGATTATGAATTTTCATCTGTTGTACACCAAGAAATTACTGGAAATACTCTGGCAAAATGTGAGTGCCACGGGTCACCGATGGTAGAAGATGATAGGAAACGGCTCCATTTGCAACTCAAATTCAGACACGCAGCCTTCATATTAGCCACGTTTCTTTTTGCTTGTCTGACTTTGGACGTGTGAAAGCACTATACAGTGGACTTCAATTGAGAGTTAACACCCACAGCCACTAACTCTGTGCATAGCTGCATACGAGTGGGCATTTGTTAACACCTTTTACAGTCCTCTACGTCTGTAATCTGCTCAAACAATAAATTAAATAGAAGTATCTAACAAAACGATCAAAACGACTACACCGGCACCAGGATCGACCAAGTCGTCGCATGAAATCTCGTCGCCGGACACTTGATCGGCCATTTTTTTGTCGCGGGACATTTCGCCTAGAGAAAAGTGGTAATCAGACATTTGGCAGCACGGACACTGATCCCTGACTAGTTTTCCCAGCAAATTCGAAAATGCCGGTGACCAGTGGCCAAGTACCCGACCGTAGCCGTTGTGTGGCTGGGTCATCATGGTAAAGACTTCCACAGAGTACGCTTTAGCATGTCCAGGCCGTCTATCGCTGCACTGGTCATAGCGATGCCGTAATTCACTTTCCGTAACACATGGTCGTACTGCTCGTCCAGTCTCAAGTTACGGTCGATATGATGCCGAGAGACCACATGTTCATTTCCGCTTCCGGCTCCCATTCAGCTTCATTCAGCTGTATCTGAGCCGCCGGCGTTGTTACACCGCATAACATCGCATTCAAATGCCTGTCAACATCGACGTTTTGCACCTTAAAATTGGGTATTTTGAGGATGGAAATTTATTCGGTCTGAGTCAAGGTTTTTGTATTCCAGAAAGAAAATACTGTACTAGAATGTTGTAAACAGTCTGTTTTGTTGCAAACAATCCGTTTCAAAACGAAAACGCTTTTCATAAAGAAATTTAAAAAATTTCCGTTTGCCACTCAGTACCATTAAAATGCATGAAAAGAGTAAAACGGTCTTGATCGTAACAATGGGGAGTTTTTCTGGATCACGGCTCAAAAAAGTGACCAGAAGTCCACAATATATTTGCCATTCAATAACCAACTGTCCGTTCTTTACTGAAATTCATAATCTATCTTTTGCGGAACTTTTTGAATCATTGTTTGTTTTCACTGAAGCGAAATCGGTTTGGCAGACATGAGTCAAGAAACAAAAGAATTCCTACCAAAAGTATCAGCATCCGCAGTGCTTGATCCACGGCATCGCGCTCACGAAGCCAATCTTTCTTGAAGCGATATTTCATTAGTAGCGTGCCGGACGACATTCAGCCGGCCCACGAGCACGACATGGTCCTGGCGGTCGTTTCCCTGCACCAGAATCTGTACCATGGCTTTCAGGGATTTCTGCAATAACGGCACCACGTCTTTCACGGATTCATCCAGGATACTGATCAGTGGCAAGAGCAGCACCAGATCCTTGCGGTTGACTCGACGGTGACCGCGTCTTTGACAGCACGGTGAATGTCCTGGATCATCTCCGGCAATACTGACCAAAATTTGCGGTCTTTGTGGGTGTCGTTTTTATGCTCGCCATTCGTAGTGTTCTGATAGGTAATGGTCCTAATGGCCAGATCCAGAATGTACCGCAGCACCCACAATGTCTTGTCGGACTTGTTGACCGGTTCTAGCTTGTTCAGTTGAGATAAGTTGCGAAGGGAGTCGTGATAATTATCCAGCTGGAAAGTAGCCCTAACATCTAAAACACAATGATACTACTGTTAATCATAAAACTAAAAGCCCGCCTTCACTGAGGCTAGAAAGGTAACTTTCTACAAAAATGGTCTTTTTTTATAGAAACATTATTATAATTATCACTGTTAAATCGTTTTATCATGAAAACGTGTTTTATAAAATATATATCAAGATATCATCTTATTTTTCGCTTTTTACATTTAGCTTTATGTTAATGAAAAGGGCCCGGTACACGGTGTTAGAAATGGGATACATGCACTAAAGCTTTCGCTTTCGCGCATTTAGAATTACTTTTCTGTAACACGTAACACGTTTCTTTTCTGGTCTAAATTCCCATGCTCTGTATGCAAGACATAGCAGGTTTATGGGTTACCTACTACCGAGATGAAACTATAAACTTTATGTCATTCTAAAGCTAAATGATTTGTTCACATTGTTCTGAAAACCGTTGCGCGCGCAACATCAAGTTGCCGAGATATGGCGTACTAAAATGGGTGGAAAGTTTAAATGCATTGGTGTGTACCAAAAGTCTGGTTACTACCTGATATTCTTGAAACTTCGCTGTAAAAGACACATGGCCATAAAGGCGAAAGTGAACCAGTACAAGATCCATAGCATTTTTTTCCGATTTTTAAACTGAATTTCAAAATTTTGAGACTCGTTTTAAAATTACGGGAAAGTGCTATGATCCTGAAATTGGTTCACTTTGGACTTTATGGTTATGTGTCTTTTACAGCAAAGTTTCAAGAAGATCGGGTAATAACCAAATTTTTTTTGCACAACAATGCATTTACATTTTTAGCCCATTTTAATTCGCCATATCTCGACAACCGGATGTCTAATGCGCAACGGTTTTCAGAGGTACACAAATCATTTAGCTTTAAAATGGCATAAACTATTACAAAAAAGTGATTCGAAGTGCGCGAAAGCGAAAGTTTTAGTGTATGTATGAATAATGTATCCCATTATTGGCACCATGTACCGGGCCATTTTCCTTAACGCAGCAGTAAGTACGATTTACCAAACTGAGTGAAAGTGGCGCTTTCACATTGTCCGATTCCATTTTGAGTACCTGTTCGGCCGACTGTTTGGAATCCTCCGCGTTGTCCAGCTGACGATCAAGAACGGATAATTATTCTACAAGAAAGTCAACATTTTGTGTCGCTTCCTGAACTCCTTAGCCTCCAATCCGGTTTGCAGTAGATTTTTGGCTGCTCTGAGCTCTTCTTCGGCCGAATTCCTAAATCCATTCTACAAACAATGATGTTTCGTGGTTGCAATCTTACTGTATAGTCTTTATTATTAAGTTAGTACTAATTGAGTTGGTAGCTTTTACGCCGTCACATTAACGGCAGTTATAAATTATTTTAATGTTTAATTTACGGCGGTGATAAATTATTTATCTCTCTAGGGATTCCGAAAATTCAACAAAACTTAGAACTGTAGCAGCAACTAGACACATGCCGGGTCATCTCTATGTATTAATAGCGTAAGCCTTAGCAAAATTCCATTCGTATCTCCCTTTTGCTAACGATACACTGAACCAAACTTTGGTGTCTATAGATCATTCGATAGCGCTACGATCACCGATTTGTAGAAACGGGTTAGTTCTTCTAAACTATTTGAGATTCGAAAGAAAATTTTAAAAAAAGCTTAACATACGAAGTCTACGGGGAAAGTCAAGAACCCACCACTGTAAACCCAACCACACCACCACTGTCTGCAACAGAGTGAAAGGCTCTCAGACAGCCAGAAACGCAATTCTGACAATTCCGCTATACACTACACGGAATTAAATTCAAACCATAGCGTATATCATTCGGGAGCCTTTGAGCTTATTAATTTTTCATCGAAAGTCAGTATCGAGGAAGAAAATGAAAGGGTTGAACCGTTGAAAGAAGATTTTCAAAGGTTCACGTTCACATTTCACATTGGGGAAGCGGGGACTGAAAGATCTGCATATGAAGTAGCTGCCTGCCAAAGCGGTTTGATCGGTTTTAAATTTAGTGCTCCGACGGGCGAGTGTGATCGTCTTTGTTGCCGAATCTCATCTGACCCTTTCTGGGAGCAAATTTTTCGAAATCTTTGGTATAGAACATTTTTCAGAAAAGCATTCCACGTGACGTGACGCTTGATTATAAAATGATTATCTCTATATAATAATCGCGTAAGCCTTAATCTTTTTTGGATCCGTCCGCTCGACGCACTGATCCAAACTGCCGTAATTATGACATTGTGTCATTAGATAGACCTTAAAGTGTAGATTAGCCATCACAAATCAGTTTCTGAATAAAAAGATAAGTTTGAAAGAAAACTTTCAAAAACTTTGACAGGCAACGTATATGGGAAAAACTAAGAACCCACCACTGCTAAACCGACCAACCCATCACTGTCTCAACAGCCAACACCAACACGCTTTTTTGACAGTTTCGCTGCAGTTGGATGGAACTTCACGTTCCATAACAGAAAATGCTCCATCGTCCTAAGTTTGTTTATTTCTCATCAAAATTCGGTATTGAGAAAGAAATAAAACGAAGGAAAGAAGACAAAAATGGCCGAGAAGATTCTGCGACTGTTATAAACAGAATCTAAAGCGTGTTTTCAAGGTACCTGACCCCCGCAGTGGTTTATTTAGATTTCACCTAACTATACTGTAAAGTGCCTTCCCGGGCGGGCGAGGTTGCCTTCCTTTCTGAACTGTCTGCGATCACCAGCACAGTATGCAATTGTGAAGTCCTTTTCGAGATGGAGTGGATTTCGAGGGACAAGGAATCCGAGTATTGCGACACACGAAACGCCCCCATTTTAGCAGTCTCTCTGTTGTAGTTATCAGTGCGTGTGAAATGGTATAAATTGTGAAGATGTTCAACGCTAACTTGTGTCACCTGCTGAGTAAAACTTTTTCTGTTTTGTTCCTCTTTGTGATGACTTGGGGCCGTTTCCGGCCATGTTCGGCATATCTGCCCAAAGGAAGTAAATTCCGAGCCCACTTTTCTCGCGTGACGTGTAGGAGTAATGTGCTACTTTCTGTTAAAAACGACGTTTGCAATAGAGAAGTCAGGGTGGTGTTCGAGAAATGCAAGTGCGGCAACTTGGAATCTTTAAGATTTGCTCTGAAAAACAGCAAGCTGCTTGCTCCACATGGTACGTGGTGTTTGCCTTTCGATTAAAAACGTTTGATACGTACTGTAACGTACATATTCATGTAAATCCACCACAGTGCAGCTATCTGTACGAGGTAATTTATGTTCGGTTTAAAAACGGGTGGGTGGAGTTGGTTGAAGCACGAATTGCATGGTATAGGTTGGAATGCTTCTTTATTAAGTAACAAGGGACAAATAATTTTTTTCTGCTCGGCGCTGTACAGCGTATTGGAAGGCGGAGCCGCAAGCTTACTGCTGCGCGAGCGGAGCTCGCGTAGCAGCAAGCTTGCATGAAATGCCGTGTAACAGTTCCAGATTTTGAAAAAGCAGGAAAAAAGCAGTGGAGCAAAAAACACAACGAAATGCTCTGTCCTGATTTATTGAAAAGTATTCGGCTCTTGGTCAAGCAACAGAAACAAGGAATAGCAGTAGCAAGTGAAGTATTAATTACTCTGTTTGTATGTATACCGATTGTTAATCTGGGATATGAAGCGCACCGGTGGTTTAGTGGTCAAAGTGGGATTTAAAGTACAGCAAATACGCTGTTATCGCATAGCTTACAACTTGAAAAGCGCAGAATGTAAAACAACAGGAAGGGAGAACAAATTTCTGATAAATTTCAAAGTCCCTAATCCTATGCGGTGGCTGCCGGAAATTTAGGTAAATGATTGGTTACTGATCCGGAAATTAAGAAACGTGATTTGGATTTGGAAAAATAAGCACTATTAGATCGTAGACTAACGAGAAATTTATCGGCTTTTGGGAGAAAATCTTCCCATTTCAAGTTTAAGGTCATCTCTGCAGCCGGTTAAAGAAACAGGCAAGCTTTCCAGTAGAAATTATCCTCAACTGTGGGCTTCGGTGTATTATGAAATTTTACGCTTTGCTTCGTCCATAAAACATACTACCTGCAGTTATAAGTTTTAGTTTTTGCAATGGGTTAGGATTCGTCCATCGCATTAATTATTCCGCGCAATTTGCGCGGGGTCTGCTAGTACATTATATTTACGCAGTCTAAAAGACAATGAGATTTCCTTGACGATTTAATTTGGGGCCTATGGATTAACTATCTTATATTAAGGAGAGTCAGCAGTCTGTTTTTACTATTTAATCATTTTAATTAGTTTCTACCAGCACAAGCTTATTGTTATGTGAACTGGCCATTGCCGAATTAAAAGTATACTATTTTATGTCACAACAATTGCAATAAAATTTTAAATAATTTTAATGTTGCGTATGAACTATCAAAGCAACAGCAACTACGCATTGAAAATTACTATGATCGAAGACATTGTGATTATTAACTGGGAAGTACTGTAACCAGAAAGTGGAATCAAGGACTATAACGGTTGCGAATCAGTTGACTGCTATTAGTGGGCGGAATGAAATTTAAAATGCGCAGAATGGCGCAAATAAGTTTTGGGGATATATGTGAGCGAAGTTCGATTGGTGGCTGTTCAGGTAAAAACTAAAAGAATTTCTCAGAAGACTGCTCAAAAAACAAAACTTTTTCGGAGTAAAAATTTCACATTTTTGATGTCCAAGGTTCTTTTCAGTCTACGCATCGGAAATACTTAAATGTACACATAAAAATTGTGAAATCATGAATAGCTGGGAGCCTGAGAGTAGTTATTTGTCAGTGAGGTATAAACGAAGCCTGAATTAATTGTCCTGAATTTGTCATTACAGTACTGTATTTGCCGGTGAAATTCGATTATTTTACGCTTCATTTTTTGCAACAATATTAGTTCTGCAGTTTTGCAGCAATGAAAATGATTTCACAGTTTTGTAGTAAGCATTCCAACGTTGATTTAATCCGCGCAGTTTGCGCGGGGTCTACTAGTCTGTTTTTTATTCTGCTTCTACCCGACTTAATAGTTTACTAACTTCGAACCCCAGTTTGACCACCAGCACCACTGCCGGCCTTTTTATCCCAATTTAATCAGTACACTGATAGAGTGTTAGTCACCCCTTTTGCTACTGCTTTGACCACAGAGCACAGTCAAACCACTTTTATTATATAAAGACATAAGCATTTCGTTGTGTTTCTTTCTGTGTTACGAAAAAGACTCATGTCTCTGGAAGAATTTAAAGCAGTTCAATGGTTTTTAATATTTGTAGATGAAACCACCGTATGTACTGCAAATCATTTTTAGCGCTTTGGTTACCCTGTACTATAACATCCAGAGGCAACCGGCCATCTGGGTACCTATGACTGATATGAGCCCTTACTGCAGTTTCATCGTAATGTAGATCGATTAAAAAAGATTAAATTTGCCTAAGTATCGCACAACAAAATTCCATGTAAAATGGCATGTTTTGGTACCATGTAAGTATCATAAGTATCATGGGTCACCGATGGCCCCAGTTGATGCGGAAGCGCACACATCTCAAACTTAAACCCCAGACGGCAGAAAATCTGCCATGTTAGCCACAAAATTTCTTTTTTTTGTTTGACTTTGAACGTCTGCGGTTGCGGGCTCACAGGAGAAGTTTCTGTATCTACAAAATAAATTATCTTGCTGTCTGTGGCAGCCAAACTTAGCGCATTCTTAACTTTCCTCTTCAAGCTGGACCCTGGCGCTTCTGGCATTGCCAACTGTCGCCGCTTCTAAATTTTTTTCCGGTTCAGCATAATTGCAGATGGCTATCGAGTGATTTTCTAATGATCAAACTGACACGACCAGACGCTTTGAAAGCTGGAGCAAAACCTCTTCGCCACTTTATAAGCGTAGATTTTCAGCGCAAACAGCTTTTTCTTACGATTTTGTTCATCAAAGAGCCAAAGTCATAGAAAAATATTAAAGTCGGCGTTATGCATTTCCGGTACTATCTGCTTACCATTGCTATACTGTTCGGTGTAGCGGTTGCTGGTATGTAGGCACTATTATTTTTAGAAATTTTTAGAATTGTATGAATATAAAATTGCTTTCAAATTTTGGTTATAGATTTAATCGCTTTAGCGGTTTTTTCAAAACTATCTATAAAGCTAATTTCATGTTGTGGTTATAAATGTAAGCAGAATGTTGTGGTCATGGAATTCATTCGCGAATCGCGGTAAAATATTATAATCAGTAGAGCGAGGAAACCAGAAATCGGTAAGTCGGTCCGCGGTTCCGAAATTTACATTAAACAGTGTGCAAGACAAAAATTCAATCGGTGCAAGATACGCTAATTGCTGTACAACTAGTATTAGCGGCGGTCATGTTATCTTTAAGACTTGGCCAGTACCCTAGGGAAGCAGAAAACCAGCTGAACATCAACTGCAGCAACAATTAAAACATGACGAGTTATTTCAGCAAGATGTTTGCTTTATACCGGTTGGCGGTTTTGCAGATCCGTCCAGCGCATTTGAGGCCGAATGCAGCCCACCATCGGCATCCATCGCGTCATCCGAGCCGTTTTTGTCACCGGGAAATTTTTCATTCCGCACGGATAACCTGACGAAAACAGAATGCCTGTCTTACGTTGCTACGCAGGACAACACCACGGTCTGCAGTCCAGTCTTATCACGAGCCCGTTGCGACAAGGACCCCCGCGGAATGTTCGCGATTTCCTTGACCTATGTCAAGGTGCAGTGCTATCGTGATGGGACGCGCACCGCCCTCGCCCGCGTGACCCACAACATCCACCATATCAGTCCCGACCGTGCGGTAGTCCTCAACCTGAACGAACGTGCCGATGCAGAAGATCCGATTCATTCTGACGTCATGGAACCGGTGCGACAACAGATAGTGGAGGTAGGGGTGATGCGCTGCGTCACGCCGGATATTACGGCTAAGTTCCATGCTGCCGGGACCTTGGATAATTTAATCGCGCTGCAGCTGGAGCGTTGCCGGAATCTGGTAATTGAAAAGCAACATTTTGCCGGGATGCGGAACATCCGGATGATCCGTTTCTCCTCCTCCACGATCGCCAAGATGGAAGCCTACACCTTCACGGATCTGTTGCGGCTGGATAGTCTGATGGTGGAGGATGGGCTGGGTCACGAAATGAGGAAACTACAGCCGGATGCAGATTCCAGCGAGGAAATCCGCCCGGCATTCTTAACCTTGGCAGACTTTGTTGCCGTGCGCCGTCTGCACTGTGACTGCTCGTTCGCCTGGTTCCGCAACTTTCTCAGGCGCAAGCCGCATTTGACCGCTGTAAAAGGAAAAGGCGCAGTGGCGGCAATCGGGAGCTATATGACATCGTTGGTCGTCAGTGAGCCTGAGTGGCCGAATGTCCTCAGTGTGGATTGCTCCCGTGACCTGACCTTCGACAACATTCGGGCTGGTATGCAGTTTTCCTACAATACGTCGTGCTATACGTCAGCGCATTGTTAAGTGCCTAAGGCCCTGTGGGAGCAAGGCCGTTTCTCCACAGGGATCTGAACGCACATCAACTA
Organism: Paramacrobiotus metropolitanus; assembly: GCF_019649055.1. NCBI lineage: Eukaryota > Metazoa > Tardigrada > Eutardigrada > Parachela > Macrobiotidae > Paramacrobiotus > Paramacrobiotus metropolitanus. The sequence continues at coordinate 15,341 of NW_026570351.1, read as the reverse complement.
CACTAAATATTAAATAAAAATTATTTGTCCATTCAATATTGAGTTTGAATTAACCAACAAAATCAGCATAACAATATTGCTTGTATTTTATGCGCGAATGGTCTGATTTCCATGACATCGGTGATATATTTCTCTACAATCAATAAAATGGGGTTAAAACATTGTGAGAGCCGGTACACACATTTATCAAAATGAAAACGAATGTCGTTTTAATATTTTGGATAACATGGATAATGAATGTCAATCATGGTTATTTCATATTTGCGAAAAAAAGTAGAATTCTCGGTCAAGAAAGTCATTACTGCCCGAAATACGCGAGAATTAACATGCACGCATTTAATCAGGTTATCTTTGCATCCACGGCAAGTTTGGAGCAAAAATAAGTTAATATGATGGGCGTGGAGATGCACAAAATAATACCGATGCACTAGCAGCCAGCACAACAGTTTGATAAGAACTACATACGTAATACGTATACTCGCGTACGAACAAAACACATCACAGAACAACAATAATAATTATTTATAGACTATAGTTATGTCGATACATAGGCATCACAACAATGTGGTGCAGTGTCTGCTGGTACATAGTGATCCCTAATTTGTGAAGGCTTTGGAAGTCCGCGAAAGCAAGTTCCGTAAATATCGAGTTATTAATTACTGAAATATTTTGTAGCGATACAGATTGTGCCGATAGCAGTAGAATAAATTGCATTCTTTACCGGTTGACTATTGGGTTCGTGGAAACTAATGTCCCGATTTTCCTATATTTTACCGAACAAATCTTCAGTTATCTTGAAACCTTGGATTATCTTGGGTAACCATTATCTTGCAGTTATTATCTTTATTAACAATTATTTTGCTTCCCCGACATCTTGCTAATTAGTTCTGGCTCCGCGCCTTCCGCACTATCTGTACTTGTTTCGTGGTTATGCACTTCTTGCTCGTCAGCTCGCCGAATTTTGCTTCGTGTGTTTGCTAATAAACTGTTGGGATGACATTAACCGCCATTCGATGTTCGTGCATCGAATGGCGGTTAATATCTGTGTGCGTTCATTTCGTGCGCTATTGTTTATCCTACATTTCTTGGCAGTCAAAGCTGTTTCCCAATTTTGTGGTGCCATTTAACACATACATACTCGATTTGGTAAAACGATTATTGTCATAACTAGTCGGCTAACAGGCAGAATGAAGGGTAATGTCGAACACTAATGCGATGGCAAGCAGATTGGACCGGATATCGCTGGCTATGCGGAAAGTATAAGGAAGAAGCCGCTTCCTCTGAAAGTGTACGTTTACTACAATGGACTTCATAAATGTAGTTACACTTAAAGCCGATAGCGCTATGCATACGGTGGCTATGTGTAACGGTGTAACCACATTTATGAAGTCCACTGTACAGATAAGCGGTGAAGAGTTTTGCTCCAGCTTTCAATGCGTTTGGTCATGTCAGTGTGATCGTTATAAAATCGCTCGATAGCTATCTGCAGTTATACTGATATCGGACAAAAATGTAGAAAACGCGACAGTTTGCAGCGCCAGACGAGCCAGGGTTGCTTGTAGCTGGAAGGGGAAATTTAAGATGGCGCTATAATATGTTTGACTGACATAGACTGCAGCAGCTTTTATTATGTACGGGTAGATGCAGATCAGACGGTCAAAGTCAAACAAGAAAACGGAATTGTGGCTAACATGGCAGTTTTGCTGTCGCCTGGGATTTAAGTTTGAAATGTAGGCGCTTCCGTATCAACTATGAACATCGGTGACCCCTGATACTTGCCAGTATGAAAACATGCCATTTTTCATAGAATTTTCTGGTGCGGCACTTAGACAATCGTTTCCAGTCGATCTGCTTTATGGTGATGAAACACCAGTAATGGCTCCTAGGTACCTAGATGCATTTCTGGCTGCACCAAGGGTGGGTCTCACTTTCAAAGCAAACCTATTTACGATCGAGGTGGCTTCGCGTACCGTAGCTGTAAAAGGCGTGGCCACAGCATACAGCCACCTCGTACGGTAGAGTTGCTGTAACGTAACTGATTCGCTTTGGTTCTGTGACGCTCCCTAAGTTAGTTCTGAAATATTCATTTAAAATATTTAAATTTTTAGTGTGACACTATAGCCACCCTTAACACCCCGTTTTTTATAGGCAGCCCCTTTTCCGCACCCCGTTAATTATAGGCTCATTTTTTTCAGTTTATTAATTAAGTTTTCTGACACCCAGTTTTTTATAGGCACCCCTTTTATAGGCATTTTTACGTAACCTAATTATATCGAATGTGACTGCGATTTTTATTGTTTTTTTTTCGATTAACTTGTCGCCGCATGGTGGCGGTACACAGATTCAGAAACGAGCCAGTAGTCAACCTGGCCGAAGTAATTACGCGTCACGCTCAGACAATAGGAATTAGGAACCGTTTCCGCTTTTCAGAGGTTCGCTCACTGATACCGAGCTGTTTGAGGACAACGATCCTGCAGTTGGTATTGCCCACTCAATCACCGTCAGCGATATGACGAAGCTAGAAAATCATGCAAAGGAGCGATATCAGAGCTGGCCAAACTACCACCGAGCAGGTTCGATGAAGAAATCATCAGGTTTCGTGCTTCGTGAAACGCTTTGTGCGATTTTACAACAGCCTAAACAGTGACCTTTCACCACACTTCCTTCTCCAGTTATCCATGTTGCGGGGATCGCCGTGGACGAAACCGTGGTTGCAAAAGCCGAAGCCGAGCGCATATGGCTTGCGGAAATGCATGAAAAGGAAAAGATCGTGAGTTGTCCTGAGAAGACTGGGCGAAAGCCAATCAATGAACTGGCTAAGAAAAGCGTGGATATACGCGCAACGGCCGAGCAGGCGGTTGTTATACGGTCCATGTTATCTGATCAGTCTAACAGACCCATTGTTAAGTGGAGGGCTTAAAACCATTCATGATTTGGCGTCATTAGATAAATTATAAAAAAATAAAAAAGGGGGGTCTATAAAAACACGACAACGGAGTGTTGTTATTTAATTAATAGCAGAAAACGGTGGTTATAATAAAAGGGTGCGAAAAGGGGTGGCTATAAATAACGACGGTGAAAAGGGGTGTCTATATGTAGTGATTTCCAGATTTTTAACCCCATTGAGATGTTCACAGGAGCCTTCCTGGTAGCAATTTCTGCTAGAATCGTCAACGTCGGTCAAATTTTTAACTGCAGTTAATAGTCCTGATACTAGATAGGGCGTTTCCTCTTGTAATTTGCACTGTTTCGCTGCCACCTAACTCTACACATCTCGGATTACCGCCGTATTTTGTTGTCTTCTTTGATTAATCCTTGGAAACAATATTATAACAAAAACTGAAAATTTAATATGAATTTAGCAATTGAAAAGCTGTGGTCTGAGAGCAGTAAAATATTGGCTAGAATTTGGAAGAGTTGTATTCAATTTTGGTCGGCAGACGCGGCAGACAAAAACGCGAAATCTGAACACTAAAATATTTATCGGAAATCTGGCATAATTATCTACAGAGCAGTATAGCCTAATAACACGCAATTATTATTTTGTTGAAGACCGAAGGTCAGGATTTTCCTAGGGTTGCGCAAACGAACATCACACGGAAGTAAGCTATGGTAAAATCTGACTGCTAGGCGATGGTAGAAGGTGATACGAAGCGTCTACATTTGCAACTCAAATGCAGCAACGCAGTCTCAATGTTAACTAGCCACATTTCTTCTAGCTTGTTTGACTTTGAACGTCTGCAATCACAATACAGTGGATATCATTTTGGAGTTAACACCCACAACCGATAACGATATGAGCACGGCTGGGTATTTGTTAACACCATTTTGCCGTCCACAGCATCTGATCACAAAAGTAGTGGAAACACAATAAATAGCTGCGAAAACGATCGAAATGATTAAACTGATCTTGAGGTATAAGAACCTTAAAAAGCCGGCGGAGTCATTTAGTGCAACTGGTTTCTGGATAACCCATACGGTGTACACTCTCGCTCATTTGCCGACTTGTCATCGCGGCAACACTTTCGAAACTTCCGACAATACAGAACGTCGAAATTCCCTCATAGCCAGCCGCCAGGGTAACCATCTAACAAGCAGTATGAATCATCTGCCCTACCTCCTTACCTTCGCGATACTGTTGAGCGCAGCGTTTGTGGGTGCGTATGTATAACCTATTACTATCTTTTTACGTGAAATGTGCCGGATTGTATTGTAGCCTCCCAATCGAGCTAAGCCACAGAACACGAGAAAATAGTGGATTCCATTTAACGTTCTTCAATTAAAAAATCCTTTACGTCTTTACAGACGCAGAGCCGTCCAGCAAACTCGAAGTCGAGTGCAATCAACCAACCGCATCCACTGCACCGCCGGAACCTTCACCTGCGCCAGAGAATGTCTCCTTCCGCACGGATAATGTGACGCGAGAAGAATGTCTGGCCTACTTTGCTTTGTGGACCAGAGCGACGTCACTCTGCAGCCCGGTCCAAGCACAAGTCCATTGCGATAGCGACCCGCGCGGAATATTCGCCATATCCAAGACGTATATCCAGGCGCAGTGTTTGAGGGGCGATCGCACTGACGCCGGCCGCCTTACGAGCAACGTCCACCGGATCAGCCCCGGTCGCGCCGTGACCCTACTGCTGGAAGATCACACCGTCGCCCAGGAGAACCCCGTACATCATGACGTCATCGAGCCAGTTCGTCAGCAGTTAGTTCAACTGACCGTCCTACGCTGCGTCACGCCGAACATCACGGCCACGATCTACGCTGTCGGGATGTTGCCGCGGCTGGTAGCGCTGAAACTGGACGGCTGCCGGCATTTGGTTATCGAAAAAGAGCATTTTTCCCGGATGCGCAACGTTCAAATGATCCACTTGTCCTCGTCCACCATCGCCCGGTTAGAAGTGTACACCTTCACGGATCTGCCGCGGCTGGACAGTCTCACCTTTGAAGACGGACTGGGTGCGGAATTTAAGCAGTTACAGGATGGTGATTCCAGTGAAGAGGTCCTCCCAGTAATCAGCCAAGCTGAGATTGACGCTGTACGCCGTGTACACTGCGACTGCTCGTTCGCGTGGTTCCGCAACTTCCTCCAGCGCAAGCCGCACTTGACAGCCGTTAAGGAGAAAGGCCAAGTAGTCACAATTGGAAGCTATAAGACATCGTACGTTGACAAGTATGACGTCCTCAGTGTGGATTGTGCCCGTAGTCTGACGTACGATAATATACGTGTGGGTACCCAGTTTTCGTACAACTCTACGTGCTATGATGCGTCCCAGTGCTAAGGGTCTGGATAAAGTCTGCGATCACCGTGGTAATTATCCAATTAAAAATTGGTGAAAAATTGTAAACGATAGAGTAAGGACCCAAAATTGTTTGACTGTTGATTATTGAGGGATAGTTATTGGTGCAATCATACAGCATGAAAACGCTTCTTGCATTCCGTCAGCAAGTTGTTATATATGACATCGATAATAACTTTACAACTGCCGTACTTCTATTGTCATTGCTTTCACTGCCTTGCTCCATTCATAAATGTGTTATTTGTTTTACAGTTTTACAACTTCTACTCACTTTTACTTGAGTGGAGTGGATGTGGTCAGCCGGCACACGCAAATACTCATTAAGACGTATGAAATAAAATTAATGGTACTTATTTACTTAATCCTTATCTTTTATGTAGGTTTAACTGTTCGTCTAATCCGTTTCAACACGATATTTTAGGACATGTGTTATAGCTGTCAATAAAGTTATTATTTCGACTTAGAAATTTCACGAATTGCAATAAATACAAAAACAGAAAGGCGGTTGCTATTCCTCCTCTGTTTGAAAATTTCATAATACAGCAACAGCAAATAGTATACGACCGGACGACATCCAGCTAAATTGAGCTAATCACCTTGTTGATGAAATTGTAGATGCTCAAAGAGCAGATTTTAAAGTACATATAAAAACCGCATATATATGACATAAATATACGTATAAAATTAATATACTGAATTACAATAAAAATAATGGATAGCGACGAGTGGTTAAGAATTACAATTAGCCGTAAATGCTGCAAAAACAAACCGAATGACACAATTACTTCAACAGACACGGATTGCCGATGTCGCCCACGGTTATTTGCGATAAAAAAATATTGAATTCTCGGCCACATGTGTCATACGCCTCAAGCGGAATCGCAAACTTTGACACAACATTACTTGCAATTGGTACCAAGCGTGCTAAAGATGTTGAATTGATAAAATACTAAAAATAGTACATACGTTTGGCGGTTTCTTTGCCCGATAAATCTCTCGATATACCCGGCCAAACTGTTTTTCAAAGCTGCCAATTGGATTGATTTTCCTTTGACAATTCCGATTCTACCTACAAACCAACTTCAATTCTAATTTGCAATTATTTTATTCTCCGTAGTATTCCGTACTTCCCAGAGTCGTTCAGCATATAAGTAATTACATATTACTAAGCCAATGTGATGGCCAGTCAGTTGATAGTCAGGATGGAGAATGTCAGCGCCAACGAGACATACTGTCCTTGGCCCGAACGGCATTTCCAGTATGTTTGGGAATCGACGGGATTTAAATACACGGAATACATATTACATCCCATTTGGCTGTTTATCTGCACCGTCGGAAATATTCTTACCATTATGTTGCTAGGCCGCATGCACACGTTTCAGACGACGTTCATCACTGCTATTGCCTACTTCGACCTGCTCACGATGTACGTACAACAGAACAGAAGAGGAAGATGCTCCGTTTCACAGTCAAGTGTAATCCTGTTCAAACTCAGTGCCGGCGATTCATGCGCATTAAATATGCTCCTCTTGGCGCGCCGTTTCTTGGTTTTATTATGAATTTCATGAACCGCGACAGATTTCCAGTTTTTCACTCCAACATTTTACACAACAATCTAAACAAATACATAATTACACTGTTTTTTTAACCAGGTGGGGATGGATTGTGCTGTCGCTACAAGTAAGAAAATGAGCCGAGATCTTTGGTGGCCACCACGACGGTTGATATCGCAGTCATTTCATATCAATTCTATCAATTTACAGGTCTACGTCGGCTACAGCAGCGCAGGCGATGACCTTCTACCATCCCGCGCCTATTTCAACATCACCTCCGTACCTACCCGCGCTGTGCTGGTAACCAGTGAGTTTCTGGGAAATGTCGGCAGCGGATGTTCTGATTGGTAATTATGCAGTATATCATTTCGCTATGTACCAGTGTTAACATGCTCTAGCTCGATGTCAGCGTTTTGCAGGGTGCTAGCCTTGTTCAGCGTAGCGCGACTGTTGTACGCGATGGACCCTTTTCGACCGCGAGCAGTGTGCACAGCAAAGGCGCGTGCAGCGGTTTTATGTCTGATACCACCCGCCGTTATGTGCTCCATTTTTCCGCTGATCGAATTTGCTTACACGCACGATTATGGGTTGAAACCGCCACCTGACTGGATCCGCGAGTGGAAGCAGGTCTGGTACATGGGAATGGTAAGGAAAATACCCGAAACAAATTTCACGAATTGGAATTTCTAGTGCATCCACTGACATTTTGGTTGTCACGCACCAATAAAAAATTAAAAAAACTACACGTATTTTAATATTCCAGAGAGGTGACATACTCTGTAGATCACGTTTTCTTTTTTTACACAATTTGATTTTTTACTATACGGTTATCACAAGGTACTACAGTTTCAACTTACAATTTATTGCTGATGACTGGCTTTTTTAATACAGACCATTAGCGGATTGGTGACCTTTGCAGTCATCTTATTGGCCAATGTCTTCGCTGCAGTTATGTTGAGACGCCATTCAGGGTTCCCGCACGAAAACGCTAACCAGCCGCTCCCTGCAGTCAGCTCGCACAAATTCGTTTTACGAGTGAAACGCCGGCATGGACTGCTGACGGTGCGTGCGCTGGATAACGATGTGACTGTCTGCATCACAATGCGGCTCCTAACAGCATCGGTTATCTTGTATTTTGTCACCACCATTCCGTACATGTCGTGGTATCTGCTGACGAAACTGGAGCGGCAGTGCCGCATACACATCTCGGATCATCAGTATGCCGTGCTAGTGGCCTTCTTCCTACAGTTCTCCTACATGAAATATTCGCTGAATTTCATCCTCTACTGCGGCATGAGCCGGACGTTTCTGAAGCATTTCCTGGCGACAGTGGCCAGTTTCTGGAGAAATCTGGCTGGACGGTGGACGATCTCCCGTTGTGCTGCGAGATTGGACGGGAGTCCGAACGAAGACACCGCAAGAACCAATCGCCGCGACACTGACGTAACATTTTTGAGTATTCATCGAGACAGCGTGCACAAATCGGAGACCTCGACAGACGAAACCGGCCATCTGTAAAGTGTGTACTGTGTACCATCCTGACAGCATTGCGATTGTTTCTTCCTTGGACAGCTGTGTACAGTGTTTCTTTTTTTCCATGTGAATCAAAAAGAAAATTGATTTAGCCATGTTTAAATTCCCACGCTAGATGGCGATCCTAGCCCTTGATGGGTAACCTGCCTTTTTGTAGTAAACAATTGTTTCCTATGCGCTCTAGTATTTTAGAAAGGCGTAGCGCAGCCATGACTCATGAATTATAGCGCACAGACAAAGTAACGGGATAAAAAGGGCTTACTGGCATTTCAAAGTACTATTTACCAAGCACTTGTACAACTTCGGCCTGTGTACTTAACACATGGTGTCCATCACTTACTCGTGGAAGTAGCTAGTACGCAAACGTGCACCCTGTCCCCATTGACGACAGGGGCGAGACGTTTAACGACGCACATCAGTCTAATGTAAACTGAAAAATCATAACTGTTTGCTTTTAGGTATTGAGAAATTCTACGTTATTAAATTTTAGCAGTGGACATTAAGAACTTGGTTTTTTAACAATTATTTAATAAGCTTCCCCATTTTCCTGTGTAGGTCGACAGTTAATGCAACCCCATCTACAAGGAGGAATACAACTACAACTCGTACGACAACAAGCAATCCTACGGTTATGACTCTTACAAGGCGTCCAGCTACAAATCGAGTTACAACAGCTACGATAACAAGTACGACAATAAATACAACAGCTACAAATACAAAGACAGCAGCAACTATGAGAGCTAGGATTGAACTTTGTTTAATGCATTAAAACCTTGAAAGGCATCGGGCTTGAACCTTTTAATTGCCAAAACATGTGCCACCACAATTGCAGTACATGTTACATACGCGTATGGGTGCAGCAGGCATGTAATGCTGGTACGCTCAATAGATTTCCAGAGGGCTACATGGACTGTCGCTAGCTGGATTTCTTTTGTGGTGACATAACACTTCAGAAACAAGCGTGCACATTGTTGACAGAACCAGAGGACGTCGTCGCAGGCTGATCAAGCAGGTTTGAATTGTGCGTGGTCTTCGACACACTTAACCAGTGTGTGGCCAATTCGGATTTGCCTTTGATGCAAACAATTCCTCGCAGTTCCCGGGTGAACTGCGCTAATTCCTGCAGTCGATATTGGCTGTCGCCGCTCACGTGAACGCGGCCAGGTAAGCCGTGACTGCACATTATTATTATTATTTCTTCGTGGAGCAGGTAGCCCATTTCCGGCTAGGGTGACATACTAGCATGGGATTTTAAACCTGGCCAAACAGTAACTGCACAGAGAAATTCCCAGCACGCTTAAACAAAATTTACACTGCGCAACGCATGCTTAAACGCACTAACAGATCGAACACTAAAAATATCAGAAAAATTAGAATCCACGAAAAATTTCTACATTTTATTAAGCTTCCAAGCCAAGGTTGTTTCGCCAACTTTTTTCTTTGCTTTCGCCTTGATTATGGTCCGGTTTCCTTTCCGAAGATTGTACGGTTTCACTTCCTCTTTTAATTCCACCATCTCGCTGATGTACTGCGGCACATGGAATTTTTCCGGATGCATGATTTTGTACAACCACGTCGCTTCGTTTTGTCTCCATCTTGTGAACAGAGAAAGGATCCCGTGCTTGGTCATGAACGATTCCGTGGATATTCCAGAGTAGTTTGCAGCCGCTCGCAGGCCGCTACGATGCATGGCGGCCAATTTGTCCCGCAAGCGCACAGATGCCCCGCTCCACACTGTAGAGCAGTAGTCCAGATGAGACTGGACAAAGGCATAGAAAAGCGCAATGCGTTGGGATGTTGGCAGGCCAACTTTCACACGATTTAACAGTGATATGCCGTACCGAACACTCTTTTGGACCTTTTTAACATGGTCAGTCCAACCGAGATGTTCATCCAGCATCACTCCAAGGTGTTTCACTGACTTTTCTGGTTGCAACTGATGACCGTTCAGCGATACGTTAACGTTACTTTCGCAGTTGCGAGCTGAACTTACCATCAATAATTTCGATTTTTTTTCATTGACATATAAACGGTTAGCTTTTAGCCAGTCACAGATGTCCGGTAGTGCATCCGTTAGTATTTTTGCTGCTTCTGTTTTCGAGTTAGCAACTGCATAGCAGATGGTGTCGTCAGCAAAACTTTCTAACTGGACATTTAGTAATCGCAATTTCAAAAGCTCGTTGATATATATCGTGAATAAAATAGGACCAAGTATGGACCCTTGCGGAACGCCGGCCATAACGTTTTCCCAAGAGGAAAATTTATTGCCATGGTGTACGCGTTGCGAGCGGCCGGTCAGGTACGAATAAAACCATGTTAACGCTGAAGTTTTCGCTCCGATATCACGAAGTTTCTCCAGCATAGTTAGGTGGCACACTGACGGTAAAGCTCGCTTTAAGTCAAGAAAAACTACTGCAACGCATTGTTTGTTATCAACCGCCTTTTTCCATGCCTCCGTCACTTTCAACAGTAGCGTCTCGCAAGAATGGCCGTTTCGAAAACCAGACTGGTTCGGTGCAAGAATGCCTTCGTTCTTCAAAAATTTGTTCAGTTGCAATTGGGCACATTTTTCAAATAATTTCGACAAGTTACATAAAAGCGATATTGGCCGAAATTCATCCGCTGTTGCCGGATGAGTGCATTTATGCAATGCGATTACATCCGCGATCTTAAAAATTGATGGAAAGATACTTTTTTTGAAACACTGATTTATTAAATGGGTCATGGGTTCAACAAGTATGGGCAAAATTTCTGATAAGAGCCTATGGGGAATTCCTTTCGGTCCCGCGCATATCCTCTTAGTAAGAATTTTGCCGAACATGTCAACCACCCCGTCCGGGGTAACCTGGTCCGAATTCAAAAGTCGCCGTGTCAGCCTCCTTTGGGATGACAGCTACGGGGTGCCGTTCACCATGCTCCCCCATTGTAGCAAAATGCGTATTCAATGTATTCAAATCCACGCCCACATTACCGCTTTGGTTTTTCTTTCCCCGCAAGCGATTAATTTTGCGCCACATCGCTTTAGAATTTTGCGCATTTTTTTTCAAAATATTCCTGTTTCGCGTTCTTGATTGCAGTAAACAAATCTCGTTTCAAATTTTTGAACTGTCGATTATTACTTTCATACTCGGAAGCACTTTTCGACATTTTTCTTCTTTTGTATGCGAGATTTTTATTTTTTATTAAACGTCTGATGTGACTGTTAATCCAAGGTGCGCTGCTGTTTGAAGCTCTTTTCGATCGCAACGGATAGCACCTCTCAATTATATCAGCCAAACCACCAACAACATTCGAAACTTCTTCGTCAACGTCAGGATAATCCACGTAATTTACATACTGCTTCATAAACGAATACTTGACTCTTAAAAGACTGACTACTAGTCGCTTTCCAGTCTCTATAATAAACCACTCTGTGCTCCGGTTGCGCACACTGAAATGCAGAGACCGTTTTGCACAGCTTGTGATCCGAAAAACTTATATCTGACGGCTGGCACGATGTATAAGAAATCTTAGGATTGCATAAAATTACATCAATTTTGCTGGACGATGTAAATAATCGTCATCGATGCCATATTTGTTGTGTCCCAAGGCTGAATACATTGCAAAAAATCAGAAAATATTAAAAGCAGAAATGTACAGAGACTCGTACAAACAGTAACGCGGTCGTTTAAGTCCCATTAAACTAGCCGCGCAGGCACCTACAATCAGATATCCTATTTGATTGCTTCGTGCTAACCGATGCTCATATCTGACCGGAGTGAAGGCCGCTCTTCAAGGACAGAGTCTGTTCAGGATTCAATCCGGTTTCCATCTGCATTAGTGTACTTGCAAAGGTGGCGATACGGTGGACATGGTCTTTGCCAATGCGCATCGGTACGTACACCACTGGCCACCTGTAATACTACCTGTATAGATAAATTATGGAACTGCGCGGAAGCGCTGCTGACCATAAACGAATCCCCAATGGCTTTTACTTTGTACACATCACACTGCGTTGACAGCATGTCAATGTACGATTCTGTGTGGCCCACTGTAGTGTATGCCATAGCAACACTCATGATGTTGTCCTCTGTAATATTAATTGCTCAGTTGAATAGCGTGCTGAAAGTCTAAATTAATAAATCGAATTAGCGTACACGACAGTGGCGTGAATGGATAGAGAATTCTGAGTTACGGTCAGATTGGAAAGGGGAATTGTTATACCATAACGCACTGCACCATGCCTACGACGAGATCGCAGACAGCTCTGGCGACAGTTCCTTCGCATTCTGCGATGGAGCGATTTGATCCAGACAACATAGACTGGGGTGCATGGAAGCAGCGTTTTGACAACTTCGTCGTCCTGTTGGATGTACAGGATGATAAGAAAGTCAACTTACTGGTGGAAAGTTTGGAGCGCAAAGCCTTCGAATCCCTGTACCAAGTATGCTATCCGCAGAAGATTAAAGAGTTTACAGTGGAGCAGTTGATATACAAGCTGGATCGCTTGTACTTCAAGCAGACATCAAAACATTACGAAAGGTCACAATTCTTCCGTCTCACCCAGCAACAAGGAGAAAGCCTTGTTGAATACAGCAACCGCCTCCGGGCGAAGTCAATCAACTGTGAGTTTACTGGAACGATATTGGACGAGATGCTGCTAGCTGCTTTCCTGTGCGGAATCCAACGGGAGAAGACGCGACAGCACCTGTACAGCAGGGAGCCAACCAGCATAGAGGGAGCGCTGGCCGATGCGCAAAAGTTTGAAAGCAGAATGGAGGAGAAGGATGAAAGGGTGATGGCCGTAAGGGGCAAAGGACCGAAAGGGGTAACGTGCACAGGATGCGGAGGACGCCACCTCGTAAAAGATTGTTGGTACAAAAATATGACGTGTAGTAAGTGTGGCGTAAAGGGCCACTTACAAAGAATGTGTGGTGGAAAATCCAATTATGTTTATGAAGAACCGGATAATGTTAACGAGATAGTCAAGTACACCGATATTTTTGATTAACGAGCTGTTTTCCTTTTTTTTGAGAAAGGAAGGTGTAGTGTATGCTATAGCAACACTCATGATGTTGTACTCTGTAATATTAATTGCTCAGTTGAATAGCGCGCTGAAAGTCTAAATTAATAAATCGTATTAGCGTACACGACACCCACCAAGCGGATAGTGGTCTCCAGTGGATGGGTTCCACAAAGAGCCGCAAAACCATAAAGGTCACAAAAGAGGGCTGTAACCTCGTCGAAATACTCTGGCTGGCCGATTTCGCCCAATCGGAGCTTTTGACAATGGAACTGAAAATTCGAAAATTTCGCCACAATCTCTTAAAATTACGTTACTGTATAAATTAGGATTTGACCGATCGGGCATGTTATGCATTAAAGTTACAAGGAAATACAAGTACCTTTTGTCGTCCTACTTTAAAAAACTTGTGTGCATGACGGCCGCTCTTTTCGTGGAGTTATTATATAGCAGAAATATTTGTAATGCGAAATAATCTAAATGCAACTGTACAAGATGTTATACGAAACTGGTGCTACCGTCACGAATATTTTTAAGTGCTTTACGTACCGAGGCAGAATCTGGCCGATGGTTGCATCGCACTTATTCATTTCTTCTTTGAGTTCTAACGTCCTGACGGCAACCTGCCGTTCCAGATCCTCCGAGTAACTCATTAACCTTGCATGAATCTTGTCGATCAGGGAACTGCTGCGGTTATTCACGTCCGTTAAACCCATTGCTTCGACTATCCGCCAGCGCAGCGTCCCGACATGTGGCCGAAGACCAGGCTCAGTGGTCCAGCAGGAACGAATCACTGTTTCTGCGCAGTTGATCCGCGAAAAATCCAAGATAATTCCATCAATTTGCACACTATCCTGTGGCTTTAGCTTTTGATACAGACCACCCATTGTCAGCATGTCGTAGATGATGAATCCCGATGTAAAGCCGTCCACCGCTTGCATTACCCGAGAGTCCACTTTGTTGGGTAACTCTGGTGTGGACCAGTAGAACCTTTCCCATCGCGTAATTTCCTGAATATGCTTCACATTTCCATACACCATCGACAACTCGTTCTGCACCCGGCTCCATCCGGTGTGTGGTAGTTTTAGGGTGAAATGCTTATCGATCCAGCAGGTCAGAATACTGATTCGCCCATGATATTGTAACGGCGAAGCGTGAATGTACTTCAGCGCGTAAGTAACGCAATCATTGTCGAAGGTAATCGAGCGAGATAAGACTGGAAAATTCACCGTAGGTAGATCCAAGTAGTCCATCACCAGGGAGCCGGTTATTTTGTCAGGTCGTTAGTTGATGAACTGTCACATAAATCCGCTAAAGTACCACACACTAAGCGCTCGGCAACGCCGCATATCCAGCAGTCATCGCGACGCGTGCGTGTTACAGCCAATCCGACGAACTGGCACACGTTTAAGTGGTCGATTTTGTTGATCTAGTTACAAAACGAAGCCGTTACTGTCGTTTAACATTCGGATAAAGCCTGTTCGTACCTTGCGTAAAAGATGCAGAAGGTTTCTATTTTTTGATATTTCCTTAAAGCTAAATGGAGTTCGCCGAGTGGTCAGTCGGAAGCTGGTGACCGGATCGCCGTTCACCACCGTGAAAGCTATGGCGCCGCTCTATAACACAGCAGAACTGTCAGCTTAACGACAATGCATTCCTGTGCACAACTTTGTAGTTTGTACTTACGTATGAGGTTGTGGATATATCGACTGAATCACGCCTGACGTTGCCAAGACACAGCTGCGATCGAACGTGTCAGATATGACACAGAAGCAGATGGAAAAATGGGGCAAATATCGCCTTTATTGGTAACAATAAAGCAACCACAAACAAACACAGAAAAGCCAATGCGGCATATGCTGTGGAAAAGTAGCTGCAAGCGCGCAAGTCAGTATCGTGATTCTGATGCAGCGTGCTGCAGGTATGCAACAGGCCATGCTTTGGTCTGAC